>NC_082646.1:25929324-26229324 GCF_028023285.1 Balaenoptera ricei | reverse complement strand
CGTCCCCAGGTTTCCTTTCATGTATCCTAGCACACAGCAGAAACGTTCCTCGGGACGTGAAGCTGTGCTGGCTCTGGGAAAGTTAGTTTTCGGAGGGGGGACAGAGGCAATTCAATCTAACCCTGTCAAGGCAGCATCTGCGTTTTCTTCTCTCATGGCGCACTGCACGGGGTTCCATGAACCTGAAATGCTCTCAATGTGTCGCTAACATAACATGGCAATCAACCTCAGTGGTTTCAGCGGCATTCGAGGGTCCAACTCCTCAAGAGGCCTCGCCCCTCACGAGCCCCTTAGAAGAAACGTTGCATCTTCTGTCTCTCCATCAGGAGGAGTTCTATGCACCGTGTTGGTGCCTGGAGCGTAGGAAAGATACACTCGATGTGCGGATGTAGGAAGTATACCAGGGCAGACGTCTGTTCAAATGCTTCTCCTCTAGGAACTATCCTGCCTGCCCAGAGAGCACTGTGCTCCAAAAGAGTGGCAGTGAAGGCCGTTCACACCACAGCAATGGCCTCGTTTCCCTCAGACAACTTGGAAGCGTTTGCTACACTCCAGTACAACTCGCTGCTCGGCAGGACGTTCGGGCAGGCTGTGGATATTTTCCACTCAAGCTGAACAGGCCCTGAGAGGCAGGCGAGACTTGAAAACATTCCTTGCCTACCTCTCCTTGAAGGCAGCGGTTAGCACTGTGTTCCAGGGCCCAAAATCTGAGCTGGGGAGGCCTTCGGTCTCCACGAAGAGGCATGCTTTGGGTTCAGTGTATGTACGAGTTTCTCAGGAGCAAGTTCTGCTTCTCTTATTTCGCCTCCTTTAGCTGTGTTTGGCAGCCTTTGATATGCCCTAGGCCCTCGAAAGCAAGAGATTTTCACGGGGGGCTTTTGGAACCGGATTATGAACGAAGGACACTACGGCCACTGTTTCCTACCATCCAGCCACAGCTCTTCGGTCTTTCATAGGGCGGTGAGGTATAACGAATGGGCACACAGGGTTTATGTTCTTGAAGAGATGTGTACGGCGTTGAGGGAAGGGGTCATTTCAACGCTATGCCTAACTCGGTGTTCTGAGACGGAAGAGGAGTCCCAGCCTGGCAGTCTGCAAGAAAGGACGTCTTCACTGAGGAGAGAATGTGCTGTTCCTTCCCCACAAGATGCGGGGCGTTGGAGACTTTCTTGCTCTTCCCTGAACGCACTTTACAGCCTGTAGCTGAACGGTGGGCTAAGCGCAGAGAGACCTGCACCAGTAACCTTCGAAACTGTCATTGGGAATTGGCTGGGCCTTTGTGCTCCAAGGCTGAGTAGAAAAGCTAACCTCTTCCAAACCAGAGAGAGGCAGGTCTCCTTCTCGGCGGTCCTACATGATATGCTGTCTCACGAGCTCAAAGCAAAGAAATCCTGGGCAACTGTTGCTTCTGGACAAGGCCCGTAACCTTGGGCAACGGGGTATTCCTAGAAGGAGAAGGAGGCCGTTGTTTCCTCCCATCACGTGACAACTCCTTTGTGTTTCTTGGGAGGTAAGATGTAATGAATGGGGACCCATGGAGTATAGTCTTTAAGAGATGTGTCCGGCCTTGAGGGAAGGGGTCATTTCAGGGCTATGCCGAACTCGGCGTTCTGAAAAGGAATAGGAGCTCGGGCCAGGCAGGCTGCAAGAAAAGATTTCTTTACGAAGAGGAAATGTGCCGTTCCTAAACAACATGGTGCGGGAGGCTGCAGAGTGGAGGCTACTTCACTGAATGCACCTAGGAGACGGGAGCTGAGCAGGGGACTGATGGCAGAGAGACCTTCAATACTACAGTTCTAAAGTACCATTGGGAGCTGACTGGATCTCTGAGTTCAAAGGCTCAAAGGCAGAAAAGCGAACCTCTGAAAACCCAGAGAAAGGCTGGTCTCCTTCTCTGCGGTTCTGCATGATATGCTGTCTCACGAGCCCCTGGGAAAGAACTCCTTGGCCACTGCCGCTTCTGGGCAAGGACATCCAGCTAAGCGGCTGAGGAAGGTTGTGCAGAAAGTCCCCGAAATGTAACACTAGGTTTCCATTAGGAAACATGCTGTGTCACTCTCCAGAAGGGCCACACTGACCCCTGAAGGGTCTAGAAGCTTTGGCAAGCCGCGTACAGCTCAGAGTCTCCCAGCGTCCCCAGGTTTCCTTTCATGTATCCTAGCACACAGCAGAAACGTTCCTCGGGACGTGAAGCTGTGCTGGCTCTGGGAAAGTTAGTTTTCGGAGGGGGGACAGAGGCAATTCAATCTAACCCTGTCAAGGCAGCATCTGCGTTTTCTTCTCTCATGGCGCACTGCACGGGGTTCCATGAACCTGAAATGCTCTCAATGTGTCGCTAACATAACATGGCAATCAACCTCAGTGGTTTCAGCGGCATTCGAGGGTCCAACTCCTCAAGAGGCCTCGCCCCTCACGAGCCCCCTAGAAGAAATGTTGCGTCTTGTTTCTCGCCATCGAGAGCAGTTCTGTGCACCGTGTTGGTGCCTGGAGTGTAGGAAAGATACACTCGATGTGCGGATGTAGGAAGTATACCAGGGCAGACGTCTGTTCAAATGCTTCTCCTCTAGGAACTATCCTGCCTGCCCAGAGAGCACTGTGCTCCAAAAGAGTGGCAGTGAAGGCCGTTCACACCACAGCAATGGCCTCGTTTCCCTCAGACAACTTGGAAGCGTTTGCTACACTCCAGTACAACTCGCTGCTCGGCAGGACGTTCGGGCAGGCTGTGGATATTTTCCACTCAAGCTGAACAGGCCCTGAGAGGCAGGCGAGACTTGAAAACATTCCTTGCCTACCTCTCCTTGAAGGCAGCGGTTAGCACTGTGTTCCAGGGCCCAAAATCTGAGCTGGGGAGGCCTTCGGTCTCCACGACGAGGCATGCTTTGGGTTCAGTGTATGTACGAGTTTCTCAGGAGCAAGTTCTGCTTCTCTTATTTCGCCTCCTTTAGCTGTGTTTGGCAGCCCTTGGTATGCCCTAGGCCCTCGAAAGCAAGAGATTTTCACGGGGGGCTTTTGGAACCGGATTATGAACGAAGGACACTACGGCCACTGTTTCCTACCATCCAGCCACAGCTCTTCGGTGTTTCATAGGGCGGTGAGGTATAACGAATGGGCACACAGGGTTTATGTTCTTGAAGAGATGTGTACGGCGTTGAGGGAAGGGGTCATTTCAACGCTATGCCTAACTCGGTGTTCTGAGACGGAAGAGGAGTCCCAGCCTGGCAGTCTGCAAGAAAGGACGTCTTCACTGAGGAGAGAATGTGCTGTTCCTTCCCCACAAGATGCGGGGCGTTGGAGACTTTCTTGCTCTTCCCTGAACGCACTTTACAGCCTGTAGCTGAACGGTGGGCTAAGCGCAGAGAGACCTGCACCAGTAACCTTCGAAACTGTCATTGGGAATTGGCTGGGCCTTTGTGCTCCAAGGCTGAGTAGAAAAGCTAACCTCTTCCAAACCAGAGAGAGGCAGGTCTCCTTCTCGGCGGTCCTACATGATATGCTGTCTCACGAGCTCAAAGCAAAGAAATCCTGGGCAACTGTTGCTTCTGGACAAGGCCCGTAACCTTGGGCAACGGGGTATTCCTAGAAGGAGAAGGAGGCCGTTGTTTCCTCCCATCACGCGACAACTCCTTTGTGTTTCTTGGGAGGTAAGATGTAATGAATGGGGACCCATGGAGTATAGTCTTTAAGAGATGTGTCCGGCCTTGAGGGAAGGGGTCATTTCAGGGCTATGCCGAACTCGGCGTTCTGAAAAGGAATAGGAGCTCGGGCCAGGCAGGCTGCAAGAAAAGATTTCTTTACGAAGAGGAAATGTGCCGTTCCTAAACAACATGGTGCGGGAGGCTGCAGAGTGGAGGCTACTTCACTGAATGCACCTAGGAGACGGGAGCTGAGCAGGGGGCTGATGGCAGAGAGACCTTCAATACTACAGTTCTAAAGTATCATTGGGAGCTGACTGGATCTCTGAGTTCAAAGGCTCAAAGGCAGAAAAGCGAACCTCTGAAAACCCGGAGAAAGGCTGGTCTCCTTCTCTGCGGTTCTGCATGATATGCTGTCTCACGAGCCCCTGGGAAAGAACTCCTTGGCCACTGCCGCTTCTGGGCAAGGACATCCAGCTAAGCGGCTGAGGAAGGTTGTGCAGAAAGTCCCCGAAATGTAACACTAGGTTTCCATTAGGAAACATGCTGTGTCACTCTCCAGAAGGGCCACACTGACCCCTGAAGGGTCTAGAAGCTTTGGCAAGCCGCGTACAGCTCAGAGTCTCCCAGCGTCCCCAGGTTTCCTTTCATGTATCCTAGCACACAGCAGAAACGTTCCTCGGGACGTGAAGCTGTGCTGGCTCTGGGAAAGTTAGTTTTCGGAGGGGGGACAGAGGCAATTCAATCTAACCCTGTCAAGGCAGCATCTGCGTTTTCTTCTCTCATGGCGCACTGCACGGGGTTCCATGAACCTGAAATGCTCTCAATGTGTCGCTAACATAACATGGCAATCAACCTCAGTGGTTTCAGCGGCATTCGAGGGTCCAACTCCTCAAGAGGCCTCGCCCCTCACGAGCCCCCTAGAAGAAATGTTGCGTCTTGTTTCTCGCCATCGAGAGCAGTTCTGTGCACCGTGTTGGTGCCTGGAGTGTAGGAAAGATACACTCGATGTGCGGATGTAGGAAGTATACCAGGGCAGACGTCTGTTCAAATGCTTCTCCTCTAGGAACTATCCTGCCTGCCCAGAGAGCACTGTGCTCCAAAAGAGTGGCAGTGAAGGCCGTTCACACCACAGCAATGGCCTCGTTTCCCTCAGACAACTTGGAAGCGTTTGCTACACTCCAGTACAACTCGCTGCTCGGCAGGACGTTCGGGCAGGCTGTGGATATTTTCCACTCAAGCTGAACAGGCCCTGAGAGGCAGGCGAGACTTGAAAACATTCCTTGCCTACCTCTCCTTGAAGGCAGCGGTTAGCACTGTGTTCCAGGGCCCAAAATCTGAGCTGGGGAGGCCTTCGGTCTCCACGACGAGGCATGCTTTGGGTTCAGTGTATGTACGAGTTTCTCAGGAGCAAGTTCTGCTTCTCTTATTTCGCCTCCTTTAGCTGTGTTTGGCAGCCCTTGGTATGCCCTAGGCCCTCGAAAGCAAGAGATTTTCACGGGGGGCTTTTGGAACCGGATTATGAACGAAGGACACTACGGCCACTGTTTCCTACCATCCAGCCACAGCTCTTCGGTGTTTCATAGGGCGGTGAGGTATAACGAATGGGCACACAGGGTTTATGTTCTTGAAGAGATGTGTACGGCGTTGAGGGAAGGGGTCATTTCAACGCTATGCCTAACTCGGTGTTCTGAGACGGAAGAGGAGTCCCAGCCTGGCAGTCTGCAAGAAAGGACGTCTTCACTGAGGAGAGAATGTGCTGTTCCTTCCCCACAAGATGCGGGGCGTTGGAGACTTTCTTGCTCTTCCCTGAACGCACTTTACAGCCTGTAGCTGAACGGTGGGCTAAGCGCAGAGAGACCTGCACCAGTAACCTTCGAAACTGTCATTGGGAATTGGCTGGGCCTTTGTGCTCCAAGGCTGAGTAGAAAAGCTAACCTCTTCCAAACCAGAGAGAGGCAGGTCTCCTTCTCGGCGGTCCTACATGATATGCTGTCTCACGAGCTCAAAGCAAAGAAATCCTGGGCAACTGTTGCTTCTGGACAAGGCCCGTAACCTTGGGCAACGGGGTATTCCTAGAAGGAGAAGGAGGCCGTTGTTTCCTCCCATCACGCGACAACTCCTTTGTGTTTCTTGGGAGGTAAGATGTAATGAATGGGGACCCATGGAGTATAGTCTTTAAGAGATGTGTCCGGCCTTGAGGGAAGGGGTCATTTCAGGGCTATGCCGAACTCGGCGTTCTGAAAAGGAATAGGAGCTCGGGCCAGGCAGGCTGCAAGAAAAGATTTCTTTACGAAGAGGAAATGTGCCGTTCCTAAACAACATGGTGCGGGAGGCTGCAGAGTGGAGGCTACTTCACTGAATGCACCTAGGAGACGGGAGCTGAGCAGGGGGCTGATGGCAGAGAGACCTTCAATACTACAGTTCTAAAGTATCATTGGGAGCTGACTGGATCTCTGAGTTCAAAGGCTCAAAGGCAGAAAAGCGAACCTCTGAAAACCCGGAGAAAGGCTGGTCTCCTTCTCTGCGGTTCTGCATGATATGCTGTCTCACGAGCCCCTGGGAAAGAACTCCTTGGCCACTGCCGCTTCTGGGCAAGGACATCCAGCTAAGCGGCTGAGGAAGGTTGTGCAGAAAGTCCCCGAAATGTAACACTAGGTTTCCATTAGGAAACATGCTGTGTCACTCTCCAGAAGGGCCACACTGACCCCTGAAGGGTCTAGAAGCTTTGGCAAGCCGCGTACAGCTCAGAGTCTCCCAGCGTCCCCAGGTTTCCTTTCATGTATCCTAGCACACAGCAGAAACATTCCTCGGGACGTGAAGCTGTGCTGGCTCTGGGAAAGTTAGTTTTCGGAGGGGGGACAGAGGCAATTCAATCTAACCCTGTCAAGGCAGCATCTGCGTTTTCTTCTCTCATGGCGCACTGCACGGGGTTCCATGAACCTGAAATGCTCTCAATGTGTCGCTAACATAACATGGCAATCAACCTCAGTGGTTTCAGCGGCATTCGAGGGTCCAACTCCTCAAGAGGCCTCGCCCCTCACGAGCCCCCTAGAAGAAATGTTGCGTCTTGTTTCTCGCCATCGAGAGCAGTTCTGTGCACCGTGTTGGTGCCTGGAGTGTAGGAAAGATACACTCGATGTGCGGATGTAGGAAGTATACCAGGGCAGACGTCTGTTCAAATGCTTCTCCTCTAGGAACTATCCTGCCTGCCCAGAGAGCACTGTGCTCCAAAAGAGTGGCAGTGAAGGCCGTTCACACCACAGCAATGGCCTCGTTTCCCTCAGACAACTTGGAAGCGTTTGCTACACTCCAGTACAACTCGCTGCTCGGCAGGACGTTCGGGCAGGCTGTGGATATTTTCCACTCAAGCTGAACAGGCCCTGAGAGGCAGGCGAGACTTGAAAACATTCCTTGCCTACCTCTCCTTGAAGGCAGCGGTTAGCACTGTGTTCCAGGGCCCAAAATCTGAGCTGGGGAGGCCTTCGGTCTCCACGACGAGGCATGCTTTGGGTTCAGTGTATGTACGAGTTTCTCAGGAGCAAGTTCTGCTTCTCTTATTTCGCCTCCTTTAGCTGTGTTTGGCAGCCCTTGGTATGCCCTAGGCCCTCGAAAGCAAGAGATTTTCACGGGGGGCTTTTGGAACCGGATTATGAACGAAGGACACTACGGCCACTGTTTCCTACCATCCAGCCACAGCTCTTCGGTCTTTCATAGGGCGGTGAGGTATAACGAATGGGCACACAGGGTTTATGTTCTTGAAGAGATGTGTACAGCGTTGAGGGAAGGGGTCATTTCAACGCTATGCCTAACTCGGTGTTCTGAGACGGAAGAGGAGTCCCAGCCTGGCAGTCTGCAAGAAAGGACGTCTTCACTGAGGAGAGAATGTGCTGTTCCTTCCCCACAAGATGCGGGGCGTTGGAGACTTTCTTGCTCTTCCCTGAACGCACTTTACAGCCTGTAGCTGAACGGTGGGCTAAGCGCAGAGAGACCTGCACCAGTAACCTTCGAAACTGTCATTGGGAATTGGCTGGGCCTTTGTGCTCCAAGGCTGAGTAGAAAAGCTAACCTCTTCCAAACCAGAGAGAGGCAGGTCTCCTTCTCGGCGGTCCTACATGATATGCTGTCTCACGAGCTCAAAGCAAAGAAATCCTGGGCAACTGTTGCTTCTGGACAAGGCCCGTAACCTTGGGCAACGGGGTATTCCTAGAAGGAGAAGGAGGCCGTTGTTTCCTCCCATCACGCGACAACTCCTTTGTGTTTCTTGGGAGGTAAGATGTAATGAATGGGGACCCATGGAGTATAGTCTTTAAGAGATGTGTCCGGCCTTGAGGGAAGGGGTCATTTCAGGGCTATGCCGAACTCGGCGTTCTGAAAAGGAATAGGAGCTCGGGCCAGGCAGGCTGCAAGAAAAGATTTCTTTACGAAGAGGAAATGTGCCGTTCCTAAACAACATGGTGCGGGAGGCTGCAGAGTGGAGGCTACTTCACTGAATGCACCTAGGAGACGGGAGCTGAGCAGGGGGCTGATGGCAGAGAGACCTTCAATACTACAGTTCTAAAGTATCATTGGGAGCTGACTGGATCTCTGAGTTCAAAGGCTCAAAGGCAGAAAAGCGAACCTCTGAAAACCCGGAGAAAGGCTGGTCTCCTTCTCTGCGGTTCTGCATGATATGCTGTCTCACGAGCCCCTGGGAAAGAACTCCTTGGCCACTGCCGCTTCTGGGCAAGGACATCCAGCTAAGCGGCTGAGGAAGGTTGTGCAGAAAGTCCCCGAAATGTAACACTAGGTTTCCATTAGGAAACATGCTGTGTCACTCTCCAGAAGGGCCACACTGACCCCTGAAGGGTCTAGAAGCTTTGGCAAGCCGCGTACAGCTCAGAGTCTCCCAGCGTCCCCAGGTTTCCTTTCATGTATCCTAGCACACAGCAGAAACGTTCCTCGGGACGTGAAGCTGTGCTGGCTCTGGGAAAGTTAGTTTTCGGAGGGGGGACAGAGGCAATTCAATCTAACCCTGTCAAGGCAGCATCTGCGTTTTCTTCTCTCATGGCGCACTGCACGGGGTTCCATGAACCTGAAATGCTCTCAATGTGTCGCTAACATAACATGGCAATCAACCTCAGTGGTTTCAGCGGCATTCGAGGGTCCAACTCCTCAAGAGGCCTCGCCCCTCACGAGCCCCCTAGAAGAAATGTTGCGTCTTGTTTCTCGCCATCGAGAGCAGTTCTGTGCACCGTGTTGGTGCCTGGAGTGTAGGAAAGATACACTCGATGTGCGGATGTAGGAAGTATACCAGGGCAGACGTCTGTTCAAATGCTTCTCCTCTAGGAACTATCCTGCCTGCCCAGAGAGCACTGTGCTCCAAAAGAGTGGCAGTGAAGGCCGTTCACACCACAGCAATGGCCTCGTTTCCCTCAGACAACTTGGAAGCGTTTGCTACACTCCAGTACAACTCGCTGCTCGGCAGGACGTTCGGGCAGGCTGTGGATATTTTCCACTCAAGCTGAACAGGCCCTGAGAGGCAGGCGAGACTTGAAAACATTCCTTGCCTACCTCTCCTTGAAGGCAGCGGTTAGCACTGTGTTCCAGGGCCCAAAATCTGAGCTGGGGAGGCCTTCGGTCTCCACGACGAGGCATGCTTTGGGTTCAGTGTATGTACGAGTTTCTCAGGAGCAAGTTCTGCTTCTCTTATTTCGCCTCCTTTAGCTGTGTTTGGCAGCCCTTGGTATGCCCTAGGCCCTCGAAAGCAAGAGATTTTCACGGGGGGCTTTTGGAACCGGATTATGAACGAAGGACACTACGGCCACTGTTTCCTACCATCCAGCCACAGCTCTTCGGTCTTTCATAGGGCGGTGAGGTATAACGAATGGGCACACAGGGTTTATGTTCTTGAAGAGATGTGTACGGCGTTGAGGGAAGGGGTCATTTCAACGCTATGCCTAACTCGGTGTTCTGAGACGGAAGAGGAGTCCCAGCCTGGCAGTCTGCAAGAAAGGACGTCTTCACTGAGGAGAGAATGTGCTGTTCCTTCCCCACAAGATGCGGGGCGTTGGAGACTTTCTTGCTCTTCCCTGAACGCACTTTACAGCCTGTAGCTGAACGGTGGGCTAAGCGCAGAGAGACCTGCACCAGTAACCTTCGAAACTGTCATTGGGAATTGGCTGGGCCTTTGTGCTCCAAGGCTGAGTAGAAAAGCTAACCTCTTCCAAACCAGAGAGAGGCAGGTCTCCTTCTCGGCGGTCCTACATGATATGCTGTCTCACGAGCTCAAAGCAAAGAAATCCTGGGCAACTGTTGCTTCTGGACAAGGCCCGTAACCTTGGGCAACGGGGTATTCCTAGAAGGAGAAGGAGGCCGTTGTTTCCTCCCATCACGCGACAACTCCTTTGTGTTTCTTGGGAGGTAAGATGTAATGAATGGGGACCCATGGAGTATAGTCTTTAAGAGATGTGTCCGGCCTTGAGGGAAGGGGTCATTTCAGGGCTATGCCGAACTCGGCATTCTGAAAAGGAATAGGAGCTCGGGCCAGGCAGGCTGCAAGAAAAGATTTCTTTACGAAGAGGAAATGTGCCGTTCCTAAACAACATGGTGCGGGAGGCTGCAGAGTGGAGGCTACTTCACTGAATGCACCTAGGAGACGGGAGCTGAGCAGGGGGCTGATGGCAGAGAGACCTTCAGTACTACAGTTCTAAAGTATCATTGGGAGCTGACTGGATCTCTGAGTTCAAAGGCTCAAAGGCAGAAAAGCGAACCTCTGAAAACCCGGAGAAAGGCTGGTCTCCTTCTCTGCGGTTCTGCATGATATGCTGTCTCACGAGCCCCTGGGAAAGAACTCCTTGGCCACTGCCGCTTCTGGGCAAGGACATCCAGCTAAGCGGCTGAGGAAGGTTGTGCAGAAAGTCCCCGAAATGTAACACTAGGTTTCCATTAGGAAACATGCTGTGTCACTCTCCAGAAGGGCCACACTGACCCCTGAAGGGTCTAGAAGCTTTGGCAAGCCGCGTACAGCTCAGAGTCTCCCAGCGTCCCCAGGTTTCCTTTCATGTATCCTAGCACACAGCAGAAACGTTCCTCGGGACGTGAAGCTGTGCTGGCTCTGGGAAAGTTAGTTTTCGGAGGGGGGACAGAGGCAATTCAATCTAACCCTGTCAAGGCAGCATCTGCGTTTTCTTCTCTCATGGCGCACTGCACGGGGTTCCATGAACCTGAAATGCTCTCAATGTGTCGCTAACATAACATGGCAATCAACCTCAGTGGTTTCAGCGGCATTCGAGGGTCCAACTCCTCAAGAGGCCTCGCCCCTCACGAGCCCCTTAGAAGAAACGTTGCATCTTCTGTCTCTCCATCAGGAGGAGTTCTATGCACCGTGTTGGTGCCTGGAGCGTAGGAAAGATACACTCGATGTGCGGATGTAGGAAGTATACCAGGGCAGACGTCTGTTCAAATGCTTCTCCTCTAGGAACTATCCTGCCTGCCCAGAGAGCACTGTGCTCCAAAAGAGTGGCAGTGAAGGCCGTTCACACCACAGCAATGGCCTCGTTTCCCTCAGACAACTTGGAAGCGTTTGCTACACTCCAGTACAACTCGCTGCTCGGCAGGACGTTCGGGCAGGCTGTGGATATTTTCCACTCAAGCTGAACAGGCCCTGAGAGGCAGGCGAGACTTGAAAACATTCCTTGCCTACCTCTCCTTGAAGGCAGCGGTTAGCACTGTGTTCCAGGGCCCAAAATCTGAGCTGGGGAGGCCTTCGGTCTCCACGAAGAGGCATGCTTTGGGTTCAGTGTATGTACGAGTTTCTCAGGAGCAAGTTCTGCTTCTCTTATTTCGCCTCCTTTAGCTGTGTTTGGCAGCCTTTGATATGCCCTAGGCCCTCGAAAGCAAGAGATTTTCACGGGGGGCTTTTGGAACCGGATTATGAACGAAGGACACTACGGCCACTGTTTCCTACCATCCAGCCACAGCTCTTCGGTGTTTCATAGGGCGGTGAGGTATAACGAATGGGCACACAGGGTTTATGTTCTTGAAGAGATGTGTACGGCGTTGAGGGAAGGGGTCATTTCAACGCTATGCCTAACTCGGTGTTCTGAGACGGAAGAGGAGTCCCAGCCTGGCAGTCTGCAAGAAAGGACGTCTTCACTGAGGAGAGAATGTGCTGTTCCTTCCCCACAAGATGCGGGGCGTTGGAGACTTTCTTGCTCTTCCCTGAACGCACTTTACAGCCTGTAGCTGAACGGTGGGCTAAGCGCAGAGAGACCTGCACCAGTAACCTTCGAAACTGTCATTGGGAATTGGCTGGGCCTTTGTGCTCCAAGGCTGAGTAGAAAAGCTAACCTCTTCCAAACCAGAGAGAGGCAGGTCTCCTTCTCGGCGGTCCTACATGATATGCTGTCTCACGAGCTCAAAGCAAAGAAATCCTGGGCAACTGTTGCTTCTGGACAAGGCCCGTAACCTTGGGCAACGGGGTATTCCTAGAAGGAGAAGGAGGCCGTTGTTTCCTCCCATCACGCGACAACTCCTTTGTGTTTCTTGGGAGGTAAGATGTAATGAATGGGGACCCATGGAGTATAGTCTTTAAGAGATGTGTCCGGCCTTGAGGGAAGGGGTCATTTCAGGGCTATGCCGAACTCGGCGTTCTGAAAAGGAATAGGAGCTCGGGCCAGGCAGGCTGCAAGAAAAGATTTCTTTACGAAGAGGAAATGTGCCGTTCCTAAACAACATGGTGCGGGAGGCTGCAGAGTGGAGGCTACTTCACTGAATGCACCTAGGAGACGGGAGCTGAGCAGGGGGCTGATGGCAGAGAGACCTTCAATACTACAGTTCTAAAGTACCATTGGGAGCTGACTGGATCTCTGAGTTCAAAGGCTCAAAGGCAGAAAAGCGAACCTCTGAAAACCCAGAGAAAGGCTGGTCTCCTTCTCTGCGGTTCTGCATGATATGCTGTCTCACGAGCCCCTGGGAAAGAACTCCTTGGCCACTGCCGCTTCTGGGCAAGGACATCCAGCTAAGCGGCTGAGGAAGGTTGTGCAGAAAGTCCCCGAAATGTAACACTAGGTTTCCATTAGGAAACATGCTGTGTCACTCTCCAGAAGGGCCACACTGACCCCTGAAGGGTCTAGAAGCTTTGGCAAGCCGCGTACAGCTCAGAGTCTCCCAGCGTCCCCAGGTTTCCTTTCATGTATCCTAGCAGACAGCAGAAACGTTCCTCGGGACGTGAAGCTGTGCTGGCTCTGGGAAAGTTAGTTTTCGGAGGGGGGACAGAGGCAATTCAATCTAACCCTGTCAAGGCAGCATCTGCGTTTTCTTCTCTCATGGTGCACTGCACGGGGTTCCATGAACCTGAAATGCTCTCAATGTGTCGCTAACATAACATGGCAATCAACCTCAGTGGTTTCAGCGGCATTCGAGGGTCCAACTCCTCAAGAGGCCTCGCCCCTCACGAGCCCCCTAGAAGAAATGTTGCGTCTTGTTTCTCGCCATCGAGAGCAGTTCTGTGCACCGTGTTGGTGCCTGGAGTGTAGGAAAGATACACTCGATGTGCGGATGTAGGAAGTATACCAGGGCAGACGTCTGTTCAAATGCTTCTCCTCTAGGAACTATCCTGCCTGCCCAGAGAGCACTGTGCTCCAAAAGAGTGGCAGTGAAGGCCGTTCACACCACAGCAATGGCCTCGTTTCCCTCAGACAACTTGGAAGCGTTTGCTACACTCCAGTACAACTCGCTGCTCGGCAGGACGTTCGGGCAGGCTGTGGATATTTTCCACTCAAGCTGAACAGGCCCTGAGAGGCAGGCGAGACTTGAAAACATTCCTTGCCTACCTCTCCTTGAAGGCAGCGGTTAGCACTGTGTTCCAGGGCCCAAAATCTGAGCTGGGGAGGCCTTCGGTCTCCACGACGAGGCATGCTTTGGGTTCAGTGTATGTACGAGTTTCTCAGGAGCAAGTTCTGCTTCTCTTATTTCGCCTCCTTTAGCTGTGTTTGGCAGCCCTTGGTATGCCCTAGGCCCTCGAAAGCAAGAGATTTTCACGGGGGGCTTTTGGAACCGGATTATGAACGAAGGACACTACGGCCACTGTTTCCTACCATCCAGCCACAGCTCTTCGGTCTTTCATAGGGCGGTGAGGTATAACGAATGGGCACACAGGGTTTATGTTCTTGAAGAGATGTGTACAGCGTTGAGGGAAGGGGTCATTTCAACGCTATGCCTAACTCGGTGTTCTGAGACGGAAGAGGAGTCCCAGCCTGGCAGTCTGCAAGAAAGGACGTCTTCACTGAGGAGAGAATGTGCTGTTCCTTCCCCACAAGATGCGGGGCGTTGGAGACTTTCTTGCTCTTCCCTGAACGCACTTTACAGCCTGTAGCTGAACGGTGGGCTAAGCGCAGAGAGACCTGCACCAGTAACCTTCGAAACTGTCATTGGGAATTGGCTGGGCCTTTGTGCTCCAAGGCTGAGTAGAAAAGCTAACCTCTTCCAAACCAGAGAGAGGCAGGTCTCCTTCTCGGCGGTCCTACATGATATGCTGTCTCACGAGCTCAAAGCAAAGAAATCCTGGGCAACTGTTGCTTCTGGACAAGGCCCGTAACCTTGGGCAACGGGGTATTCCTAGAAGGAGAAGGAGGCCGTTGTTTCCTCCCATCACGCGACAACTCCTTTGTGTTTCTTGGGAGGTAAGATGTAATGAATGGGGACCCATGGAGTATAGTCTTTAAGAGATGTGTCCGGCCTTGAGGGAAGGGGTCATTTCAGGGCTATGCCGAACTCGGCGTTCTGAAAAGGAATAGGAGCTCGGGCCAGGCAGGCTGCAAGAAAAGATTTCTTTACGAAGAGGAAATGTGCCGTTCCTAAACAACATGGTGCGGGAGGCTGCAGAGTGGAGGCTACTTCACTGAATGCACCTAGGAGACGGGAGCTGAGCAGGGGGCTGATGGCAGAGAGACCTTCAATACTACAGTTCTAAAGTATCATTGGGAGCTGACTGGATCTCTGAGTTCAAAGGCTCAAAGGCAGAAAAGCGAACCTCTGAAAACCCGGAGAAAGGCTGGTCTCCTTCTCTGCGGTTCTGCATGATATGCTGTCTCACGAGCCCCTGGGAAAGAACTCCTTGGCCACTGCCGCTTCTGGGCAAGGACATCCAGCTAAGCGGCTGAGGAAGGTTGTGCAGAAAGTCCCCGAAATGTAACACTAGGTTTCCATTAGGAAACATGCTGTGTCACTCTCCAGAAGGGCCACACTGACCCCTGAAGGGTCTAGAAGCTTTGGCAAGCCGCGTACAGCTCAGAGTCTCCCAGCGTCCCCAGGTTTCCTTTCATGTATCCTAGCACACAGCAGAAACGTTCCTCGGGACGTGAAGCTGTGCTGGCTCTGGGAAAGTTAGTTTTCGGAGGGGGGACAGAGGCAATTCAATCTAACCCTGTCAAGGCAGCATCTGCGTTTTCTTCTCTCATGGCGCACTGCACGGGGTTCCATGAACCTGAAATGCTCTCAATGTGTCGCTAAATTAAACATGGCAATCAACCTCAGTGGTTTCAGCGGCATTCGAGGGTCCAACTCCTCAAGAGGCCTCGCCCCTCACGAGCCCCCTAGAAGAAATGTTGCGTCTTGTTTCTCGCCATCGAGAGCAGTTCTGTGCACCGTGTTGGTGCCTGGAGTGTAGGAAAGATACACTCGATGTGCGGATGTAGGAAGTATACCAGGGCAGACGTCTGTTCAAATGCTTCTCCTCTAGGAACTATCCTGCCTGCCCAGAGAGCACTGTGCTCCAAAAGAGTGGCAGTGAAGGCCGTTCACACCACAGCAATGGCCTCGTTTCCCTCAGACAACTTGGAAGCGTTTGCTACACTCCAGTACAACTCGCTGCTCGGCAGGACGTTCGGGCAGGCTGTGGATATTTTCCACTCAAGCTGAACAGGCCCTGAGAGGCAGGCGAGACTTGAAAACATTCCTTGCCTACCTCTCCTTGAAGGCAGCGGTTAGCACTGTGTTCCAGGGCCCAAAATCTGAGCTGGGGAGGCCTTCGGTCTCCACGACGAGGCATGCTTTGGGTTCAGTGTATGTACGAGTTTCTCAGGAGCAAGTTCTGCTTCTCTTATTTCGCCTCCTTTAGCTGTGTTTGGCAGCCCTTGGTATGCCCTAGGCCCTCGAAAGCAAGAGATTTTCACGGGGGGCTTTTGGAACCGGATTATGAACGAAGGACACTACGGCCACTGTTTCCTACCATCCAGCCACAGCTCTTCGGTCTTTCATAGGGCGGTGAGGTATAACGAATGGGCACACAGGGTTTATGTTCTTGAAGAGATGTGTACAGCGTTGAGGGAAGGGGTCATTTCAACGCTATGCCTAACTCGGTGTTCTGAGACGGAAGAGGAGTCCCAGCCTGGCAGTCTGCAAGAAAGGACGTCTTCACTGAGGAGAGAATGTGCTGTTCCTTCCCCACAAGATGCGGGGCGTTGGAGACTTTCTTGCTCTTCCCTGAACACACTTTACAGCCTGTAGCTGAACGGTGGGCTAAGCGCAGAGAGACCTGCACCAGTAACCTTCGAAACTGTCATTGGGAATTGGCTGGGCCTTTGTGCTCCAAGGCTGAGTAGAAAAGCTAACCTCTTCCAAACCAGAGAGAGGCAGGTCTCCTTCTCGGCGGTCCTACATGATATGCTGTCTCACGAGCTCAAAGCAAAGAAATCCTGGGCAACTGTTGCTTCTGGACAAGGCCCGTAACCTTGGGCAACGGGGTATTCCTAGAAGGAGAAGGAGGCCGTTGTTTCCTCCCATCACGCGACAACTCCTTTGTGTTTCTTGGGAGGTAAGATGTAATGAATGGGGACCCATGGAGTATAGTCTTTAAGAGATGTGTCCGGCCTTGAGGGAAGGGGTCATTTCAGGGCTATGCCGAACTCGGCGTTCTGAAAAGGAATAGGAGCTCGGGCCAGGCAGGCTGCAAGAAAAGATTTCTTTACGAAGAGGAAATGTGCCGTTCCTAAACAACATGGTGCGGGAGGCTGCAGAGTGGAGGCTACTTCACTGAATGCACCTAGGAGACGGGAGCTGAGCAGGGGGCTGATGGCAGAGAGACCTTCAATACTACAGTTCTAAAGTATCATTGGGAGCTGACTGGATCTCTGAGTTCAAAGGCTCAAAGGCAGAAAAGCGAACCTCTGAAAACCCGGAGAAAGGCTGGTCTCCTTCTCTGCGGTTCTGCATGATATGCTGTCTCACGAGCCCCTGGGAAAGAACTCCTTGGCCACTGCCGCTTCTGGGCAAGGACATCCAGCTAAGCGGCTGAGGAAGGTTGTGCAGAAAGTCCCCGAAATGTAACACTAGGTTTCCATTAGGAAACATGCTGTGTCACTCTCCAGAAGGGCCACACTGACCCCTGAAGGGTCTAGAAGCTTTGGCAAGCCGCGTACAGCTCAGAGTCTCCCAGCGTCCCCAGGTTTCCTTTCATGTATCCTAGCACACAGCAGAAACGTTCCTCGGGACGTGAAGCTGTGCTGGCTCTGGGAAAGTTAGTTTTCGGAGGGGGGACAGAGGCAATTCAATCTAACCCTGTCAAGGCAGCATCTGCGTTTTCTTCTCTCATGGCGCACTGCACGGGGTTCCATGAACCTGAAATGCTCTCAATGTGTCGCTAAATTAAACATGGCAATCAACCTCAGTGGTTTCAGCGGCATTCGAGGGTCCAACTCCTCAAGAGGCCTCGCCCCTCACGAGCCCCCTAGAAGAAATGTTGCGTCTTGTTTCTCGCCATCGAGAGCAGTTCTGTGCACCGTGTTGGTGCCTGGAGTGTAGGAAAGATACACTCGATGTGCGGATGTAGGAAGTATACCAGGGCAGACGTCTGTTCAAATGCTTCTCCTCTAGGAACTATCCTGCCTGCCCAGAGAGCACTGTGCTCCAAAAGAGTGGCAGTGAAGGCCGTTCACACCACAGCAATGGCCTCGTTTCCCTCAGACAACTTGGAAGCGTTTGCTACACTCCAGTACAACTCGCTGCTCGGCAGGACGTTCGGGCAGGCTGTGGATATTTTCCACTCAAGCTGAACAGGCCCTGAGAGGCAGGCGAGACTTGAAAACATTCCTTGCCTACCTCTCCTTGAAGGCAGCGGTTAGCACTGTGTTCCAGGGCCCAAAATCTGAGCTGGGGAGGCCTTCGGTCTCCACGACGAGGCATGCTTTGGGTTCAGTGTATGTACGAGTTTCTCAGGAGCAAGTTCTGCTTCTCTTATTTCGCCTCCTTTAGCTGTGTTTGGCAGCCCTTGGTATGCCCTAGGCCCTCGAAAGCAAGAGATTTTCACGGGGGGCTTTTGGAACCGGATTATGAACGAAGGACACTACGGCCACTGTTTCCTACCATCCAGCCACAGCTCTTCGGTCTTTCATAGGGCGGTGAGGTATAACGAATGGGCACACAGGGTTTATGTTCTTGAAGAGATGTGTACGGCGTTGAGGGAAGGGGTCATTTCAACGCTATGCCTAACTCGGTGTTCTGAGACGGAAGAGGAGTCCCAGCCTGGCAGTCTGCAAGAAAGGACGTCTTCACTGAGGAGAGAATGTGCTGTTCCTTCCCCACAAGATGCGGGGCGTTGGAGACTTTCTTGCTCTTCCCTGAACGCACTTTACAGCCTGTAGCTGAACGGTGGGCTAAGCGCAGAGAGACCTGCACCAGTAACCTTCGAAACTGTCATTGGGAATTGGCTGGGCCTTTGTGCTCCAAGGCTGAGTAGAAAAGCTAACCTCTTCCAAACCAGAGAGAGGCAGGTCTCCTTCTCGGCGGTCCTACATGATATGCTGTCTCACGAGCTCAAAGCAAAGAAATCCTGGGCAACTGTTGCTTCTGGACAAGGCCCGTAACCTTGGGCAACGGGGTATTCCTAGAAGGAGAAGGAGGCCGTTGTTTCCTCCCATCACGCGACAACTCCTTTGTGTTTCTTGGGAGGTAAGATGTAATGAATGGGGACCCATGGAGTATAGTCTTTAAGAGATGTGTCCGGCCTTGAGGGAAGGGGTCATTTCAGGGCTATGCCGAACTCGGCGTTCTGAAAAGGAATAGGAGCTCGGGCCAGGCAGGCTGCAAGAAAAGATTTCTTTACGAAGAGGAAATGTGCCGTTCCTAAACAACATGGTGCGGGAGGCTGCAGAGTGGAGGCTACTTCACTGAATGCACCTAGGAGACGGGAGCTGAGCAGGGGGCTGATGGCAGAGAGACCTTCAATACTACAGTTCTAAAGTACCATTGGGAGCTGACTGGATCTCTGAGTTCAAAGGCTCAAAGGCAGAAAAGCGAACCTCTGAAAACCCAGAGAAAGGCTGGTCTCCTTCTCTGCGGTTCTGCATGATATGCTGTCTCACGAGCCCCTGGGAAAGAACTCCTTGGCCACTGCCGCTTCTGGGCAAGGACATCCAGCTAAGCGGCTGAGGAAGGTTGTGCAGAAAGTCCCCGAAATGTAACACTAGGTTTCCATTAGGAAACATGCTGTGTCACTCTCCAGAAGGGCCACACTGACCCCTGAAGGGTCTAGAAGCTTTGGCAAGCCGCGTACAGCTCAGAGTCTCCCAGCGTCCCCAGGTTTCCTTTCATGTATCCTAGCACACAGCAGAAACGTTCCTCGGGACGTGAAGCTGTGCTGGCTCTGGGAAAGTTAGTTTTCGGAGGGAGGACAGAGGCAATTCAATCTAACCCTGTCAAGGCAGCATCTGCGTTTTCTTCTCTCATGGCGCACTGCACGGGGTTCCATGAACCTGAAATGCTCTCAATGTGTCGCTAACATAACATGGCAATCAACCTCAGTGGTTTCAGCGGCATTCGAGGGTCCAACTCCTCAAGAGGCCTCGCCCCTCACGAGCCCCCTAGAAGAAATGTTGCGTCTTGTTTCTCGCCATCGAGAGCAGTTCTGTGCACCGTGTTGGTGCCTGGAGTGTAGGAAAGATACACTCGATGTGCGGATGTAGGAAGTATACCAGGGCAGACGTCTGTTCAAATGCTTCTCCTCTAGGAACTATCCTGCCTGCCCAGAGAGCACTGTGCTCCAAAAGAGTGGCAGTGAAGGCCGTTCACACCACAGCAATGGCCTCGTTTCCCTCAGACAACTTGGAAGCGTTTGCTACACTCCAGTACAACTCGCTGCTCGGCAGGACGTTCGGGCAGGCTGTGGATATTTTCCACTCAAGCTGAACAGGCCCTGAGAGGCAGGCGAGACTTGAAAACATTCCTTGCCTACCTCTCCTTGAAGGCAGCGGTTAGCACTGTGTTCCAGGGCCCAAAATCTGAGCTGGGGAGGCCTTCGGTCTCCACGACGAGGCATGCTTTGGGTTCAGTGTATGTACGAGTTTCTCAGGAGCAAGTTCTGCTTCTCTTATTTCGCCTCCTTTAGCTGTGTTTGGCAGCCCTTGGTATGCCCTAGGCCCTCGAAAGCAAGAGATTTTCACGGGGGGCTTTTGGAACCGGATTATGAACGAAGGACACTACGGCCACTGTTTCCTACCATCCAGCCACAGCTCTTCGGTGTTTCATAGGGCGGTGAGGTATAACGAATGGGCACACAGGGTTTATGTTCTTGAAGAGATGTGTACGGCCTTGAGGGAAGGGGTCATTTCAACGCTATGCCTAACTCGGTGTTCTGAGACGGAAGAGGAGTCCCAGCCTGGCAGTCTGCAAGAAAGGACGTCTTCACTGAGGAGAGAATGTGCTGTTCCTTCCCCACAAGATGCGGGGCGTTGGAGACTTTCTTGCTCTTCCCTGAACGCACTTTACAGCCTGTAGCTGAACGGTGGGCTAAGCGCAGAGAGACCTGCACCAGTAACCTTCGAAACTGTCATTGGGAATTGGCTGGGCCTTTGTGCTCCAAGGCTGAGTAGAAAAGCTAACCTCTTCCAAACCAGAGAGAGGCAGGTCTCCTTCTCGGCGGTCCTACATGATATGCTGTCTCACGAGCTCAAAGCAAAGAAATCCTGGGCAACTGTTGCTTCTGGACAAGGCCCGTAACCTTGGGCAACGGGGTATTCCTAGAAGGAGAAGGAGGCCGTTGTTTCCTCCCATCACGCGACAACTCCTTTGTGTTTCTTGGGAGGTAAGATGTAATGAATGGGGACCCATGGAGTATAGTCTTTAAGAGATGTGTCCGGCCTTGAGGGAAGGGGTCATTTCAGGGCTATGCCGAACTCGGCATTCTGAAAAGGAATAGGAGCTCGGGCCAGGCAGGCTGCAAGAAAAGATTTCTTTACGAAGAGGAAATGTGCCGTTCCTAAACAACATGGTGCGGGAGGCTGCAGAGTGGAGGCTACTTCACTGAATGCACCTAGGAGACGGGAGCTGAGCAGGGGGCTGATGGCAGAGAGACCTTCAGTACTACAGTTCTAAAGTATCATTGGGAGCTGACTGGATCTCTGAGTTCAAAGGCTCAAAGGCAGAAAAGCGAACCTCTGAAAACCCGGAGAAAGGCTGGTCTCCTTCTCTGCGGTTCTGCATGATATGCTGTCTCACGAGCCCCTGGGAAAGAACTCCTTGGCCACTGCCGCTTCTGGGCAAGGACATCCAGCTAAGCGGCTGAGGAAGGTTGTGCAGAAAGTCCCCGAAATGTAACACTAGGTTTCCATTAGGAAACATGCTGTGTCACTCTCCAGAAGGGCCACACTGACCCCTGAAGGGTCTAGAAGCTTTGGCAAGCCGCGTACAGCTCAGAGTCTCCCAGCGTCCCCAGGTTTCCTTTCATGTATCCTAGCACACAGCAGAAACGTTCCTCGGGACGTGAAGCTGTGCTGGCTCTGGGAAAGTTAGTTTTCGGAGGGGGGACAGAGGCAATTCAATCTAACCCTGTCAAGGCAGCATCTGCGTTTTCTTCTCTCATGGCGCACTGCACGGGGTTCCATGAACCTGAAATGCTCTCAATGTGTCGCTAACATAACATGGCAATCAACCTCAGTGGTTTCAGCGGCATTCGAGGGTCCAACTCCTCAAGAGGCCTCGCCCCTCACGAGCCCCCTAGAAGAAATGTTGCGTCTTGTTTCTCGCCATCGAGAGCAGTTCTGTGCACCGTGTTGGTGCCTGGAGTGTAGGAAAGATACACTCGATGTGCGGATGTAGGAAGTATACCAGGGCAGACGTCTGTTCAAATGCTTCTCCTCTAGGAACTATCCTGCCTGCCCAGAGAGCACTGTGCTCCAAAAGAGTGGCAGTGAAGGCCGTTCACACCACAGCAATGGCCTCGTTTCCCTCAGACAACTTGGAAGCGTTTGCTACACTCCAGTACAACTCGCTGCTCGGCAGGACGTTCGGGCAGGCTGTGGATATTTTCCACTCAAGCTGAACAGGCCCTGAGAGGCAGGCGAGACTTGAAAACATTCCTTGCCTACCTCTCCTTGAAGGCAGCGGTTAGCACTGTGTTCCAGGGCCCAAAATCTGAGCTGGGGAGGCCTTCGGTCTCCACGACGAGGCATGCTTTGGGTTCAGTGTATGTACGAGTTTCTCAGGAGCAAGTTCTGCTTCTCTTATTTCGCCTCCTTTAGCTGTGTTTGGCAGCCCTTGGTATGCCCTAGGCCCTCGAAAGCAAGAGATTTTCACGGGGGGCTTTTGGAACCGGATTATGAACGAAGGACACTACGGCCACTGTTTCCTACCATCCAGCCACAGCTCTTCGGTGTTTCATAGGGCGGTGAGGTATAACGAATGGGCACACAGGGTTTATGTTCTTGAAGAGATGTGTACGGCGTTGAGGGAAGGGGTCATTTCAACGCTATGCCTAACTCGGTGTTCTGAGACGGAAGAGGAGTCCCAGCCTGGCAGTCTGCAAGAAAGGACGTCTTCACTGAGGAGAGAATGTGCTGTTCCTTCCCCACAAGATGCGGGGCGTTGGAGACTTTCTTGCTCTTCCCTGAACGCACTTTACAGCCTGTAGCTGAACGGTGGGCTAAGCGCAGAGAGACCTGCACCAGTAACCTTCGAAACTGTCATTGGGAATTGGCTGGGCCTTTGTGCTCCAAGGCTGAGTAGAAAAGCTAACCTCTTCCAAACCAGAGAGAGGCAGGTCTCCTTCTCGGCGGTCCTACATGATATGCTGTCTCACGAGCTCAAAGCAAAGAAATCCTGGGCAACTGTTGCTTCTGGACAAGGCCCGTAACCTTGGGCAACGGGGTATTCCTAGAAGGAGAAGGAGGCCGTTGTTTCCTCCCATCACGCGACAACTCCTTTGTGTTTCTTGGGAGGTAAGATGTAATGAATGGGGACCCATGGAGTATAGTCTTTAAGAGATGTGTCCGGCCTTGAGGGAAGGGGTCATTTCAGGGCTATGCCGAACTCGGCGTTCTGAAAAGGAATAGGAGGTCGGGCCAGGCAGGCTGCAAGAAAAGATTTCTTTACGAAGAGGAAATGTGCCGTTCCTAAACAACATGGTGCGGGAGGCTGCAGAGTGGAGGCTACTTCACTGAATGCACCTAGGAGACGGGAGCTGAGCAGGGGGCTGATGGCAGAGAGACCTTCAGTACTACAGTTCTAAAGTATCATTGGGAGCTGACTGGATCTCTGAGTTCAAAGGCTCAAAGGCAGAAAAGCGAACCTCTGAAAACCCGGAGAAAGGCTGGTCTCCTTCTCTGCGGTTCTGCATGATATGCTGTCTCACGAGCCCCTGGGAAAGAACTCCTTGGCCACTGCCGCTTCTGGGCAAGGACATCCAGCTAAGCGGCTGAGGAAGGTTGTGCAGAAAGTCCCCGAAATGTAACACTAGGTTTCCATTAGGAAACATGCTGTGTCACTCTCCAGAAGGGCCACACTGACCCCTGAAGGGTCTAGAAGCTTTGGCAAGCCGCGTACAGCTCAGAGTCTCCCAGCGTCCCCAGGTTTCCTTTCATGTATCCTAGCACACAGCAGAAACGTTCCTCGGGACGTGAAGCTGTGCTGGCTCTGGGAAAGTTAGTTTTCGGAGGGGGGACAGAGGCAATTCAATCTAACCCTGTCAAGGCAGCATCTGCGTTTTCTTCTCTCATGGCGCACTGCACGGGGTTCCATGAACCTGAAATGCTCTCAATGTGTCGCTAACATAACATGGCAATCAACCTCAGTGGTTTCAGCGGCATTCGAGGGTCCAACTCCTCAAGAGGCCTCGCCCCTCACGAGCCCCTTAGAAGAAACGTTGCATCTTCTGTCTCTCCATCAGGAGGAGTTCTATGCACCGTGTTGGTGCCTGGAGCGTAGGAAAGATACACTCGATGTGCGGATGTAGGAAGTATACCAGGGCAGACGTCTGTTCAAATGCTTCTCCTCTAGGAACTATCCTGCCTGCCCAGAGAGCACTGTGCTCCAAAAGAGTGGCAGTGAAGGCCGTTCACACCACAGCAATGGCCTCGTTTCCCTCAGACAACTTGGAAGCGTTTGCTACACTCCAGTACAACTCGCTGCTCGGCAGGACGTTCGGGCAGGCTGTGGATATTTTCCACTCAAGCTGAACAGGCCCTGAGAGGCAGGCGAGACTTGAAAACATTCCTTGCCTACCTCTCCTTGAAGGCAGCGGTTAGCACTGTGTTCCAGGGCCCAAAATCTGAGCTGGGGAGGCCTTCGGTCTCCACGACGAGGCATGCTTTGGGTTCAGTGTATGTACGAGTTTCTCAGGAGCAAGTTCTGCTTCTCTTATTTCGCCTCCTTTAGCTGTGTTTGGCAGCCCTTGGTATGCCCTAGGCCCTCGAAAGCAAGAGATTTTCACGGGGGGCTTTTGGAACCGGATTATGAACGAAGGACACTACGGCCACTGTTTCCTACCATCCAGCCACAGCTCTTCGGTGTTTCATAGGGCGGTGAGGTATAACGAATGGGCACACAGGGTTTATGTTCTTGAAGAGATGTGTACGGCGTTGAGGGAAGGGGTCATTTCAACGCTATGCCTAACTCGGTGTTCTGAGACGGAAGAGGAGTCCCAGCCTGGCAGTCTGCAAGAAAGGACGTCTTCACTGAGGAGAGAATGTGCTGTTCCTTCCCCACAAGATGCGGGGCGTTGGAGACTTTCTTGCTCTTCCCTGAACGCACTTTACAGCCTGTAGCTGAACGGTGGGCTAAGCGCAGAGAGACCTGCACCAGTAACCTTCGAAACTGTCATTGGGAATTGGCTGGGCCTTTGTGCTCCAAGGCTGAGTAGAAAAGCTAACCTCTTCCAAACCAGAGAGAGGCAGGTCTCCTTCTCGGCGGTCCTACATGATATGCTGTCTCACGAGCTCAAAGCAAAGAAATCCTGGGCAACTGTTGCTTCTGGACAAGGCCCGTAACCTTGGGCAACGGGGTATTCCTAGAAGGAGAAGGAGGCCGTTGTTTCCTCCCATCACGCGACAACTCCTTTGTGTTTCTTGGGAGGTAAGATGTAATGAATGGGGACCCATGGAGTATAGTCTTTAAGAGATGTGTCCGGCCTTGAGGGAAGGGGTCATTTCAGGGCTATGCCGAACTCGGCGTTCTGAAAAGGAATAGGAGCTCGGGCCAGGCAGGCTGCAAGAAAAGATTTCTTTACGAAGAGGAAATGTGCCGTTCCTAAACAACATGGTGCGGGAGGCTGCAGAGTGGAGGCTACTTCACTGAATGCACCTAGGAGACGGGAGCTGAGCAGGGGGCTGATGGCAGAGAGACCTTCAATACTACAGTTCTAAAGTATCATTGGGAGCTGACTGGATCTCTGAGTTCAAAGGCTCAAAGGCAGAAAAGCGAACCTCTGAAAACCCGGAGAAAGGCTGGTCTCCTTCTCTGCGGTTCTGCATGATATGCTGTCTCACGAGCCCCTGGGAAAGAACTCCTTGGCCACTGCCGCTTCTGGGCAAGGACATCCAGCTAAGCGGCTGAGGAAGGTTGTGCAGAAAGTCCCCGAAATGTAACACTAGGTTTCCATTAGGAAACATGCTGTGTCACTCTCCAGAAGGGCCACACTGACCCCTGAAGGGTCTAGAAGCTTTGGCAAGCCGCGTACAGCTCAGAGTCTCCCAGCGTCCCCAGGTTTCCTTTCATGTATCCTAGCACACAGCAGAAACGTTCCTCGGGACGTGAAGCTGTGCTGGCTCTGGGAAAGTTAGTTTTCGGAGGGGGGACAGAGGCAATTCAATCTAACCCTGTCAAGGCAGCATCTGCGTTTTCTTCTCTCATGGCGCACTGCACGGGGTTCCATGAACCTGAAATGCTCTCAATGTGTCGCTAAATTAAACATGGCAATCAACCTCAGTGGTTTCAGCGGCATTCGAGGGTCCAACTCCTCAAGAGGCCTCGCCCCTCACGAGCCCCCTAGAAGAAATGTTGCGTCTTGTTTCTCGCCATCGAGAGCAGTTCTGTGCACCGTGTTGGTGCCTGGAGTGTAGGAAAGATACACTCGATGTGCGGATGTAGGAAGTATACCAGGGCAGACGTCTGTTCAAATGCTTCTCCTCTAGGAACTATCCTGCCTGCCCAGAGAGCACTGTGCTCCAAAAGAGTGGCAGTGAAGGCCGTTCACACCACAGCAATGGCCTCGTTTCCCTCAGACAACTTGGAAGCGTTTGCTACACTCCAGTACAACTCGCTGCTCGGCAGGACGTTCGGGCAGGCTGTGGATATTTTCCACTCAAGCTGAACAGGCCCTGAGAGGCAGGCGAGACTTGAAAACATTCCTTGCCTACCTCTCCTTGAAGGCAGCGGTTAGCACTGTGTTCCAGGGCCCAAAATCTGAGCTGGGGAGGCCTTCGGTCTCCACGACGAGGCATGCTTTGGGTTCAGTGTATGTACGAGTTTCTCAGGAGCAAGTTCTGCTTCTCTTATTTCGCCTCCTTTAGCTGTGTTTGGCAGCCCTTGGTATGCCCTAGGCCCTCGAAAGCAAGAGATTTTCACGGGGGGCTTTTGGAACCGGATTATGAACGAAGGACACTACGGCCACTGTTTCCTACCATCCAGCCACAGCTCTTCGGTGTTTCATAGGGCGGTGAGGTATAACGAATGGGCACACAGGGTTTATGTTCTTGAAGAGATGTGTACGGCGTTGAGGGAAGGGGTCATTTCAACGCTATGCCTAACTCGGTGTTCTGAGACGGAAGAGGAGTCCCAGCCTGGCAGTCTGCAAGAAAGGACGTCTTCACTGAGGAGAGAATGTGCTGTTCCTTCCCCACAAGATGCGGGGCGTTGGAGACTTTCTTGCTCTTCCCTGAACGCACTTTACAGCCTGTAGCTGAACGGTGGGCTAAGCGCAGAGAGACCTGCACCAGTAACCTTCGAAACTGTCATTGGGAATTGGCTGGGCCTTTGTGCTCCAAGGCTGAGTAGAAAAGCTAACCTCTTCCAAACCAGAGAGAGGCAGGTCTCCTTCTCGGCGGTCCTACATGATATGCTGTCTCACGAGCTCAAAGCAAAGAAATCCTGGGCAACTGTTGCTTCTGGACAAGGCCCGTAACCTTGGGCAACGGGGTATTCCTAGAAGGAGAAGGAGGCCGTTGTTTCCTCCCATCACGCGACAACTCCTTTGTGTTTCTTGGGAGGTAAGATGTAATGAATGGGGACCCATGGAGTATAGTCTTTAAGAGATGTGTCCGGCCTTGAGGGAAGGGGTCATTTCAGGGCTATGCCGAACTCGGCGTTCTGAAAAGGAATAGGAGCTCGGGCCAGGCAGGCTGCAAGAAAAGATTTCTTTACGAAGAGGAAATGTGCCGTTCCTAAACAACATGGTGCGGGAGGCTGCAGAGTGGAGGCTACTTCACTGAATGCACCTAGGAGACGGGAGCTGAGCAGGGGGCTGATGGCAGAGAGACCTTCAATACTACAGTTCTAAAGTACCATTGGGAGCTGACTGGATCTCTGAGTTCAAAGGCTCAAAGGCAGAAAAGCGAACCTCTGAAAACCCAGAGAAAGGCTGGTCTCCTTCTCTGCGGTTCTGCATGATATGCTGTCTCACGAGCCCCTGGGAAAGAACTCCTTGGCCACTGCCGCTTCTGGGCAAGGACATCCAGCTAAGCGGCTGAGGAAGGTTGTGCAGAAAGTCCCCGAAATGTAACACTAGGTTTCCATTAGGAAACATGCTGTGTCACTCTCCAGAAGGGCCACACTGACCCCTGAAGGGTCTAGAAGCTTTGGCAAGCCGCGTACAGCTCAGAGTCTCCCAGCGTCCCCAGGTTTCCTTTCATGTATCCTAGCACACAGCAGAAACGTTCCTCGGGACGTGAAGCTGTGCTGGCTCTGGGAAAGTTAGTTTTCGGAGGGAGGACAGAGGCAATTCAATCTAACCCTGTCAAGGCAGCATCTGCGTTTTCTTCTCTCATGGCGCACTGCACGGGGTTCCATGAACCTGAAATGCTCTCAATGTGTCGCTAACATAACATGGCAATCAACCTCAGTGGTTTCAGCGGCATTCGAGGGTCCAACTCCTCAAGAGGCCTCGCCCCTCACGAGCCCCCTAGAAGAAATGTTGCGTCTTGTTTCTCGCCATCGAGAGCAGTTCTGTGCACCGTGTTGGTGCCTGGAGTGTAGGAAAGATACACTCGATGTGCGGATGTAGGAAGTATACCAGGGCAGACGTCTGTTCAAATGCTTCTCCTCTAGGAACTATCCTGCCTGCCCAGAGAGCACTGTGCTCCAAAAGAGTGGCAGTGAAGGCCGTTCACACCACAGCAATGGCCTCGTTTCCCTCAGACAACTTGGAAGCGTTTGCTACACTCCAGTACAACTCGCTGCTCGGCAGGACGTTCGGGCAGGCTGTGGATATTTTCCACTCAAGCTGAACAGGCCCTGAGAGGCAGGCGAGACTTGAAAACATTCCTTGCCTACCTCTCCTTGAAGGCAGCGGTTAGCACTGTGTTCCAGGGCCCAAAATCTGAGCTGGGGAGGCCTTCGGTCTCCACGACGAGGCATGCTTTGGGTTCAGTGTATGTACGAGTTTCTCAGGAGCAAGTTCTGCTTCTCTTATTTCGCCTCCTTTAGCTGTGTTTGGCAGCCCTTGGTATGCCCTAGGCCCTCGAAAGCAAGAGATTTTCACGGGGGGCTTTTGGAACCGGATTATGAACGAAGGACACTACGGCCACTGTTTCCTACCATCCAGCCACAGCTCTTCGGTGTTTCATAGGGCGGTGAGGTATAACGAATGGGCACACAGGGTTTATGTTCTTGAAGAGATGTGTACGGCCTTGAGGGAAGGGGTCATTTCAACGCTATGCCTAACTCGGTGTTCTGAGACGGAAGAGGAGTCCCAGCCTGGCAGTCTGCAAGAAAGGACGTCTTCACTGAGGAGAGAATGTGCTGTTCCTTCCCCACAAGATGCGGGGCGTTGGAGACTTTCTTGCTCTTCCCTGAACGCACTTTACAGCCTGTAGCTGAACGGTGGGCTAAGCGCAGAGAGACCTGCACCAGTAACCTTCGAAACTGTCATTGGGAATTGGCTGGGCCTTTGTGCTCCAAGGCTGAGTAGAAAAGCTAACCTCTTCCAAACCAGAGAGAGGCAGGTCTCCTTCTCGGCGGTCCTACATGATATGCTGTCTCACGAGCTCAAAGCAAAGAAATCCTGGGCAACTGTTGCTTCTGGACAAGGCCCGTAACCTTGGGCAACGGGGTATTCCTAGAAGGAGAAGGAGGCCGTTGTTTCCTCCCATCACGCGACAACTCCTTTGTGTTTCTTGGGAGGTAAGATGTAATGAATGGGGACCCATGGAGTATAGTCTTTAAGAGATGTGTCCGGCCTTGAGGGAAGGGGTCATTTCAGGGCTATGCCGAACTCGGCATTCTGAAAAGGAATAGGAGCTCGGGCCAGGCAGGCTGCAAGAAAAGATTTCTTTACGAAGAGGAAATGTGCCGTTCCTAAACAACATGGTGCGGGAGGCTGCAGAGTGGAGGCTACTTCACTGAATGCACCTAGGAGACGGGAGCTGAGCAGGGGGCTGATGGCAGAGAGACCTTCAGTACTACAGTTCTAAAGTATCATTGGGAGCTGACTGGATCTCTGAGTTCAAAGGCTCAAAGGCAGAAAAGCGAACCTCTGAAAACCCGGAGAAAGGCTGGTCTCCTTCTCTGCGGTTCTGCATGATATGCTGTCTCACGAGCCCCTGGGAAAGAACTCCTTGGCCACTGCCGCTTCTGGGCAAGGACATCCAGCTAAGCGGCTGAGGAAGGTTGTGCAGAAAGTCCCCGAAATGTAACACTAGGTTTCCATTAGGAAACATGCTGTGTCACTCTCCAGAAGGGCCACACTGACCCCTGAAGGGTCTAGAAGCTTTGGCAAGCCGCGTACAGCTCAGAGTCTCCCAGCGTCCCCAGGTTTCCTTTCATGTATCCTAGCACACAGCAGAAACGTTCCTCGGGACGTGAAGCTGTGCTGGCTCTGGGAAAGTTAGTTTTCGGAGGGGGGACAGAGGCAATTCAATCTAACCCTGTCAAGGCAGCATCTGCGTTTTCTTCTCTCATGGCGCACTGCACGGGGTTCCATGAACCTGAAATGCTCTCAATGTGTCGCTAACATAACATGGCAATCAACCTCAGTGGTTTCAGCGGCATTCGAGGGTCCAACTCCTCAAGAGGCCTCGCCCCTCACGAGCCCCCTAGAAGAAATGTTGCGTCTTGTTTCTCGCCATCGAGAGCAGTTCTGTGCACCGTGTTGGTGCCTGGAGTGTAGGAAAGATACACTCGATGTGCGGATGTAGGAAGTATACCAGGGCAGACGTCTGTTCAAATGCTTCTCCTCTAGGAACTATCCTGCCTGCCCAGAGAGCACTGTGCTCCAAAAGAGTGGCAGTGAAGGCCGTTCACACCACAGCAATGGCCTCGTTTCCCTCAGACAACTTGGAAGCGTTTGCTACACTCCAGTACAACTCGCTGCTCGGCAGGACGTTCGGGCAGGCTGTGGATATTTTCCACTCAAGCTGAACAGGCCCTGAGAGGCAGGCGAGACTTGAAAACATTCCTTGCCTACCTCTCCTTGAAGGCAGCGGTTAGCACTGTGTTCCAGGGCCCAAAATCTGAGCTGGGGAGGCCTTCGGTCTCCACGACGAGGCATGCTTTGGGTTCAGTGTATGTACGAGTTTCTCAGGAGCAAGTTCTGCTTCTCTTATTTCGCCTCCTTTAGCTGTGTTTGGCAGCCCTTGGTATGCCCTAGGCCCTCGAAAGCAAGAGATTTTCACGGGGGGCTTTTGGAACCGGATTATGAACGAAGGACACTACGGCCACTGTTTCCTACCATCCAGCCACAGCTCTTCGGTGTTTCATAGGGCGGTGAGGTATAACGAATGGGCACACAGGGTTTATGTTCTTGAAGAGATGTGTACGGCGTTGAGGGAAGGGGTCATTTCAACGCTATGCCTAACTCGGTGTTCTGAGACGGAAGAGGAGTCCCAGCCTGGCAGTCTGCAAGAAAGGACGTCTTCACTGAGGAGAGAATGTGCTGTTCCTTCCCCACAAGATGCGGGGCGTTGGAGACTTTCTTGCTCTTCCCTGAACGCACTTTACAGCCTGTAGCTGAACGGTGGGCTAAGCGCAGAGAGACCTGCACCAGTAACCTTCGAAACTGTCATTGGGAATTGGCTGGGCCTTTGTGCTCCAAGGCTGAGTAGAAAAGCTAACCTCTTCCAAACCAGAGAGAGGCAGGTCTCCTTCTCGGCGGTCCTACATGATATGCTGTCTCACGAGCTCAAAGCAAAGAAATCCTGGGCAACTGTTGCTTCTGGACAAGGCCCGTAACCTTGGGCAACGGGGTATTCCTAGAAGGAGAAGGAGGCCGTTGTTTCCTCCCATCACGCGACAACTCCTTTGTGTTTCTTGGGAGGTAAGATGTAATGAATGGGGACCCATGGAGTATAGTCTTTAAGAGATGTGTCCGGCCTTGAGGGAAGGGGTCATTTCAGGGCTATGCCGAACTCGGCGTTCTGAAAAGGAATAGGAGGTCGGGCCAGGCAGGCTGCAAGAAAAGATTTCTTTACGAAGAGGAAATGTGCCGTTCCTAAACAACATGGTGCGGGAGGCTGCAGAGTGGAGGCTACTTCACTGAATGCACCTAGGAGACGGGAGCTGAGCAGGGGGCTGATGGCAGAGAGACCTTCAGTACTACAGTTCTAAAGTATCATTGGGAGCTGACTGGATCTCTGAGTTCAAAGGCTCAAAGGCAGAAAAGCGAACCTCTGAAAACCCGGAGAAAGGCTGGTCTCCTTCTCTGCGGTTCTGCATGATATGCTGTCTCACGAGCCCCTGGGAAAGAACTCCTTGGCCACTGCCGCTTCTGGGCAAGGACATCCAGCTAAGCGGCTGAGGAAGGTTGTGCAGAAAGTCCCCGAAATGTAACACTAGGTTTCCATTAGGAAACATGCTGTGTCACTCTCCAGAAGGGCCACACTGACCCCTGAAGGGTCTAGAAGCTTTGGCAAGCCGCGTACAGCTCAGAGTCTCCCAGCGTCCCCAGGTTTCCTTTCATGTATCCTAGCACACAGCAGAAACGTTCCTCGGGACGTGAAGCTGTGCTGGCTCTGGGAAAGTTAGTTTTCGGAGGGGGGACAGAGGCAATTCAATCTAACCCTGTCAAGGCAGCATCTGCGTTTTCTTCTCTCATGGCGCACTGCACGGGGTTCCATGAACCTGAAATGCTCTCAATGTGTCGCTAACATAACATGGCAATCAACCTCAGTGGTTTCAGCGGCATTCGAGGGTCCAACTCCTCAAGAGGCCTCGCCCCTCACGAGCCCCTTAGAAGAAACGTTGCATCTTCTGTCTCTCCATCAGGAGGAGTTCTATGCACCGTGTTGGTGCCTGGAGCGTAGGAAAGATACACTCGATGTGCGGATGTAGGAAGTATACCAGGGCAGACGTCTGTTCAAATGCTTCTCCTCTAGGAACTATCCTGCCTGCCCAGAGAGCACTGTGCTCCAAAAGAGTGGCAGTGAAGGCCGTTCACACCACAGCAATGGCCTCGTTTCCCTCAGACAACTTGGAAGCGTTTGCTACACTCCAGTACAACTCGCTGCTCGGCAGGACGTTCGGGCAGGCTGTGGATATTTTCCACTCAAGCTGAACAGGCCCTGAGAGGCAGGCGAGACTTGAAAACATTCCTTGCCTACCTCTCCTTGAAGGCAGCGGTTAGCACTGTGTTCCAGGGCCCAAAATCTGAGCTGGGGAGGCCTTCGGTCTCCACGACGAGGCATGCTTTGGGTTCAGTGTATGTACGAGTTTCTCAGGAGCAAGTTCTGCTTCTCTTATTTCGCCTCCTTTAGCTGTGTTTGGCAGCCCTTGGTATGCCCTAGGCCCTCGAAAGCAAGAGATTTTCACGGGGGGCTTTTGGAACCGGATTATGAACGAAGGACACTACGGCCACTGTTTCCTACCATCCAGCCACAGCTCTTCGGTCTTTCATAGGGCGGTGAGGTATAACGAATGGGCACACAGGGTTTATGTTCTTGAAGAGATGTGTACGGCGTTGAGGGAAGGGGTCATTTCAACGCTATGCCTAACTCGGTGTTCTGAGACGGAAGAGGAGTCCCAGCCTGGCAGTCTGCAAGAAAGGACGTCTTCACTGAGGAGAGAATGTGCTGTTCCTTCCCCACAAGATGCGGGGCGTTGGAGACTTTCTTGCTCTTCCCTGAACGCACTTTACAGCCTGTAGCTGAACGGTGGGCTAAGCGCAGAGAGACCTGCACCAGTAACCTTCGAAACTGTCATTGGGAATTGGCTGGGCCTTTGTGCTCCAAGGCTGAGTAGAAAAGCTAACCTCTTCCAAACCAGAGAGAGGCAGGTCTCCTTCTCGGCGGTCCTACATGATATGCTGTCTCACGAGCTCAAAGCAAAGAAATCCTGGGCAACTGTTGCTTCTGGACAAGGCCCGTAACCTTGGGCAACGGGGTATTCCTAGAAGGAGAAGGAGGCCGTTGTTTCCTCCCATCACGCGACAACTCCTTTGTGTTTCTTGGGAGGTAAGATGTAATGAATGGGGACCCATGGAGTATAGTCTTTAAGAGATGTGTCCGGCCTTGAGGGAAGGGGTCATTTCAGGGCTATGCCGAACTCTGCGTTCTGAAAAGGAATAGGAGCTCGGGCCAGGCAGGCTGCAAGAAAAGATTTCTTTACGAAGAGGAAATGTGCCGTTCCTAAACAACATGGTGCGGGAGGCTGCAGAGTGGAGGCTACTTCACTGAATGCACCTAGGAGACGGGAGCTGAGCAGGGGGCTGATGGCAGAGAGACCTTCAGTACTACAGTTCTAAAGTATCATTGGGAGCTGACTGGATCTCTGAGTTCAAAGGCTCAAAGGCAGAAAAGCGAACCTCTGAAAACCCGGAGAAAGGCTGGTCTCCTTCTCTGCGGTTCTGCATGATATGCTGTCTCACGAGCCCCTGGGAAAGAACTCCTTGGCCACTGCCGCTTCTGGGCAAGGACATCCAGCTAAGCGGCTGAGGAAGGTTGTGCAGAAAGTCCCCGAAATGTAACACTAGGTTTCCATTAGGAAACATGCTGTGTCACTCTCCAGAAGGGCCACACTGACCCCTGAAGGGTCTAGAAGCTTTGGCAAGCCGCGTACAGCTCAGAGTCTCCCAGCGTCCCCAGGTTTCCTTTCATGTATCCTAGCACACAGCAGAAACGTTCCTCGGGACGTGAAGCTGTGCTGGCTCTGGGAAAGTTAGTTTTCGGAGGGGGGACAGAGGCAATTCAATCTAACCCTGTCAAGGCAGCATCTGCGTTTTCTTCTCTCATGGCGCACTGCACGGGGTTCCATGAACCTGAAATGCTCTCAATGTGTCGCTAACATAACATGGCAATCAACCTCAGTGGTTTCAGCGGCATTCGAGGGTCCAACTCCTCAAGAGGCCTCGCCCCTCACGAGCCCCCTAGAAGAAATGTTGCGTCTTGTTTCTCGCCATCGAGAGCAGTTCTGTGCACCGTGTTGGTGCCTGGAGTGTAGGAAAGATACACTCGATGTGCGGATGTAGGAAGTATACCAGGGCAGACGTCTGTTCAAATGCTTCTCCTCTAGGAACTATCCTGCCTGCCCAGAGAGCACTGTGCTCCAAAAGAGTGGCAGTGAAGGCCGTTCACACCACAGCAATGGCCTCGTTTCCCTCAGACAACTTGGAAGCGTTTGCTACACTCCAGTACAACTCGCTGCTCGGCAGGACGTTCGGGCAGGCTGTGGATATTTTCCACTCAAGCTGAACAGGCCCTGAGAGGCAGGCGAGACTTGAAAACATTCCTTGCCTACCTCTCCTTGAAGGCAGCGGTTAGCACTGTGTTCCAGGGCCCAAAATCTGAGCTGGGGAGGCCTTCGGTCTCCACGACGAGGCATGCTTTGGGTTCAGTGTATGTACGAGTTTCTCAGGAGCAAGTTCTGCTTCTCTTATTTCGCCTCCTTTAGCTGTGTTTGGCAGCCCTTGGTATGCCCTAGGCCCTCGAAAGCAAGAGATTTTCACGGGGGGCTTTTGGAACCGGATTATGAACGAAGGACACTACGGCCACTGTTTCCTACCATCCAGCCACAGCTCTTCGGTGTTTCATAGGGCGGTGAGGTATAACGAATGGGCACACAGGGTTTATGTTCTTGAAGAGATGTGTACGGCGTTGAGGGAAGGGGTCATTTCAACGCTATGCCTAACTCGGTGTTCTGAGACGGAAGAGGAGTCCCAGCCTGGCAGTCTGCAAGAAAGGACGTCTTCACTGAGGAGAGAATGTGCTGTTCCTTCCCCACAAGATGCGGGGCGTTGGAGACTTTCTTGCTCTTCCCTGAACGCACTTTACAGCCTGTAGCTGAACGGTGGGCTAAGCGCAGAGAGACCTGCACCAGTAACCTTCGAAACTGTCATTGGGAATTGGCTGGGCCTTTGTGCTCCAAGGCTGAGTAGAAAAGCTAACCTCTTCCAAACCAGAGAGAGGCAGGTCTCCTTCTCGGCGGTCCTACATGATATGCTGTCTCACGAGCTCAAAGCAAAGAAATCCTGGGCAACTGTTGCTTCTGGACAAGGCCCGTAACCTTGGGCAACGGGGTATTCCTAGAAGGAGAAGGAGGCCGTTGTTTCCTCCCATCACGCGACAACTCCTTTGTGTTTCTTGGGAGGTAAGATGTAATGAATGGGGACCCATGGAGTATAGTCTTTAAGAGATGTGTCCGGCCTTGAGGGAAGGGGTCATTTCAGGGCTATGCCGAACTCGGCGTTCTGAAAAGGAATAGGAGGTCGGGCCAGGCAGGCTGCAAGAAAAGATTTCTTTACGAAGAGGAAATGTGCCGTTCCTAAACAACATGGTGCGGGAGGCTGCAGAGTGGAGGCTACTTCACTGAATGCACCTAGGAGACGGGAGCTGAGCAGGGGGCTGATGGCAGAGAGACCTTCAGTACTACAGTTCTAAAGTATCATTGGGAGCTGACTGGATCTCTGAGTTCAAAGGCTCAAAGGCAGAAAAGCGAACCTCTGAAAACCCAGAGAAAGGCTGGTCTCCTTCTCTGCGGTTCTGCATGATATGCTGTCTCACGAGCCCCTGGGAAAGAACTCCTTGGCCACTGCCGCTTCTGGGCAAGGACATCCAGCTAAGCGGCTGAGGAAGGTTGTGCAGAAAGTCCCCGAAATGTAACACTAGGTTTCCATTAGGAAACATGCTGTGTCACTCTCCAGAAGGGCCACACTGACCCCTGAAGGGTCTAGAAGCTTTGGCAAGCCGCGTACAGCTCAGAGTCTCCCAGCGTCCCCAGGTTTCCTTTCATGTATCCTAGCACACAGCAGAAACGTTCCTCGGGACGTGAAGCTGTGCTGGCTCTGGGAAAGTTAGTTTTCGGAGGGGGGACAGAGGCAATTCAATCTAACCCTGTCAAGGCAGCATCTGCGTTTTCTTCTCTCATGGCGCACTGCACGGGGTTCCATGAACCTGAAATGCTCTCAATGTGTCGCTAACATAACATGGCAATCAACCTCAGTGGTTTCAGCGGCATTCGAGGGTCCAACTCCTCAAGAGGCCTCGCCCCTCACGAGCCCCTTAGAAGAAACGTTGCATCTTCTGTCTCTCCATCAGGAGGAGTTCTATGCACCGTGTTGGTGCCTGGAGCGTAGGAAAGATACACTCGATGTGCGGATGTAGGAAGTATACCAGGGCAGACGTCTGTTCAAATGCTTCTCCTCTAGGAACTATCCTGCCTGCCCAGAGAGCACTGTGCTCCAAAAGAGTGGCAGTGAAGGCCGTTCACACCACAGCAATGGCCTCGTTTCCCTCAGACAACTTGGAAGCGTTTGCTACACTCCAGTACAACTCGCTGCTCGGCAGGACGTTCGGGCAGGCTGTGGATATTTTCCACTCAAGCTGAACAGGCCCTGAGAGGCAGGCGAGACTTGAAAACATTCCTTGCCTACCTCTCCTTGAAGGCAGCGGTTAGCACTGTGTTCCAGGGCCCAAAATCTGAGCTGGGGAGGCCTTCGGTCTCCACGAAGAGGCATGCTTTGGGTTCAGTGTATGTACGAGTTTCTCAGGAGCAAGTTCTGCTTCTCTTATTTCGCCTCCTTTAGCTGTGTTTGGCAGCCTTTGATATGCCCTAGGCCCTCGAAAGCAAGAGATTTTCACGGGGGGCTTTTGGAACCGGATTATGAACGAAGGACACTACGGCCACTGTTTCCTACCATCCAGCCACAGCTCTTCGGTGTTTCATAAGGCGGTGAGGTATAACGAATGGGCACACAGGGTTTATGTTCTTGAAGAGATGTGTACGGCGTTGAGGGAAGGGGTCATTTCAACGCTATGCCTAACTCGGTGTTCTGAGACGGAAGAGGAGTCCCAGCCTGGCAGTCTGCAAGAAAGGACGTCTTCACTGAGGAGAGAATGTGCTGTTCCTTCCCCACAAGATGCGGGGCGTTGGAGACTTTCTTGCTCTTCCCTGAACGCACTTTACAGCCTGTAGCTGAACGGTGGGCTAAGCGCAGAGAGACCTGCACCAGTAACCTTCGAAACTGTCATTGGGAATTGGCTGGGCCTTTGTGCTCCAAGGCTGAGTAGAAAAGCTAACCTCTTCCAAACCAGAGAGAGGCAGGTCTCCTTCTCGGCGGTCCTACATGATATGCTGTCTCACGAGCTCAAAGCAAAGAAATCCTGGGCAACTGTTGCTTCTGGACAAGGCCCGTAACCTTGGGCAACGGGGTATTCCTAGAAGGAGAAGGAGGCCGTTGTTTCCTCCCATCACGCGACAACTCCTTTGTGTTTCTTGGGAGGTAAGATGTAATGAATGGGGACCCATGGAGTATAGTCTTTAAGAGATGTGTCCGGCCTTGAGGGAAGGGGTCATTTCAGGGCTATGCCGAACTCGGCGTTCTGAAAAGGAATAGGAGCTCGGGCCAGGCAGGCTGCAAGAAAAGATTTCTTTACGAAGAGGAAATGTGCCGTTCCTAAACAACATGGTGCGGGAGGCTGCAGAGTGGAGGCTACTTCACTGAATGCACCTAGGAGACGGGAGCTGAGCAGGGGGCTGATGGCAGAGAGACCTTCAATACTACAGTTCTAAAGTACCATTGGGAGCTGACTGGATCTCTGAGTTCAAAGGCTCAAAGGCAGAAAAGCGAACCTCTGAAAACCCAGAGAAAGGCTGGTCTCCTTCTCTGCGGTTCTGCATGATATGCTGTCTCACGAGCCCCTGGGAAAGAACTCCTTGGCCACTGCCGCTTCTGGGCAAGGACATCCAGCTAAGCGGCTGAGGAAGGTTGTGCAGAAAGTCCCCGAAATGTAACACTAGGTTTCCATTAGGAAACATGCTGTGTCACTCTCCAGAAGGGCCACACTGACCCCTGAAGGGTCTAGAAGCTTTGGCAAGCCGCGTACAGCTCAGAGTCTCCCAGCGTCCCCAGGTTTCCTTTCATGTATCCTAGCAGACAGCAGAAACGTTCCTCGGGACGTGAAGCTGTGCTGGCTCTGGGAAAGTTAGTTTTCGGAGGGGGGACAGAGGCAATTCAATCTAACCCTGTCAAGGCAGCATCTGCGTTTTCTTCTCTCATGGCGCACTGCACGGGGTTCCATGAACCTGAAATGCTCTCAATGTGTCGCTAACATAACATGGCAATCAACCTCAGTGGTTTCAGCGGCATTCGAGGGTCCAACTCCTCAAGAGGCCTCGCCCCTCACGAGCCCCCTAGAAGAAATGTTGCGTCTTGTTTCTCGCCATCGAGAGCAGTTCTGTGCACCGTGTTGGTGCCTGGAGTGTAGGAAAGATACACTCGATGTGCGGATGTAGGAAGTATACCAGGGCAGACGTCTGTTCAAATGCTTCTCCTCTAGGAACTATCCTGCCTGCCCAGAGAGCACTGTGCTCCAAAAGAGTGGCAGTGAAGGCCGTTCACACCACAGCAATGGCCTCGTTTCCCTCAGACAACTTGGAAGCGTTTGCTACACTCCAGTACAACTCGCTGCTCGGCAGGACGTTCGGGCAGGCTGTGGATATTTTCCACTCAAGCTGAACAGGCCCTGAGAGGCAGGCGAGACTTGAAAACATTCCTTGCCTACCTCTCCTTGAAGGCAGCGGTTAGCACTGTGTTCCAGGGCCCAAAATCTGAGCTGGGGAGGCCTTCGGTCTCCACGACGAGGCATGCTTTGGGTTCAGTGTATGTACGAGTTTCTCAGGAGCAAGTTCTGCTTCTCTTATTTCGCCTCCTTTAGCTGTGTTTGGCAGCCCTTGGTATGCCCTAGGCCCTCGAAAGCAAGAGATTTTCACGGGGGGCTTTTGGAACCGGATTATGAACGAAGGACACTACGGCCACTGTTTCCTACCATCCAGCCACAGCTCTTCGGTCTTTCATAGGGCGGTGAGGTATAACGAATGGGCACACAGGGTTTATGTTCTTGAAGAGATGTGTACAGCGTTGAGGGAAGGGGTCATTTCAACGCTATGCCTAACTCGGTGTTCTGAGACGGAAGAGGAGTCCCAGCCTGGCAGTCTGCAAGAAAGGACGTCTTCACTGAGGAGAGAATGTGCTGTTCCTTCCCCACAAGATGCGGGGCGTTGGAGACTTTCTTGCTCTTCCCTGAACGCACTTTACAGCCTGTAGCTGAACGGTGGGCTAAGCGCAGAGAGACCTGCACCAGTAACCTTCGAAACTGTCATTGGGAATTGGCTGGGCCTTTGTGCTCCAAGGCTGAGTAGAAAAGCTAACCTCTTCCAAACCAGAGAGAGGCAGGTCTCCTTCTCGGCGGTCCTACATGATATGCTGTCTCACGAGCTCAAAGCAAAGAAATCCTGGGCAACTGTTGCTTCTGGACAAGGCCCGTAACCTTGGGCAACGGGGTATTCCTAGAAGGAGAAGGAGGCCGTTGTTTCCTCCCATCACGCGACAACTCCTTTGTGTTTCTTGGGAGGTAAGATGTAATGAATGGGGACCCATGGAGTATAGTCTTTAAGAGATGTGTCCGGCCTTGAGGGAAGGGGTCATTTCAGGGCTATGCCGAACTCGGCGTTCTGAAAAGGAATAGGAGGTCGGGCCAGGCAGGCTGCAAGAAAAGATTTCTTTACGAAGAGGAAATGTGCCGTTCCTAAACAACATGGTGCGGGAGGCTGCAGAGTGGAGGCTACTTCACTGAATGCACCTAGGAGACGGGAGCTGAGCAGGGGGCTGATGGCAGAGAGACCTTCAGTACTACAGTTCTAAAGTATCATTGGGAGCTGACTGGATCTCTGAGTTCAAAGGCTCAAAGGCAGAAAAGCGAACCTCTGAAAACCCGGAGAAAGGCTGGTCTCCTTCTCTGCGGTTCTGCATGATATGCTGTCTCACGAGCCCCTGGGAAAGAACTCCTTGGCCACTGCCGCTTCTGGGCAAGGACATCCAGCTAAGCGGCTGAGGAAGGTTGTGCAGAAAGTCCCCGAAATGTAACACTAGGTTTCCATTAGGAAACATGCTGTGTCACTCTCCAGAAGGGCCACACTGACCCCTGAAGGGTCTAGAAGCTTTGGCAAGCCGCGTACAGCTCAGAGTCTCCCAGCGTCCCCAGGTTTCCTTTCATGTATCCTAGCACACAGCAGAAACGTTCCTCGGGACGTGAAGCTGTGCTGGCTCTGGGAAAGTTAGTTTTCGGAGGGGGGACAGAGGCAATTCAATCTAACCCTGTCAAGGCAGCATCTGCGTTTTCTTCTCTCATGGCGCACTGCACGGGGTTCCATGAACCTGAAATGCTCTCAATGTGTCGCTAAATTAAACATGGCAATCAACCTCAGTGGTTTCAGCGGCATTCGAGGGTCCAACTCCTCAAGAGGCCTCGCCCCTCACGAGCCCCCTAGAAGAAATGTTGCGTCTTGTTTCTCGCCATCGAGAGCAGTTCTGTGCACCGTGTTGGTGCCTGGAGTGTAGGAAAGATACACTCGATGTGCGGATGTAGGAAGTATACCAGGGCAGACGTCTGTTCAAATGCTTCTCCTCTAGGAACTATCCTGCCTGCCCAGAGAGCACTGTGCTCCAAAAGAGTGGCAGTGAAGGCCGTTCACACCACAGCAATGGCCTCGTTTCCCTCAGACAACTTGGAAGCGTTTGCTACACTCCAGTACAACTCGCTGCTCGGCAGGACGTTCGGGCAGGCTGTGGATATTTTCCACTCAAGCTGAACAGGCCCTGAGAGGCAGGCGAGACTTGAAAACATTCCTTGCCTACCTCTCCTTGAAGGCAGCGGTTAGCACTGTGTTCCAGGGCCCAAAATCTGAGCTGGGGAGGCCTTCGGTCTCCACGAAGAGGCATGCTTTGGGTTCAGTGTATGTACGAGTTTCTCAGGAGCAAGTTCTGCTTCTCTTATTTCGCCTCCTTTAGCTGTGTTTGGCAGCCTTTGATATGCCCTAGGCCCTCGAAAGCAAGAGATTTTCACGGGGGGCTTTTGGAACCGGATTATGAACGAAGGACACTACGGCCACTGTTTCCTACCATCCAGCCACAGCTCTTCGGTGTTTCATAGGGCGGTGAGGTATAACGAATGGGCACACAGGGTTTATGTTCTTGAAGAGATGTGTACGGCGTTGAGGGAAGGGGTCATTTCAACGCTATGCCTAACTCGGTGTTCTGAGACGGAAGAGGAGTCCCAGCCTGGCAGTCTGCAAGAAAGGACGTCTTCACTGAGGAGAGAATGTGCTGTTCCTTCCCCACAAGATGCGGGGCGTTGGAGACTTTCTTGCTCTTCCCTGAACGCACTTTACAGCCTGTAGCTGAACGGTGGGCTAAGCGCAGAGAGACCTGCACCAGTAACCTTCGAAACTGTCATTGGGAATTGGCTGGGCCTTTGTGCTCCAAGGCTGAGTAGAAAAGCTAACCTCTTCCAAACCAGAGAGAGGCAGGTCTCCTTCTCGGCGGTCCTACATGATATGCTGTCTCACGAGCTCAAAGCAAAGAAATCCTGGGCAACTGTTGCTTCTGGACAAGGCCCGTAACCTTGGGCAACGGGGTATTCCTAGAAGGAGAAGGAGGCCGTTGTTTCCTCCCATCACGCGACAACTCCTTTGTGTTTCTTGGGAGGTAAGATGTAATGAATGGGGACCCATGGAGTATAGTCTTTAAGAGATGTGTCCGGCCTTGAAGGAAGGGGTCATTTCAGGGCTATGCCGAACTCGGCGTTCTGAAAAGGAATAGGAGCTCGGGCCAGGCAGGCTGCAAGAAAAGATTTCTTTACGAAGAGGAAATGTGCCGTTCCTAAACAACATGGTGCGGGAGGCTGCAGAGTGGAGGCTACTTCACTGAATGCACCTAGGAGACGGGAGCTGAGCAGGGGGCTGATGGCAGAGAGACCTTCAATACTACAGTTCTAAAGTACCATTGGGAGCTGACTGGATCTCTGAGTTCAAAGGCTCAAAGGCAGAAAAGCGAACCTCTGAAAACCCAGAGAAAGGCTGGTCTCCTTCTCTGCGGTTCTGCATGATATGCTGTCTCACGAGCCCCTGGGAAAGAACTCCTTGGCCACTGCCGCTTCTGGGCAAGGACATCCAGCTAAGCGGCTGAGGAAGGTTGTGCAGAAAGTCCCCGAAATGTAACACTAGGTTTCCATTAGGAAACATGCTGTGTCACTCTCCAGAAGGGCCACACTGACCCCTGAAGGGTCTAGAAGCTTTGGCAAGCCGCGTACAGCTCAGAGTCTCCCAGCGTCCCCAGGTTTCCTTTCATGTATCCTAGCAGACAGCAGAAACGTTCCTCGGGACGTGAAGCTGTGCTGGCTCTGGGAAAGTTAGTTTTCGGAGGGGGGACAGAGGCAATTCAATCTAACCCTGTCAAGGCAGCATCTGCGTTTTCTTCTCTCATGGCGCACTGCACGGGGTTCCATGAACCTGAAATGCTCTCAATGTGTCGCTAACATAACATGGCAATCAACCTCAGTGGTTTCAGCGGCATTCGAGGGTCCAACTCCTCAAGAGGCCTCGCCCCTCACGAGCCCCCTAGAAGAAATGTTGCGTCTTGTTTCTCGCCATCGAGAGCAGTTCTGTGCACCGTGTTGGTGCCTGGAGTGTAGGAAAGATACACTCGATGTGCGGATGTAGGAAGTATACCAGGGCAGACGTCTGTTCAAATGCTTCTCCTCTAGGAACTATCCTGCCTGCCCAGAGAGCACTGTGCTCCAAAAGAGTGGCAGTGAAGGCCGTTCACACCACAGCAATGGCCTCGTTTCCCTCAGACAACTTGGAAGCGTTTGCTACACTCCAGTACAACTCGCTGCTCGGCAGGACGTTCGGGCAGGCTGTGGATATTTTCCACTCAAGCTGAACAGGCCCTGAGAGGCAGGCGAGACTTGAAAACATTCCTTGCCTACCTCTCCTTGAAGGCAGCGGTTAGCACTGTGTTCCAGGGCCCAAAATCTGAGCTGGGGAGGCCTTCGGTCTCCACGACGAGGCATGCTTTGGGTTCAGTGTATGTACGAGTTTCTCAGGAGCAAGTTCTGCTTCTCTTATTTCGCCTCCTTTAGCTGTGTTTGGCAGCCCTTGGTATGCCCTAGGCCCTCGAAAGCAAGAGATTTTCACGGGGGGCTTTTGGAACCGGATTATGAACGAAGGACACTACGGCCACTGTTTCCTACCATCCAGCCACAGCTCTTCGGTCTTTCATAGGGCGGTGAGGTATAACGAATGGGCACACAGGGTTTATGTTCTTGAAGAGATGTGTACAGCGTTGAGGGAAGGGGTCATTTCAACGCTATGCCTAACTCGGTGTTCTGAGACGGAAGAGGAGTCCCAGCCTGGCAGTCTGCAAGAAAGGACGTCTTCACTGAGGAGAGAATGTGCTGTTCCTTCCCCACAAGATGCGGGGCGTTGGAGACTTTCTTGCTCTTCCCTGAACGCACTTTACAGCCTGTAGCTGAACGGTGGGCTAAGCGCAGAGAGACCTGCACCAGTAACCTTCGAAACTGTCATTGGGAATTGGCTGGGCCTTTGTGCTCCAAGGCTGAGTAGAAAAGCTAACCTCTTCCAAACCAGAGAGAGGCAGGTCTCCTTCTCGGCGGTCCTACATGATATGCTGTCTCACGAGCTCAAAGCAAAGAAATCCTGGGCAACTGTTGCTTCTGGACAAGGCCCGTAACCTTGGGCAACGGGGTATTCCTAGAAGGAGAAGGAGGCCGTTGTTTCCTCCCATCACGCGACAACTCCTTTGTGTTTCTTGGGAGGTAAGATGTAATGAATGGGGACCCATGGAGTATAGTCTTTAAGAGATGTGTCCGGCCTTGAGGGAAGGGGTCATTTCAGGGCTATGCCGAACTCGGCGTTCTGAAAAGGAATAGGAGCTCGGGCCAGGCAGGCTGCAAGAAAAGATTTCTTTACGAAGAGGAAATGTGCCGTTCCTAAACAACATGGTGCGGGAGGCTGCAGAGTGGAGGCTACTTCACTGAATGCACCTAGGAGACGGGAGCTGAGCAGGGGGCTGATGGCAGAGAGACCTTCAATACTACAGTTCTAAAGTATCATTGGGAGCTGACTGGATCTCTGAGTTCAAAGGCTCAAAGGCAGAAAAGCGAACCTCTGAAAACCCGGAGAAAGGCTGGTCTCCTTCTCTGCGGTTCTGCATGATATGCTGTCTCACGAGCCCCTGGGAAAGAACTCCTTGGCCACTGCCGCTTCTGGGCAAGGACATCCAGCTAAGCGGCTGAGGAAGGTTGTGCAGAAAGTCCCCGAAATGTAACACTAGGTTTCCATTAGGAAACATGCTGTGTCACTCTCCAGAAGGGCCACACTGACCCCTGAAGGGTCTAGAAGCTTTGGCAAGCCGCGTACAGCTCAGAGTCTCCCAGCGTCCCCAGGTTTCCTTTCATGTATCCTAGCACACAGCAGAAACGTTCCTCGGGACGTGAAGCTGTGCTGGCTCTGGGAAAGTTAGTTTTCGGAGGGGGGACAGAGGCAATTCAATCTAACCCTGTCAAGGCAGCATCTGCGTTTTCTTCTCTCATGGCGCACTGCACGGGGTTCCATGAACCTGAAATGCTCTCAATGTGTCGCTAACATAACATGGCAATCAACCTCAGTGGTTTCAGCGGCATTCGAGGGTCCAACTCCTCAAGAGGCCTCGCCCCTCACGAGACCCCTAGAAGAAATGTTGCGTCTTGTTTCTCGCCATCGAGAGCAGTTCTGTGCACCGTGTTGGTGCCTGGAGCGTAGGAAAGATACACTCGATGTGCGGATGTAGGAAGTATACCAGGGCAGACGTCTGTTCAAATGCTTCTCCTCTAGGAACTATACTGCCTGCCCAGAGAGCACTGTGCTCCAAAAGAGTGGCAGTGAAGGCCGTTCACACCACAGCAATGGCCTCGTTTCCCTCAGACAACTTGGAAGCGTTTGCTACACTCCAGTACAACTCGCTGCTCGGCAGGACGTTCGGGCAGGCTGTGGATATTTTCCACTCAAGCTGAACAGGCCCTGAGAGGCAGGCGAGACTTGAAAACATTCCTTGCCTACCTCTCCTTGAAGGCAGCGGTTAGCACTGTGTTCCAGGGCCCAAAATCTGAGCTGGGGAGGCCTTCGGTCTCCACGAAGAGGCATGCTTTGGGTTCAGTGTATGTACGAGTTTCTCAGGAGCAAGTTCTGCTTCTCTTATTTCGCCTCCTTTAGCTGTGTTTGGCAGCCCTTGGTATGCCCTAGGCCCTCGAAAGCAAGAGATTTTCACGGGGGGCTTTTGGAACCGGATTATGAACGAAGGACACTACGGCCACTGTTTCCTACCATCCAGCCACAGCTCTTCAGTGTTTCATAGGGCGGTGAGGTATAACGAATGGGCACACAGGGTTTATGTTCTTGAAGAGATGTGTACGGCGTTGAGGGAAGGGGTCATTTCAACGCTATGCCTAACTCGGTGTTCTGAGACGGAAGAGGAGTCCCAGCCTGGCAGTCTGCAAGAAAGGACGTCTTCACTGAGGAGAGAATGTGCTGTTCCTTCCCCACAAGATGCGGGGCGTTGGAGACTTTCTTGCTCTTCCCTGAACGCACTTTACAGCCTGTAGCTGAACGGTGGGCTAAGCGCAGAGAGACCTGCACCAGTAACCTTCGAAACTGTCATTGGGAATTGGCTGGGCCTTTGTGCTCCAAGGCTGAGTAGAAAAGCTAACCTCTTCCAAACCAGAGAGAGGCAGGTCTCCTTCTCGGCGGTCCTACATGATATGCTGTCTCACGAGCTCAAAGCAAAGAAATCCTGGGCAACTGTTGCTTCTGGACAAGGCCCGTAACCTTGGGCAACGGGGTATTCCGAGAAGGAGAAGGAGGCCGTTGTTTCCTCCCATCACGCGACAACTCCTTTGTGTTTCTTGGGAGGTAAGATGTAATGAATGGGGACCCATGGAGTATAGTCTTTAAGAGATGTGTCCGGCCTTGAGGGAAGGGGTCATTTCAGGGCTATGCCGAACTCGGCGTTCTGAAAAGGAATAGGAGCTCGGGCCAGGCAGGCTGCAAGAAAAGATTTCTTTACGAAGAGGAAATGTGCCGTTCCTAAACAACATGGTGCGGGAGGCTGCAGAGTGGAGGCTACTTCACTGAATGCACCTAGGAGACGGGAGCTGAGCAGGGGGCTGATGGCAGAGAGACCTTCAATACTACAGTTCTAAAGTACCATTGGGAGCTGACTGGATCTCTGAGTTCAAAGGCTCAAAGGCAGAAAAGCGAACCTCTGAAAACCCAGAGAAAGGCTGGTCTCCTTCTCTGCGGTTCTGCATGATATGCTGTCTCACGAGCCCCTGGGAAAGAACTCCTTGGCCACTGCCGCTTCTGGGCAAGGACATCCAGCTAAGCGGCTGAGGAAGGTTGTGCAGAAAGTCCCCGAAATGTAACACTAGGTTTCCATTAGGAAACATGCTGTGTCACTCTCCAGAAGGGCCACACTGACCCCTGAAGGGTCTAGAAGCTTTGGCAAGCCGCGTACAGCTCAGAGTCTCCCAGCGTCCCCAGGTTTCCTTTCATGTATCCTAGCACACAGCAGAAACGTTCCTCGGGACGTGAAGCTGTGCTGGCTCTGGGAAAGTTAGTTTTCGGAGGGGGGACAGAGGCAATTCAATCTAACCCTGTCAAGGCAGCATCTGCGTTTTCTTCTCTCATGGCGCACTGCACGGGGTTCCATGAACCTGAAATGCTCTCAATGTGTCGCTAACATAACATGGCAATCAACCTCAGTGGTTTCAGCGGCATTCGAGGGTCCAACTCCTCAAGAGGCCTCGCCCCTCACGAGCCCCCTAGAAGAAATGTTGCGTCTTGTTTCTCGCCATCGAGAGCAGTTCTGTGCACCGTGTTGGTGCCTGGAGTGTAGGAAAGATACACTCGATGTGCGGATGTAGGAAGTATACCAGGGCAGACGTCTGTTCAAATGCTTCTCCTCTAGGAACTATCCTGCCTGCCCAGAGAGCACTGTGCTCCAAAAGAGTGGCAGTGAAGGCCGTTCACACCACAGCAATGGCCTCGTTTCCCTCAGACAACTTGGAAGCGTTTGCTACACTCCAGTACAACTCGCTGCTCGGCAGGACGTTCGGGCAGGCTGTGGATATTTTCCACTCAAGCTGAACAGGCCCTGAGAGGCAGGCGAGACTTGAAAACATTCCTTGCCTACCTCTCCTTGAAGGCAGCGGTTAGCACTGTGTTCCAGGGCCCAAAATCTGAGCTGGGGAGGCCTTCGGTCTCCACGACGAGGCATGCTTTGGGTTCAGTGTATGTACGAGTTTCTCAGGAGCAAGTTCTGCTTCTCTTATTTCGCCTCCTTTAGCTGTGTTTGGCAGCCCTTGGTATGCCCTAGGCCCTCGAAAGCAAGAGATTTTCACGGGGGGCTTTTGGAACCGGATTATGAACGAAGGACACTACGGCCACTGTTTCCTACCATCCAGCCACAGCTCTTCGGTGTTTCATAGGGCGGTGAGGTATAACGAATGGGCACACAGGGTTTATGTTCTTGAAGAGATGTGTACGGCCTTGAGGGAAGGGGTCATTTCAACGCTATGCCTAACTCGGTGTTCTGAGACGGAAGAGGAGTCCCAGCCTGGCAGTCTGCAAGAAAGGACGTCTTCACTGAGGAGAGAATGTGCTGTTCCTTCCCCACAAGATGCGGGGCGTTGGAGACTTTCTTGCTCTTCCCTGAACGCACTTTACAGCCTGTAGCTGAACGGTGGGCTAAGCGCAGAGAGACCTGCACCAGTAACCTTCGAAACTGTCATTGGGAATTGGCTGGGCCTTTGTGCTCCAAGGCTGAGTAGAAAAGCTAACCTCTTCCAAACCAGAGAGAGGCAGGTCTCCTTCTCGGCGGTCCTACATGATATGCTGTCTCACGAGCTCAAAGCAAAGAAATCCTGGGCAACTGTTGCTTCTGGACAAGGCCCGTAACCTTGGGCAACGGGGTATTCCTAGAAGGAGAAGGAGGCCGTTGTTTCCTCCCATCACGCGACAACTCCTTTGTGTTTCTTGGGAGGTAAGATGTAATGAATGGGGACCCATGGAGTATAGTCTTTAAGAGATGTGTCCGGCCTTGAGGGAAGGGGTCATTTCAGGGCTATGCCGAACTCGGCATTCTGAAAAGGAATAGGAGCTCGGGCCAGGCAGGCTGCAAGAAAAGATTTCTTTACGAAGAGGAAATGTGCCGTTCCTAAACAACATGGTGCGGGAGGCTGCAGAGTGGAGGCTACTTCACTGAATGCACCTAGGAGACGGGAGCTGAGCAGGGGGCTGATGGCAGAGAGACCTTCAGTACTACAGTTCTAAAGTATCATTGGGAGCTGACTGGATCTCTGAGTTCAAAGGCTCAAAGGCAGAAAAGCGAACCTCTGAAAACCCGGAGAAAGGCTGGTCTCCTTCTCTGCGGTTCTGCATGATATGCTGTCTCACGAGCCCCTGGGAAAGAACTCCTTGGCCACTGCCGCTTCTGGGCAAGGACATCCAGCTAAGCGGCTGAGGAAGGTTGTGCAGAAAGTCCCCGAAATGTAACACTAGGTTTCCATTAGGAAACATGCTGTGTCACTCTCCAGAAGGGCCACACTGACCCCTGAAGGGTCTAGAAGCTTTGGCAAGCCGCGTACAGCTCAGAGTCTCCCAGCGTCCCCAGGTTTCCTTTCATGTATCCTAGCACACAGCAGAAACGTTCCTCGGGACGTGAAGCTGTGCTGGCTCTGGGAAAGTTAGTTTTCGGAGGGGGGACAGAGGCAATTCAATCTAACCCTGTCAAGGCAGCATCTGCGTTTTCTTCTCTCATGGCGCACTGCACGGGGTTCCATGAACCTGAAATGCTCTCAATGTGTCGCTAACATAACATGGCAATCAACCTCAGTGGTTTCAGCGGCATTCGAGGGTCCAACTCCTCAAGAGGCCTCGCCCCTCACGAGCCCCCTAGAAGAAATGTTGCGTCTTGTTTCTCGCCATCGAGAGCAGTTCTGTGCACCGTGTTGGTGCCTGGAGTGTAGGAAAGATACACTCGATGTGCGGATGTAGGAAGTATACCAGGGCAGACGTCTGTTCAAATGCTTCTCCTCTAGGAACTATCCTGCCTGCCCAGAGAGCACTGTGCTCCAAAAGAGTGGCAGTGAAGGCCGTTCACACCACAGCAATGGCCTCGTTTCCCTCAGACAACTTGGAAGCGTTTGCTACACTCCAGTACAACTCGCTGCTCGGCAGGACGTTCGGGCAGGCTGTGGATATTTTCCACTCAAGCTGAACAGGCCCTGAGAGGCAGGCGAGACTTGAAAACATTCCTTGCCTACCTCTCCTTGAAGGCAGCGGTTAGCACTGTGTTCCAGGGCCCAAAATCTGAGCTGGGGAGGCCTTCGGTCTCCACGACGAGGCATGCTTTGGGTTCAGTGTATGTACGAGTTTCTCAGGAGCAAGTTCTGCTTCTCTTATTTCGCCTCCTTTAGCTGTGTTTGGCAGCCCTTGGTATGCCCTAGGCCCTCGAAAGCAAGAGATTTTCACGGGGGGCTTTTGGAACCGGATTATGAACGAAGGACACTACGGCCACTGTTTCCTACCATCCAGCCACAGCTCTTCGGTGTTTCATAGGGCGGTGAGGTATAACGAATGGGCACACAGGGTTTATGTTCTTGAAGAGATGTGTACAGCGTTGAGGGAAGGGGTCATTTCAACGCTATGCCTAACTCGGTGTTCTGAGACGGAAGAGGAGTCCCAGCCTGGCAGTCTGCAAGAAAGGACGTCTTCACTGAGGAGAGAATGTGCTGTTCCTTCCCCACAAGATGCGGGGCGTTGGAGACTTTCTTGCTCTTCCCTGAACGCACTTTACAGCCTGTAGCTGAACGGTGGGCTAAGCGCAGAGAGACCTGCACCAGTAACCTTCGAAACTGTCATTGGGAATTGGCTGGGCCTTTGTGCTCCAAGGCTGAGTAGAAAAGCTAACCTCTTCCAAACCAGAGAGAGGCAGGTCTCCTTCTCGGCGGTCCTACATGATATGCTGTCTCACGAGCTCAAAGCAAAGAAATCCTGGGCAACTGTTGCTTCTGGACAAGGCCCGTAACCTTGGGCAACGGGGTATTCCTAGAAGGAGAAGGAGGCCGTTGTTTCCTCCCATCACGCGACAACTCCTTTGTGTTTCTTGGGAGGTAAGATGTAATGAATGGGGACCCATGGAGTATAGTCTTTAAGAGATGTGTCCGGCCTTGAGGGAAGGGGTCATTTCAGGGCTATGCCGAACTCGGCATTCTGAAAAGGAATAGGAGCTCGGGCCAGGCAGGCTGCAAGAAAAGATTTCTTTACGAAGAGGAAATGTGCCGTTCCTAAACAACATGGTGCGGGAGGCTGCAGAGTGGAGGCTACTTCACTGAATGCACCTAGGAGACGGGAGCTGAGCAGGGGGCTGATGGCAGAGAGACCTTCAGTACTACAGTTCTAAAGTATCATTGGGAGCTGACTGGATCTCTGAGTTCAAAGGCTCAAAGGCAGAAAAGCGAACCTCTGAAAACCCGGAGAAAGGCTGGTCTCCTTCTCTGCGGTTCTGCATGATATGCTGTCTCACGAGCCCCTGGGAAAGAACTCCTTGGCCACTGCCGCTTCTGGGCAAGGACATCCAGCTAAGCGGCTGAGGAAGGTTGTGCAGAAAGTCCCCGAAATGTAACACTAGGTTTCCATTAGGAAACATGCTGTGTCACTCTCCAGAAGGGCCACACTGACCCCTGAAGGGTCTAGAAGCTTTGGCAAGCCGCGTACAGCTCAGAGTCTCCCAGCGTCCCCAGGTTTCCTTTCATGTATCCTAGCACACAGCAGAAACGTTCCTCGGGACGTGAAGCTGTGCTGGCTCTGGGAAAGTTAGTTTTCGGAGGGGGGACAGAGGCAATTCAATCTAACCCTGTCAAGGCAGCATCTGCGTTTTCTTCTCTCATGGCGCACTGCACGGGGTTCCATGAACCTGAAATGCTCTCAATGTGTCGCTAACATAACATGGCAATCAACCTCAGTGGTTTCAGCGGCATTCGAGGGTCCAACTCCTCAAGAGGCCTCGCCCCTCACGAGCCCCCTAGAAGAAATGTTGCGTCTTGTTTCTCGCCATCGAGAGCAGTTCTGTGCACCGTGTTGGTGCCTGGAGTGTAGGAAAGATACACTCGATGTGCGGATGTAGGAAGTATACCAGGGCAGACGTCTGTTCAAATGCTTCTCCTCTAGGAACTATCCTGCCTGCCCAGAGAGCACTGTGCTCCAAAAGAGTGGCAGTGAAGGCCGTTCACACCACAGCAATGGCCTCGTTTCCCTCAGACAACTTGGAAGCGTTTGCTACACTCCAGTACAACTCGCTGCTCGGCAGGACGTTCGGGCAGGCTGTGGATATTTTCCACTCAAGCTGAACAGGCCCTGAGAGGCAGGCGAGACTTGAAAACATTCCTTGCCTACCTCTCCTTGAAGGCAGCGGTTAGCACTGTGTTCCAGGGCCCAAAATCTGAGCTGGGGAGGCCTTCGGTCTCCACGACGAGGCATGCTTTGGGTTCAGTGTATGTACGAGTTTCTCAGGAGCAAGTTCTGCTTCTCTTATTTCGCCTCCTTTAGCTGTGTTTGGCAGCCCTTGGTATGCCCTAGGCCCTCGAAAGCAAGAGATTTTCACGGGGGGCTTTTGGAACCGGATTATGAACGAAGGACACTACGGCCACTGTTTCCTACCATCCAGCCACAGCTCTTCGGTGTTTCATAGGGCGGTGAGGTATAACGAATGGGCACACAGGGTTTATGTTCTTGAAGAGATGTGTACGGCCTTGAGGGAAGGGGTCATTTCAACGCTATGCCTAACTCGGTGTTCTGAGACGGAAGAGGAGTCCCAGCCTGGCAGTCTGCAAGAAAGGACGTCTTCACTGAGGAGAGAATGTGCTGTTCCTTCCCCACAAGATGCGGGGCGTTGGAGACTTTCTTGCTCTTCCCTGAACGCACTTTACAGCCTGTAGCTGAACGGTGGGCTAAGCGCAGAGAGACCTGCACCAGTAACCTTCGAAACTGTCATTGGGAATTGGCTGGGCCTTTGTGCTCCAAGGCTGAGTAGAAAAGCTAACCTCTTCCAAACCAGAGAGAGGCAGGTCTCCTTCTCGGCGGTCCTACATGATATGCTGTCTCACGAGCTCAAAGCAAAGAAATCCTGGGCAACTGTTGCTTCTGGACAAGGCCCGTAACCTTGGGCAACGGGGTATTCCTAGAAGGAGAAGGAGGCCGTTGTTTCCTCCCATCACGCGACAACTCCTTTGTGTTTCTTGGGAGGTAAGATGTAATGAATGGGGACCCATGGAGTATAGTCTTTAAGAGATGTGTCCGGCCTTGAGGGAAGGGGTCATTTCAGGGCTATGCCGAACTCGGCATTCTGAAAAGGAATAGGAGCTCGGGCCAGGCAGGCTGCAAGAAAAGATTTCTTTACGAAGAGGAAATGTGCCGTTCCTAAACAACATGGTGCGGGAGGCTGCAGAGTGGAGGCTACTTCACTGAATGCACCTAGGAGACGGGAGCTGAGCAGGGGGCTGATGGCAGAGAGACCTTCAGTACTACAGTTCTAAAGTATCATTGGGAGCTGACTGGATCTCTGAGTTCAAAGGCTCAAAGGCAGAAAAGCGAACCTCTGAAAACCCGGAGAAAGGCTGGTCTCCTTCTCTGCGGTTCTGCATGATATGCTGTCTCACGAGCCCCTGGGAAAGAACTCCTTGGCCACTGCCGCTTCTGGGCAAGGACATCCAGCTAAGCGGCTGAGGAAGGTTGTGCAGAAAGTCCCCGAAATGTAACACTAGGTTTCCATTAGGAAACATGCTGTGTCACTCTCCAGAAGGGCCACACTGACCCCTGAAGGGTCTAGAAGCTTTGGCAAGCCGCGTACAGCTCAGAGTCTCCCAGCGTCCCCAGGTTTCCTTTCATGTATCCTAGCACACAGCAGAAACGTTCCTCGGGACGTGAAGCTGTGCTGGCTCTGGGAAAGTTAGTTTTCGGAGGGGGGACAGAGGCAATTCAATCTAACCCTGTCAAGGCAGCATCTGCGTTTTCTTCTCTCATGGCGCACTGCACGGGGTTCCATGAACCTGAAATGCTCTCAATGTGTCGCTAACATAACATGGCAATCAACCTCAGTGGTTTCAGCGGCATTCGAGGGTCCAACTCCTCAAGAGGCCTCGCCCCTCACGAGCCCCCTAGAAGAAATGTTGCGTCTTGTTTCTCGCCATCGAGAGCAGTTCTGTGCACCGTGTTGGTGCCTGGAGTGTAGGAAAGATACACTCGATGTGCGGATGTAGGAAGTATACCAGGGCAGACGTCTGTTCAAATGCTTCTCCTCTAGGAACTATCCTGCCTGCCCAGAGAGCACTGTGCTCCAAAAGAGTGGCAGTGAAGGCCGTTCACACCACAGCAATGGCCTCGTTTCCCTCAGACAACTTGGAAGCGTTTGCTACACTCCAGTACAACTCGCTGCTCGGCAGGACGTTCGGGCAGGCTGTGGATATTTTCCACTCAAGCTGAACAGGCCCTGAGAGGCAGGCGAGACTTGAAAACATTCCTTGCCTACCTCTCCTTGAAGGCAGCGGTTAGCACTGTGTTCCAGGGCCCAAAATCTGAGCTGGGGAGGCCTTCGGTCTCCACGACGAGGCATGCTTTGGGTTCAGTGTATGTACGAGTTTCTCAGGAGCAAGTTCTGCTTCTCTTATTTCGCCTCCTTTAGCTGTGTTTGGCAGCCCTTGGTATGCCCTAGGCCCTCGAAAGCAAGAGATTTTCACGGGGGGCTTTTGGAACCGGATTATGAACGAAGGACACTACGGCCACTGTTTCCTACCATCCAGCCACAGCTCTTCGGTCTTTCATAGGGCGGTGAGGTATAACGAATGGGCACACAGGGTTTATGTTCTTGAAGAGATGTGTACAGCGTTGAGGGAAGGGGTCATTTCAACGCTATGCCTAACTCGGTGTTCTGAGACGGAAGAGGAGTCCCAGCCTGGCAGTCTGCAAGAAAGGACGTCTTCACTGAGGAGAGAATGTGCTGTTCCTTCCCCACAAGATGCGGGGCGTTGGAGACTTTCTTGCTCTTCCCTGAACGCACTTTACAGCCTGTAGCTGAACGGTGGGCTAAGCGCAGAGAGACCTGCACCAGTAACCTTCGAAACTGTCATTGGGAATTGGCTGGGCCTTTGTGCTCCAAGGCTGAGTAGAAAAGCTAACCTCTTCCAAACCAGAGAGAGGCAGGTCTCCTTCTCGGCGGTCCTACATGATATGCTGTCTCACGAGCTCAAAGCAAAGAAATCCTGGGCAACTGTTGCTTCTGGACAAGGCCCGTAACCTTGGGCAACGGGGTATTCCTAGAAGGAGAAGGAGGCCGTTGTTTCCTCCCATCACGCGACAACTCCTTTGTGTTTCTTGGGAGGTAAGATGTAATGAATGGGGACCCATGGAGTATAGTCTTTAAGAGATGTGTCCGGCCTTGAGGGAAGGGGTCATTTCAGGGCTATGCCGAACTCGGCGTTCTGAAAAGGAATAGGAGCTCGGGCCAGGCAGGCTGCAAGAAAAGATTTCTTTACGAAGAGGAAATGTGCCGTTCCTAAACAACATGGTGCGGGAGGCTGCAGAGTGGAGGCTACTTCACTGAATGCACCTAGGAGACGGGAGCTGAGCAGGGGGCTGATGGCAGAGAGACCTTCAGTACTACAGTTCTAAAGTATCATTGGGAGCTGACTGGATCTCTGAGTTCAAAGGCTCAAAGGCAGAAAAGCGAACCTCTGAAAACCCGGAGAAAGGCTGGTCTCCTTCTCTGCGGTTCTGCATGATATGCTGTCTCACGAGCCCCTGGGAAAGAACTCCTTGGCCACTGCCGCTTCTGGGCAAGGACATCCAGCTAAGCGGCTGAGGAAGGTTGTGCAGAAAGTCCCCGAAATGTAACACTAGGTTTCCATTAGGAAACATGCTGTGTCACTCTCCAGAAGGGCCACACTGACCCCTGAAGGGTCTAGAAGCTTTGGCAAGCCGCGTACAGCTCAGAGTCTCCCAGCGTCCCCAGGTTTCCTTTCATGTATCCTAGCACACAGCAGAAACGTTCCTCGGGACGTGAAGCTGTGCTGGCTCTGGGAAAGTTAGTTTTCGGAGGGGGGACAGAGGCAATTCAATCTAACCCTGTCAAGGCAGCATCTGCGTTTTCTTCTCTCATGGCGCACTGCACGGGGTTCCATGAACCTGAAATGCTCTCAATGTGTCGCTAACATAACATGGCAATCAACCTCAGTGGTTTCAGCGGCATTCGAGGGTCCAACTCCTCAAGAGGCCTCGCCCCTCACGAGCCCCTTAGAAGAAACGTTGCATCTTCTGTCTCTCCATCAGGAGGAGTTCTATGCACCGTGTTGGTGCCTGGAGCGTAGGAAAGATACACTCGATGTGCGGATGTAGGAAGTATACCAGGGCAGACGTCTGTTCAAATGCTTCTCCTCTAGGAACTATCCTGCCTGCCCAGAGAGCACTGTGCTCCAAAAGAGTGGCAGTGAAGGCCGTTCACACCACAGCAATGGCCTCGTTTCCCTCAGACAACTTGGAAGCGTTTGCTACACTCCAGTACAACTCGCTGCTCGGCAGGACGTTCGGGCAGGCTGTGGATATTTTCCACTCAAGCTGAACAGGCCCTGAGAGGCAGGCGAGACTTGAAAACATTCCTTGCCTACCTCTCCTTGAAGGCAGCGGTTAGCACTGTGTTCCAGGGCCCAAAATCTGAGCTGGGGAGGCCTTCGGTCTCCACGAAGAGGCATGCTTTGGGTTCAGTGTATGTACGAGTTTCTCAGGAGCAAGTTCTGCTTCTCTTATTTCGCCTCCTTTAGCTGTGTTTGGCAGCCTTTGATATGCCCTAGGCCCTCGAAAGCAAGAGATTTTCACGGGGGGCTTTTGGAACCGGATTATGAACGAAGGACACTACGGCCACTGTTTCCTACCATCCAGCCACAGCTCTTCGGTGTTTCATAGGGCGGTGAGGTATAACGAATGGGCACACAGGGTTTATGTTCTTGAAGAGATGTGTACGGCGTTGAGGGAAGGGGTCATTTCAACGCTATGCCTAACTCGGTGTTCTGAGACGGAAGAGGAGTCCCAGCCTGGCAGTCTGCAAGAAAGGACGTCTTCACTGAGGAGAGAATGTGCTGTTCCTTCCCCACAAGATGCGGGGCGTTGGAGACTTTCTTGCTCTTCCCTGAACGCACTTTACAGCCTGTAGCTGAACGGTGGGCTAAGCGCAGAGAGACCTGCACCAGTAACCTTCGAAACTGTCATTGGGAATTGGCTGGGCCTTTGTGCTCCAAGGCTGAGTAGAAAAGCTAACCTCTTCCAAACCAGAGAGAGGCAGGTCTCCTTCTCGGCGGTCCTACATGATATGCTGTCTCACGAGCTCAAAGCAAAGAAATCCTGGGCAACTGTTGCTTCTGGACAAGGCCCGTAACCTTGGGCAACGGGGTATTCCTAGAAGGAGAAGGAGGCCGTTGTTTCCTCCCATCACGCGACAACTCCTTTGTGTTTCTTGGGAGGTAAGATGTAATGAATGGGGACCCATGGAGTATAGTCTTTAAGAGATGTGTCCGGCCTTGAAGGAAGGGGTCATTTCAGGGCTATGCCGAACTCGGCGTTCTGAAAAGGAATAGGAGCTCGGGCCAGGCAGGCTGCAAGAAAAGATTTCTTTACGAAGAGGAAATGTGCCGTTCCTAAACAACATGGTGCGGGAGGCTGCAGAGTGGAGGCTACTTCACTGAATGCACCTAGGAGACGGGAGCTGAGCAGGGGGCTGATGGCAGAGAGACCTTCAATACTACAGTTCTAAAGTACCATTGGGAGCTGACTGGATCTCTGAGTTCAAAGGCTCAAAGGCAGAAAAGCGAACCTCTGAAAACCCAGAGAAAGGCTGGTCTCCTTCTCTGCGGTTCTGCATGATATGCTGTCTCACGAGCCCCTGGGAAAGAACTCCTTGGCCACTGCCGCTTCTGGGCAAGGACATCCAGCTAAGCGGCTGAGGAAGGTTGTGCAGAAAGTCCCCGAAATGTAACACTAGGTTTCCATTAGGAAACATGCTGTGTCACTCTCCAGAAGGGCCACACTGACCCCTGAAGGGTCTAGAAGCTTTGGCAAGCCGCGTACAGCTCAGAGTCTCCCAGCGTCCCCAGGTTTCCTTTCATGTATCCTAGCACACAGCAGAAACGTTCCTCGGGACGTGAAGCTGTGCTGGCTCTGGGAAAGTTAGTTTTCGGAGGGGGGACAGAGGCAATTCAATCTAACCCTGTCAAGGCAGCATCTGCGTTTTCTTCTCTCATGGCGCACTGCACGGGGTTCCATGAACCTGAAATGCTCTCAATGTGTCGCTAACATAACATGGCAATCAACCTCAGTGGTTTCAGCGGCATTCGAGGGTCCAACTCCTCAAGAGGCCTCGCCCCTCACGAGCCCCCTAGAAGAAATGTTGCGTCTTGTTTCTCGCCATCGAGAGCAGTTCTGTGCACCGTGTTGGTGCCTGGAGTGTAGGAAAGATACACTCGATGTGCGGATGTAGGAAGTATACCAGGGCAGACGTCTGTTCAAATGCTTCTCCTCTAGGAACTATCCTGCCTGCCCAGAGAGCACTGTGCTCCAAAAGAGTGGCAGTGAAGGCCGTTCACACCACAGCAATGGCCTCGTTTCCCTCAGACAACTTGGAAGCGTTTGCTACACTCCAGTACAACTCGCTGCTCGGCAGGACGTTCGGGCAGGCTGTGGATATTTTCCACTCAAGCTGAACAGGCCCTGAGAGGCAGGCGAGACTTGAAAACATTCCTTGCCTACCTCTCCTTGAAGGCAGCGGTTAGCACTGTGTTCCAGGGCCCAAAATCTGAGCTGGGGAGGCCTTCGGTCTCCACGACGAGGCATGCTTTGGGTTCAGTGTATGTACGAGTTTCTCAGGAGCAAGTTCTGCTTCTCTTATTTCGCCTCCTTTAGCTGTGTTTGGCAGCCCTTGGTATGCCCTAGGCCCTCGAAAGCAAGAGATTTTCACGGGGGGCTTTTGGAACCGGATTATGAACGAAGGACACTACGGCCACTGTTTCCTACCATCCAGCCACAGCTCTTCGGTGTTTCATAGGGCGGTGAGGTATAACGAATGGGCACACAGGGTTTATGTTCTTGAAGAGATGTGTACGGCCTTGAGGGAAGGGGTCATTTCAACGCTATGCCTAACTCGGTGTTCTGAGACGGAAGAGGAGTCCCAGCCTGGCAGTCTGCAAGAAAGGACGTCTTCACTGAGGAGAGAATGTGCTGTTCCTTCCCCACAAGATGCGGGGCGTTGGAGACTTTCTTGCTCTTCCCTGAACGCACTTTACAGCCTGTAGCTGAACGGTGGGCTAAGCGCAGAGAGACCTGCACCAGTAACCTTCGAAACTGTCATTGGGAATTGGCTGGGCCTTTGTGCTCCAAGGCTGAGTAGAAAAGCTAACCTCTTCCAAACCAGAGAGAGGCAGGTCTCCTTCTCGGCGGTCCTACATGATATGCTGTCTCACGAGCTCAAAGCAAAGAAATCCTGGGCAACTGTTGCTTCTGGACAAGGCCCGTAACCTTGGGCAACGGGGTATTCCTAGAAGGAGAAGGAGGCCGTTGTTTCCTCCCATCACGCGACAACTCCTTTGTGTTTCTTGGGAGGTAAGATGTAATGAATGGGGACCCATGGAGTATAGTCTTTAAGAGATGTGTCCGGCCTTGAGGGAAGGGGTCATTTCAGGGCTATGCCGAACTCGGCGTTCTGAAAAGGAATAGGAGCTCGGGCCAGGCAGGCTGCAAGAAAAGATTTCTTTACGAAGAGGAAATGTGCCGTTCCTAAACAACATGGTGCGGGAGGCTGCAGAGTGGAGGCTACTTCACTGAATGCACCTAGGAGACGGGAGCTGAGCAGGGGGCTGATGGCAGAGAGACCTTCAATACTACAGTTCTAAAGTATCATTGGGAGCTGACTGGATCTCTGAGTTCAAAGGCTCAAAGGCAGAAAAGCGAACCTCTGAAAACCCGGAGAAAGGCTGGTCTCCTTCTCTGCGGTTCTGCATGATATGCTGTCTCACGAGCCCCTGGGAAAGAACTCCTTGGCCACTGCCGCTTCTGGGCAAGGACATCCAGCTAAGCGGCTGAGGAAGGTTGTGCAGAAAGTCCCCGAAATGTAACACTAGGTTTCCATTAGGAAACATGCTGTGTCACTCTCCAGAAGGGCCACACTGACCCCTGAAGGGTCTAGAAGCTTTGGCAAGCCGCGTACAGCTCAGAGTCTCCCAGCGTCCCCAGGTTTCCTTTCATGTATCCTAGCACACAGCAGAAACGTTCCTCGGGACGTGAAGCTGTGCTGGCTCTGGGAAAGTTAGTTTTCGGAGGGGGGACAGAGGCAATTCAATCTAACCCTGTCAAGGCAGCATCTGTGTTTTCTTCTCTCATGGCGCACTGCACGGGGTTCCATGAACCTGAAATGCTCTCAATGTGTCGCTAACATAACATGGCAATCAACCTCAGTGGTTTCAGCGGCATTCGAGGGTCCAACTCCTCAAGAGGCCTCGCCCCTCACGAGCCCCCTAGAAGAAATGTTGCGTCTTGTTTCTCGCCATCGAGAGCAGTTCTGTGCACCGTGTTGGTGCCTGGAGTGTAGGAAAGATACACTCGATGTGCGGATGTAGGAAGTATACCAGGGCAGACGTCTGTTCAAACGCTTCTCCTCTAGGAACTATCCTGCCTGCCCAGAGAGCACTGTGCTCCAAAAGAGTGGCAGTGAAGGCCGTTCACACCACAGCAATGGCCTCGTTTCCCTCAGACAACTTGGAAGCGTTTGCTACACTCCAGTACAACTCGCTGCTCGGCAGGACGTTCGGGCAGGCTGTGGATATTTTCCACTCAAGCTGAACAGGCCCTGAGAGGCAGGCGAGACTTGAAAACATTCCTTGCCTACCTCTCCTTGAAGGCAGCGGTTAGCACTGTGTTCCAGGGCCCAAAATCTGAGCTGGGGAGGCCTTCGGTCTCCACGACGAGGCATGCTTTGGGTTCAGTGTATGTACGAGTTTCTCAGGAGCAAGTTCTGCTTCTCTTATTTCGCCTCCTTTAGCTGTGTTTGGCAGCCCTTGGTATGCCCTAGGCCCTCGAAAGCAAGAGATTTTCACGGGGGGCTTTTGGAACCGGATTATGAACGAAGGACACTACGGCCACTGTTTCCTACCATCCAGCCACAGCTCTTCGGTGTTTCATAGGGCGGTGAGGTATAACGAATGGGCACACAGGGTTTATGTTCTTGAAGAGATGTGTACAGCGTTGAGGGAAGGGGTCATTTCAACGCTATGCCTAACTCGGTGTTCTGAGACGGAAGAGGAGTCCCAGCCTGGCAGTCTGCAAGAAAGGACGTCTTCACTGAGGAGAGAATGTGCTGTTCCTTCCCCACAAGATGCGGGGCGTTGGAGACTTTCTTGCTCTTCCCTGAACGCACTTTACAGCCTGTAGCTGAACGGTGGGCTAAGCGCAGAGAGACCTGCACCAGTAACCTTCGAAACTGTCATTGGGAATTGGCTGGGCCTTTGTGCTCCAAGGCTGAGTAGAAAAGCTAACCTCTTCCAAACCAGAGAGAGGCAGGTCTCCTTCTCGGCGGTCCTACATGATATGCTGTCTCACGAGCTCAAAGCAAAGAAATCCTGGGCAACTGTTGCTTCTGGACAAGGCCCGTAACCTTGGGCAACGGGGTATTCCTAGAAGGAGAAGGAGGCCGTTGTTTCCTCCCATCACGCGACAACTCCTTTGTGTTTCTTGGGAGGTAAGATGTAATGAATGGGGACCCATGGAGTATAGTCTTTAAGAGATGTGTCCGGCCTTGAGGGAAGGGGTCATTTCAGGGCTATGCCGAACTCGGCGTTCTGAAAAGGAATAGGAGCTCGGGCCAGGCAGGCTGCAAGAAAAGATTTCTTTACGAAGAGGAAATGTGCCGTTCCTAAACAACATGGTGCGGGAGGCTGCAGAGTGGAGGCTACTTCACTGAATGCACCTAGGAGACGGGAGCTGAGCAGGGGGCTGATGGCAGAGAGACCTTCAATACTACAGTTCTAAAGTATCATTGGGAGCTGACTGGATCTCTGAGTTCAAAGGCTCAAAGGCAGAAAAGCGAACCTCTGAAAACCCGGAGAAAGGCTGGTCTCCTTCTCTGCGGTTCTGCATGATATGCTGTCTCACGAGCCCCTGGGAAAGAACTCCTTGGCCACTGCCGCTTCTGGGCAAGGACATCCAGCTAAGCGGCTGAGGAAGGTTGTGCAGAAAGTCCCCGAAATGTAACACTAGGTTTCCATTAGGAAACATGCTGTGTCACTCTCCAGAAGGGCCACACTGACCCCTGAAGGGTCTAGAAGCTTTGGCAAGCCGCGTACAGCTCAGAGTCTCCCAGCGTCCCCAGGTTTCCTTTCATGTATCCTAGCACACAGCAGAAACGTTCCTCGGGACGTGAAGCTGTGCTGGCTCTGGGAAAGTTAGTTTTCGGAGGGGGGACAGAGGCAATTCAATCTAACCCTGTCAAGGCAGCATCTGCGTTTTCTTCTCTCATGGCGCACTGCACGGGGTTCCATGAACCTGAAATGCTCTCAATGTGTCGCTAACATAACATGGCAATCAACCTCAGTGGTTTCAGCGGCATTCGAGGGTCCAACTCCTCAAGAGGCCTCGCCCCTCACGAGCCCCCTAGAAGAAATGTTGCGTCTTGTTTCTCGCCATCGAGAGCAGTTCTGTGCACCGTGTTGGTGCCTGGAGTGTAGGAAAGATACACTCGATGTGCGGATGTAGGAAGTATACCAGGGCAGACGTCTGTTCAAACGCTTCTCCTCTAGGAACTATCCTGCCTGCCCAGAGAGCACTGTGCTCCAAAAGAGTGGCAGTGAAGGCCGTTCACACCACAGCAATGGCCTCGTTTCCCTCAGACAACTTGGAAGCGTTTGCTACACTCCAGTACAACTCGCTGCTCGGCAGGACGTTCGGGCAGGCTGTGGATATTTTCCACTCAAGCTGAACAGGCCCTGAGAGGCAGGCGAGACTTGAAAACATTCCTTGCCTACCTCTCCTTGAAGGCAGCGGTTAGCACTGTGTTCCAGGGCCCAAAATCTGAGCTGGGGAGGCCTTCGGTCTCCACGACGAGGCATGCTTTGGGTTCAGTGTATGTACGAGTTTCTCAGGAGCAAGTTCTGCTTCTCTTATTTCGCCTCCTTTAGCTGTGTTTGGCAGCCCTTGGTATGCCCTAGGCCCTCGAAAGCAAGAGATTTTCACGGGGGGCTTTTGGAACCGGATTATGAACGAAGGACACTACGGCCACTGTTTCCTACCATCCAGCCACAGCTCTTCGGTCTTTCATAGGGCGGTGAGGTATAACGAATGGGCACACAGGGTTTATGTTCTTGAAGAGATGTGTACAGCGTTGAGGGAAGGGGTCATTTCAACGCTATGCCTAACTCGGTGTTCTGAGACGGAAGAGGAGTCCCAGCCTGGCAGTCTGCAAGAAAGGACGTCTTCACTGAGGAGAGAATGTGCTGTTCCTTCCCCACAAGATGCGGGGCGTTGGAGACTTTCTTGCTCTTCCCTGAACGCACTTTACAGCCTGTAGCTGAACGGTGGGCTAAGCGCAGAGAGACCTGCACCAGTAACCTTCGAAACTGTCATTGGGAATTGGCTGGGCCTTTGTGCTCCAAGGCTGAGTAGAAAAGCTAACCTCTTCCAAACCAGAGAGAGGCAGGTCTCCTTCTCGGCGGTCCTACATGATATGCTGTCTCACGAGCTCAAAGCAAAGAAATCCTGGGCAACTGTTGCTTCTGGACAAGGCCCGTAACCTTGGGCAACGGGGTATTCCTAGAAGGAGAAGGAGGCCGTTGTTTCCTCCCATCACGCGACAACTCCTTTGTGTTTCTTGGGAGGTAAGATGTAATGAATGGGGACCCATGGAGTATAGTCTTTAAGAGATGTGTCCGGCCTTGAGGGAAGGGGTCATTTCAGGGCTATGCCGAACTCGGCGTTCTGAAAAGGAATAGGAGCTCGGGCCAGGCAGGCTGCAAGAAAAGATTTCTTTACGAAGAGGAAATGTGCCGTTCCTAAACAACATGGTGCGGGAGGCTGCAGAGTGGAGGCTACTTCACTGAATGCACCTAGGAGACGGGAGCTGAGCAGGGGGCTGATGGCAGAGAGACCTTCAATACTACAGTTCTAAAGTATCATTGGGAGCTGACTGGATCTCTGAGTTCAAAGGCTCAAAGGCAGAAAAGCGAACCTCTGAAAACCCGGAGAAAGGCTGGTCTCCTTCTCTGCGGTTCTGCATGATATGCTGTCTCACGAGCCCCTGGGAAAGAACTCCTTGGCCACTGCCGCTTCTGGGCAAGGACATCCAGCTAAGCGGCTGAGGAAGGTTGTGCAGAAAGTCCCCGAAATGTAACACTAGGTTTCCATTAGGAAACATGCTGTGTCACTCTCCAGAAGGGCCACACTGACCCCTGAAGGGTCTAGAAGCTTTGGCAAGCCGCGTACAGCTCAGAGTCTCCCAGCGTCCCCAGGTTTCCTTTCATGTATCCTAGCACACAGCAGAAACGTTCCTCGGGACGTGAAGCTGTGCTGGCTCTGGGAAAGTTAGTTTTCGGAGGGGGGACAGAGGCAATTCAATCTAACCCTGTCAAGGCAGCATCTGCGTTTTCTTCTCTCATGGCGCACTGCACGGGGTTCCATGAACCTGAAATGCTCTCAATGTGTCGCTAACATAACATGGCAATCAACCTCAGTGGTTTCAGCGGCATTCGAGGGTCCAACTCCTCAAGAGGCCTCGCCCCTCACGAGCCCCTTAGAAGAAACGTTGCATCTTCTGTCTCTCCATCAGGAGGAGTTCTATGCACCGTGTTGGTGCCTGGAGCGTAGGAAAGATACACTCGATGTGCGGATGTAGGAAGTATACCAGGGCAGACGTCTGTTCAAATGCTTCTCCTCTAGGAACTATACTGCCTGCCCAGAGAGCACTGTGCTCCAAAAGAGTGGCAGTGAAGGCCGTTCACACCACAGCAATGGCCTCGTTTCCCTCAGACAACTTGGAAGCGTTTGCTACACTCCAATACAACTCGCTGCTCGGCAGGACGTTCGGGCAGGCTGTGGATATTTTCCACTCAAGCTGAACAGGCCCTGAGAGGCAGGCGAGACTTGAAAACATTCCTTGCCTACCTCTCCTTGAAGGCAGCGGTTAGCACTGTGTTCCAGGGCCCAAAATCTGAGCTGGGGAGGCCTTCGGTCTCCACGACGAGGCATGCTTTGGGTTCAGTGTATGTACGAGTTTCTCAGGAGCAAGTTCTGCTTCTCTTATTTCGCCTCCTTTAGCTGTGTTTGGCAGCCTTTGATATGCCCTAGGCCCTCGAAAGCAAGAGATTTTCACGGGGGGCTTTTGGAACCGGATTATGAACGAAGGACACTACGGCCACTGTTTCCTACCATCCAGCCACAGCTCTTCGGTGTTTCATAGGGCGGTGAGGTATAACGAATGGGCACACAGGGTTTATGTTCTTGAAGAGATGTGTACGGCGTTGAGGGAAGGGGTCATTTCAACGCTATGCCTAACTCGGTGTTCTGAGACGGAAGAGGAGTCCCAGCCTGGCAGTCTGCAAGAAAGGACGTCTTCACTGAGGAGAGAATGTGCTGTTCCTTCCCCACAAGATGCGGGGCGTTGGAGACTTTCTTGCTCTTCCCTGAACGCACTTTACAGCCTGTAGCTGAACGGTGGGCTAAGCGCAGAGAGACCTGCACCAGTAACCTTCGAAACTGTCATTGGGAATTGGCTGGGCCTTTGTGCTCCAAGGCTGAGTAGAAAAGCTAACCTCTTCCAAACCAGAGAGAGGCAGGTCTCCTTCTCGGCGGTCCTACATGATATGCTGTCTCACGAGCTCAAAGCAAAGAAATCCTGGGCAACTGTTGCTTCTGGACAAGGCCCGTAACCTTGGGCAACGGGGTATTCCTAGAAGGAGAAGGAGGCCGTTGTTTCCTCCCATCACGCGACAACTCCTTTGTGTTTCTTGGGAGGTAAGATGTAATGAATGGGGACCCATGGAGTATAGTCTTTAAGAGATGTGTCCGGCCTTGAGGGAAGGGGTCATTTCAGGGCTATGCCGAACTCGGCGTTCTGAAAAGGAATAGGAGCTCGGGCCAGGCAGGCTGCAAGAAAAGATTTCTTTACGAAGAGGAAATGTGCCGTTCCTAAACAACATGGTGCGGGAGGCTGCAGAGTGGAGGCTACTTCACTGAATGCACCTAGGAGACGGGAGCTGAGCAGGGGGCTGATGGCAGAGAGACCTTCAATACTACAGTTCTAAAGTATCATTGGGAGCTGACTGGATCTCTGAGTTCAAAGGCTCAAAGGCAGAAAAGCAAACCTCTGAAAACCCAGAGAAAGGCTGGTCTCCTTCTCTGCGGTTCTGCATGATATGCTGTCTCACGAGCCCCTGGGAAAGAACTCCTTGGCCACTGCCGCTTCTGGGCAAGGACATCCAGCTAAGCGGCTGAGGAAGGTTGTGCAGAAAGTCCCCGAAATGTAACACTAGGTTTCCATTAGGAAACATGCTGTGTCACTCTCCAGAAGGGCCACACTGACCCCTGAAGGGTCTAGAAGCTTTGGCAAGCCGCGTACAGCTCAGAGTCTCCCAGCGTCCCCAGGTTTCCTTTCATGTATCCTAGCACACAGCAGAAACGTTCCTCGGGACGTGAAGCTGTGCTGGCTCTGGGAAAGTTAGTTTTCGGAGGGGGGACAGAGGCAATTCAATCTAACCCTGTCAAGGCAGCATCTGCGTTTTCTTCTCTCATGGCGCACTGCACGGGGTTCCATGAACCTGAAATGCTCTCAATGTGTCGCTAACATAACATGGCAATCAACCTCAGTGGTTTCAGCGGCATTCGAGGGTCCAACTCCTCAAGAGGCCTCGCCCCTCACGAGCCCCCTAGAAGAAATGTTGCGTCTTGTTTCTCGCCATCGAGAGCAGTTCTGTGCACCGTGTTGGTGCCTGGAGTGTAGGAAAGATACACTCGATGTGCGGATGTAGGAAGTATACCAGGGCAGACGTCTGTTCAAATGCTTCTCCTCTAGGAACTATCCTGCCTGCCCAGAGAGCACTGTGCTCCAAAAGAGTGGCAGTGAAGGCCGTTCACACCACAGCAATGGCCTCGTTTCCCTCAGACAACTTGGAAGCGTTTGCTACACTCCAGTACAACTCGCTGCTCGGCAGGACGTTCGGGCAGGCTGTGGATATTTTCCACTCAAGCTGAACAGGCCCTGAGAGGCAGGCGAGACTTGAAAACATTCCTTGCCTACCTCTCCTTGAAGGCAGCGGTTAGCACTGTGTTCCAGGGCCCAAAATCTGAGCTGGGGAGGCCTTCGGTCTCCACGACGAGGCATGCTTTGGGTTCAGTGTATGTACGAGTTTCTCAGGAGCAAGTTCTGCTTCTCTTATTTCGCCTCCTTTAGCTGTGTTTGGCAGCCCTTGGTATGCCCTAGGCCCTCGAAAGCAAGAGATTTTCACGGGGGGCTTTTGGAACCGGATTATGAACGAAGGACACTACGGCCACTGTTTCCTACCATCCAGCCACAGCTCTTCGGTCTTTCATAGGGCGGTGAGGTATAACGAATGGGCACACAGGGTTTATGTTCTTGAAGAGATGTGTACGGCCTTGAGGGAAGGGGTCATTTCAACGCTATGCCTAACTCGGTGTTCTGAGACGGAAGAGGAGTCCCAGCCTGGCAGTCTGCAAGAAAGGACGTCTTCACTGAGGAGAGAATGTGCTGTTCCTTCCCCACAAGATGCGGGGCGTTGGAGACTTTCTTGCTCTTCCCTGAACGCACTTTACAGCCTGTAGCTGAACGGTGGGCTAAGCGCAGAGAGACCTGCACCAGTAACCTTCGAAACTGTCATTGGGAATTGGCTGGGCCTTTGTGCTCCAAGGCTGAGTAGAAAAGCTAACCTCTTCCAAACCAGAGAGAGGCAGGTCTCCTTCTCGGCGGTCCTACATGATATGCTGTCTCACGAGCTCAAAGCAAAGAAATCCTGGGCAACTGTTGCTTCTGGACAAGGCCCGTAACCTTGGGCAACGGGGTATTCCTAGAAGGAGAAGGAGGCCGTTGTTTCCTCCCATCACGCGACAACTCCTTTGTGTTTCTTGGGAGGTAAGATGTAATGAATGGGGACCCATGGAGTATAGTCTTTAAGAGATGTGTCCGGCCTTGAGGGAAGGGGTCATTTCAGGGCTATGCCGAACTCGGCGTTCTGAAAAGGAATAGGAGCTCGGGCCAGGCAGGCTGCAAGAAAAGATTTCTTTACGAAGAGGAAATGTGCCGTTCCTAAACAACATGGTGCGGGAGGCTGCAGAGTGGAGGCTACTTCACTGAATGCACCTAGGAGACGGGAGCTGAGCAGGGGGCTGATGGCAGAGAGACCTTCAATACTACAGTTCTAAAGTATCATTGGGAGCTGACTGGATCTCTGAGTTCAAAGGCTCAAAGGCAGAAAAGCGAACCTCTGAAAACCCGGAGAAAGGCTGGTCTCCTTCTCTGCGGTTCTGCATGATATGCTGTCTCACGAGCCCCTGGGAAAGAACTCCTTGGCCACTGCCGCTTCTGGGCAAGGACATCCAGCTAAGCGGCTGAGGAAGGTTGTGCAGAAAGTCCCCGAAATGTAACACTAGGTTTCCATTAGGAAACATGCTGTGTCACTCTCCAGAAGGGCCACACTGACCCCTGAAGGGTCTAGAAGCTTTGGCAAGCCGCGTACAGCTCAGAGTCTCCCAGCGTCCCCAGGTTTCCTTTCATGTATCCTAGCACACAGCAGAAACGTTCCTCGGGACGTGAAGCTGTGCTGGCTCTGGGAAAGTTAGTTTTCGGAGGGGGGACAGAGGCAATTCAATCTAACCCTGTCAAGGCAGCATCTGCGTTTTCTTCTCTCATGGCGCACTGCACGGGGTTCCATGAACCTGAAATGCTCTCAATGTGTCGCTAAATTAAACATGGCAATCAACCTCAGTGGTTTCAGCGGCATTCGAGGGTCCAACTCCTCAAGAGGCCTCGCCCCTCACGAGCCCCCTAGAAGAAATGTTGCGTCTTGTTTCTCGCCATCGAGAGCAGTTCTGTGCACCGTGTTGGTGCCTGGAGTGTAGGAAAGATACACTCGATGTGCGGATGTAGGAAGTATACCAGGGCAGACGTCTGTTCAAACGCTTCTCCTCTAGGAACTATCCTGCCTGCCCAGAGAGCACTGTGCTCCAAAAGAGTGGCAGTGAAGGCCGTTCACACCACAGCAATGGCCTCGTTTCCCTCAGACAACTTGGAAGCGTTTGCTACACTCCAGTACAACTCGCTGCTCGGCAGGACGTTCGGGCAGGCTGTGGATATTTTCCACTCAAGCTGAACAGGCCCTGAGAGGCAGGCGAGACTTGAAAACATTCCTTGCCTACCTCTCCTTGAAGGCAGCGGTTAGCACTGTGTTCCAGGGCCCAAAATCTGAGCTGGGGAGGCCTTCGGTCTCCACGACGAGGCATGCTTTGGGTTCAGTGTATGTACGAGTTTCTCAGGAGCAAGTTCTGCTTCTCTTATTTCGCCTCCTTTAGCTGTGTTTGGCAGCCCTTGGTATGCCCTAGGCCCTCGAAAGCAAGAGATTTTCACGGGGGGCTTTTGGAACCGGATTATGAACGAAGGACACTACGGCCACTGTTTCCTACCATCCAGCCACAGCTCTTCGGTGTTTCATAGGGCGGTGAGGTATAACGAATGGGCACACAGGGTTTATGTTCTTGAAGAGATGTGTACAGCGTTGAGGGAAGGGGTCATTTCAACGCTATGCCTAACTCGGTGTTCTGAGACGGAAGAGGAGTCCCAGCCTGGCAGTCTGCAAGAAAGGACGTCTTCACTGAGGAGAGAATGTGCTGTTCCTTCCCCACAAGATGCGGGGCGTTGGAGACTTTCTTGCTCTTCCCTGAACGCACTTTACAGCCTGTAGCTGAACGGTGGGCTAAGCGCAGAGAGACCTGCACCAGTAACCTTCGAAACTGTCATTGGGAATTGGCTGGGCCTTTGTGCTCCAAGGCTGAGTAGAAAAGCTAACCTCTTCCAAACCAGAGAGAGGCAGGTCTCCTTCTCGGCGGTCCTACATGATATGCTGTCTCACGAGCTCAAAGCAAAGAAATCCTGGGCAACTGTTGCTTCTGGACAAGGCCCGTAACCTTGGGCAACGGGGTATTCCTAGAAGGAGAAGGAGGCCGTTATTTCCTCCCATCACGCGACAACTCCTTTGTGTTTCTTGGGAGGTAAGATGTAATGAATGGGGACCCATGGAGTATAGTCTTTAAGAGATGTGTCCGGCCTTGAGGGAAGGGGTCATTTCAGGGCTATGCCGAACTCGGCGTTCTGAAAAGGAATAGGAGCTCGGGCCAGGCAGGCTGCAAGAAAAGATTTCTTTACGAAGAGGAAATGTGCCGTTCCTAAACAACATGGTGCGGGAGGCTGCAGAGTGGAGGCTACTTCACTGAATGCACCTAGGAGACGGGAGCTGAGCAGGGGGCTGATGGCAGAGAGACCTTCAATACTACAGTTCTAAAGTATCATTGGGAGCTGACTGGATCTCTGAGTTCAAAGGCTCAAAGGCAGAAAAGCGAACCTCTGAAAACCCGGAGAAAGGCTGGTCTCCTTCTCTGCGGTTCTGCATGATATGCTGTCTCACGAGCCCCTGGGAAAGAACTCCTTGGCCACTGCCGCTTCTGGGCAAGGACATCCAGCTAAGCGGCTGAGGAAGGTTGTGCAGAAAGTCCCCGAAATGTAACACTAGGTTTCCATTAGGAAACATGCTGTGTCACTCTCCAGAAGGGCCACACTGACCCCTGAAGGGTCTAGAAGCTTTGGCAAGCCGCGTACAGCTCAGAGTCTCCCAGCGTCCCCAGGTTTCCTTTCATGTATCCTAGCACACAGCAGAAACGTTCCTCGGGACGTGAAGCTGTGCTGGCTCTGGGAAAGTTAGTTTTCGGAGGGGGGACAGAGGCAATTCAATCTAACCCTGTCAAGGCAGCATCTGCGTTTTCTTCTCTCATGGCGCACTGCACGGGGTTCCATGAACCTGAAATGCTCTCAATGTGTCGCTAACATAACATGGCAATCAACCTCAGTGGTTTCAGCGGCATTCGAGGGTCCAACTCCTCAAGAGGCCTCGCCCCTCACGAGCCCCCTAGAAGAAATGTTGCGTCTTGTTTCTCGCCATCGAGAGCAGTTCTGTGCACCGTGTTGGTGCCTGGAGTGTAGGAAAGATACACTCGATGTGCGGATGTAGGAAGTATACCAGGGCAGACGTCTGTTCAAATGCTTCTCCTCTAGGAACTATCCTGCCTGCCCAGAGAGCACTGTGCTCCAAAAGAGTGGCAGTGAAGGCCGTTCACACCACAGCAATGGCCTCGTTTCCCTCAGACAACTTGGAAGCGTTTGCTACACTCCAGTACAACTCGCTGCTCGGCAGGACGTTCGGGCAGGCTGTGGATATTTTCCACTCAAGCTGAACAGGCCCTGAGAGGCAGGCGAGACTTGAAAACATTCCTTGCCTACCTCTCCTTGAAGGCAGCGGTTAGCACTGTGTTCCAGGGCCCAAAATCTGAGCTGGGGAGGCCTTCGGTCTCCACGACGAGGCATGCTTTGGGTTCAGTGTATGTACGAGTTTCTCAGGAGCAAGTTCTGCTTCTCTTATTTCGCCTCCTTTAGCTGTGTTTGGCAGCCCTTGGTATGCCCTAGGCCCTCGAAAGCAAGAGATTTTCACGGGGGGCTTTTGGAACCGGATTATGAACGAAGGACACTACGGCCACTGTTTCCTACCATCCAGCCACAGCTCTTCGGTGTTTCATAGGGCGGTGAGGTATAACGAATGGGCACACAGGGTTTATGTTCTTGAAGAGATGTGTACGGCCTTGAGGGAAGGGGTCATTTCAACGCTATGCCTAACTCGGTGTTCTGAGACGGAAGAGGAGTCCCAGCCTGGCAGTCTGCAAGAAAGGACGTCTTCACTGAGGAGAGAATGTGCTGTTCCTTCCCCACAAGATGCGGGGCGTTGGAGACTTTCTTGCTCTTCCCTGAACGCACTTTACAGCCTGTAGCTGAACGGTGGGCTAAGCGCAGAGAGACCTGCACCAGTAACCTTCGAAACTGTCATTGGGAATTGGCTGGGCCTTTGTGCTCCAAGGCTGAGTAGAAAAGCTAACCTCTTCCAAACCAGAGAGAGGCAGGTCTCCTTCTCGGCGGTCCTACATGATATGCTGTCTCACGAGCTCAAAGCAAAGAAATCCTGGGCAACTGTTGCTTCTGGACAAGGCCCGTAACCTTGGGCAACGGGGTATTCCGAGAAGGAGAAGGAGGCCGTTGTTTCCTCCCATCACGCGACAACTCCTTTGTGTTTCTTGGGAGGTAAGATGTAATGAATGGGGACCCATGGAGTATAGTCTTTAAGAGATGTGTCCGGCCTTGAGGGAAGGGGTCATTTCAGGGCTATGCCGAACTCGGCGTTCTGAAAAGGAATAGGAGCTCGGGCCAGGCAGGCTGCAAGAAAAGATTTCTTTACGAAGAGGAAATGTGCCGTTCCTAAACAACATGGTGCGGGAGGCTGCAGAGTGGAGGCTACTTCACTGAATGCACCTAGGAGACGGGAGCTGAGCAGGGGGCTGATGGCAGAGAGACCTTCAATACTACAGTTCTAAAGTATCATTGGGAGCTGACTGGATCTCTGAGTTCAAAGGCTCAAAGGCAGAAAAGCGAACCTCTGAAAACCCGGAGAAAGGCTGGTCTCCTTCTCTGCGGTTCTGCATGATATGCTGTCTCACGAGCCCCTGGGAAAGAACTCCTTGGCCACTGCCGCTTCTGGGCAAGGACATCCAGCTAAGCGGCTGAGGAAGGTTGTGCAGAAAGTCCCCGAAATGTAACACTAGGTTTCCATTAGGAAACATGCTGTGTCACTCTCCAGAAGGGCCACACTGACCCCTGAAGGGTCTAGAAGCTTTGGCAAGCCGCGTACAGCTCAGAGTCTCCCAGCGTCCCCAGGTTTCCTTTCATGTATCCTAGCACACAGCAGAAACGTTCCTCGGGACGTGAAGCTGTGCTGGCTCTGGGAAAGTTAGTTTTCGGAGGGGGGACAGAGGCAATTCAATCTAACCCTGTCAAGGCAGCATCTGCGTTTTCTTCTCTCATGGCGCACTGCACGGGGTTCCATGAACCTGAAATGCTCTCAATGTGTCGCTAACATAACATGGCAATCAACCTCAGTGGTTTCAGCGGCATTCGAGGGTCCAACTCCTCAAGAGGCCTCGCCCCTCACGAGCCCCTTAGAAGAAACGTTGCATCTTCTGTCTCTCCATCAGGAGGAGTTCTATGCACCGTGTTGGTGCCTGGAGCGTAGGAAAGATACACTCGATGTGCGGATGTAGGAAGTATACCAGGGCAGACGTCTGTTCAAATGCTTCTCCTCTAGGAACTATACTGCCTGCCCAGAGAGCACTGTGCTCCAAAAGAGTGGCAGTGAAGGCCGTTCACACCACAGCAATGGCCTCGTTTCCCTCAGACAACTTGGAAGCGTTTGCTACACTCCAATACAACTCGCTGCTCGGCAGGACGTTCGGGCAGGCTGTGGATATTTTCCACTCAAGCTGAACAGGCCCTGAGAGGCAGGCGAGACTTGAAAACATTCCTTGCCTACCTCTCCTTGAAGGCAGCGGTTAGCACTGTGTTCCAGGGCCCAAAATCTGAGCTGGGGAGGCCTTCGGTCTCCACGACGAGACATGCTTTGGGTTCAGTGTATGTACGAGTTTCTCAGGAGCAAGTTCTGCTTCTCTTATTTCGCCTCCTTTAGCTGTGTTTGGCAGCCTTTGATATGCCCTAGGCCCTCGAAAGCAAGAGATTTTCACGGGGGGCTTTTGGAACCGGATTATGAACGAAGGACACTACGGCCACTGTTTCCTACCATCCAGCCACAGCTCTTCAGTGTTTCATAGGGCGGTGAGGTATAACGAATGGGCACACAGGGTTTATGTTCTTGAAGAGATGTGTACGGCGTTGAGGGAAGGGGTCATTTCAACGCTATGCCTAACTCGGTGTTCTGAGACGGAAGAGGAGTCCCAGCCTGGCAGTCTGCAAGAAAGGACGTCTTCACTGAGGAGAGAATGTGCTGTTCCTTCCCCACAAGATGCGGGGCGTTGGAGACTTTCTTGCTCTTCCCTGAACGCACTTTACAGCCTGTAGCTGAACGGTGGGCTAAGCGCAGAGAGACCTGCACCAGTAACCTTCGAAACTGTCATTGGGAATTGGCTGGGCCTTTGTGCTCCAAGGCTGAGTAGAAAAGCTAACCTCTTCCAAACCAGAGAGAGGCAGGTCTCCTTCTCGGCGGTCCTACATGATATGCTGTCTCACGAGCTCAAAGCAAAGAAATCCTGGGCAACTGTTGCTTCTGGACAAGGCCCGTAACCTTGGGCAACGGGGTATTCCTAGAAGGAGAAGGAGGCCGTTGTTTCCTCCCATCACGCGACAACTCCTTTGTGTTTCTTGGGAGGTAAGATGTAATGAATGGGGACCCATGGAGTATAGTCTTTAAGAGATGTGTCCGGCCTTGAGGGAAGGGGTCATTTCAGGGCTATGCCGAACTCGGCGTTCTGAAAAGGAATAGGAGCTCGGGCCAGGCAGGCTGCAAGAAAAGATTTCTTTACGAAGAGGAAATGTGCCGTTCCTAAACAACATGGTGCGGGAGGCTGCAGAGTGGAGGCTACTTCACTGAATGCACCTAGGAGACGGGAGCTGAGCAGGGGGCTGATGGCAGAGAGACCTTCAATACTACAGTTCTAAAGTATCATTGGGAGCTGACTGGATCTCTGAGTTCAAAGGCTCAAAGGCAGAAAAGCAAACCTCTGAAAACCCAGAGAAAGGCTGGTCTCCTTCTCTGCGGTTCTGCATGATATGCTGTCTCACGAGCCCCTGGGAAAGAACTCCTTGGCCACTGCCGCTTCTGGGCAAGGACATCCAGCTAAGCGGCTGAGGAAGGTTGTGCAGAAAGTCCCCGAAATGTAACACTAGGTTTCCATTAGGAAACATGCTGTGTCACTCTCCAGAAGGGCCACACTGACCCCTGAAGGGTCTAGAAGCTTTGGCAAGCCGCGTACAGCTCAGAGTCTCCCAGCGTCCCCAGGTTTCCTTTCATGTATCCTAGCACACAGCAGAAACGTTCCTCGGGACGTGAAGCTGTGCTGGCTCTGGGAAAGTTAGTTTTCGGAGGGGGGACAGAGGCAATTCAATCTAACCCTGTCAAGGCAGCATCTGCGTTTTCTTCTCTCATGGCGCACTGCACGGGGTTCCATGAACCTGAAATGCTCTCAATGTGTCGCTAACATAACATGGCAATCAACCTCAGTGGTTTCAGCGGCATTCGAGGGTCCAACTCCTCAAGAGGCCTCGCCCCTCACGAGCCCCCTAGAAGAAATGTTGCGTCTTGTTTCTCGCCATCGAGAGCAGTTCTGTGCACCGTGTTGGTGCCTGGAGCGTAGGAAAGATACACTCGATGTGCGGATGTAGGAAGTATACCAGGGCAGACGTCTGTTCAAATGCTTCTCCTCTAGGAACTATACTGCCTGCCCAGAGAGCACTGTGCTCCAAAAGAGTGGCAGTGAAGGCCGTTCACACCACAGCAATGGCCTCGTTTCCCTCAGACAACTTGGAAGCGTTTGCTACACTCCAGTACAACTCGCTGCTCGGCAGGACGTTCGGGCAGGCTGTGGATATTTTCCACTCAAGCTGAACAGGCCCTGAGAGGCAGGCGAGACTTGAAAACATTCCTTGCCTACCTCTCCTTGAAGGCAGCGGTTAGCACTGTGTTCCAGGGCCCAAAATCTGAGCTGGGGAGGCCTTCGGTCTCCACGAAGAGGCATGCTTTGGGTTCAGTGTATGTACGAGTTTCTCAGGAGCAAGTTCTGCTTCTCTTATTTCGCCTCCTTTAGCTGTGTTTGGCAGCCCTTGGTATGCCCTAGGCCCTCGAAAGCAAGAGATTTTCACGGGGGGCTTTTGGAACCGGATTATGAACGAAGGACACTACGGCCACTGTTTCCTACCATCCAGCCACAGCTCTTCAGTGTTTCATAGGGCGGTGAGGTATAACGAATGGGCACACAGGGTTTATGTTCTTGAAGAGATGTGTACGGCGTTGAGGGAAGGGGTCATTTCAACGCTATGCCTAACTCGGTGTTCTGAGACGGAAGAGGAGTCCCAGCCTGGCAGTCTGCAAGAAAGGACGTCTTCACTGAGGAGAGAATGTGCTGTTCCTTCCCCACAAGATGCGGGGCGTTGGAGACTTTCTTGCTCTTCCCTGAACGCACTTTACAGCCTGTAGCTGAACGGTGGGCTAAGCGCAGAGAGACCTGCACCAGTAACCTTCGAAACTGTCATTGGGAATTGGCTGGGCCTTTGTGCTCCAAGGCTGAGTAGAAAAGCTAACCTCTTCCAAACCAGAGAGAGGCAGGTCTCCTTCTCGGCGGTCCTACATGATATGCTGTCTCACGAGCTCAAAGCAAAGAAATCCTGGGCAACTGTTGCTTCTGGACAAGGCCCGTAACCTTGGGCAACGGGGTATTCCTAGAAGGAGAAGGAGGCCGTTGTTTCCTCCCATCACGCGACAACTCCTTTGTGTTTCTTGGGAGGTAAGATGTAATGAATGGGGACCCATGGAGTATAGTCTTTAAGAGATGTGTCCGGCCTTGAGGGAAGGGGTCATTTCAGGGCTATGCCGAACTCGGCGTTCTGAAAAGGAATAGGAGCTCGGGCCAGGCAGGCTGCAAGAAAAGATTTCTTTACGAAGAGGAAATGTGCCGTTCCTAAACAACATGGTGCGGGAGGCTGCAGAGTGGAGGCTACTTCACTGAATGCACCTAGGAGACGGGAGCTGAGCAGGGGGCTGATGGCAGAGAGACCTTCAATACTACAGTTCTAAAGTATCATTGGGAGCTGACTGGATCTCTGAGTTCAAAGGCTCAAAGGCAGAAAAGCGAACCTCTGAAAACCCGGAGAAAGGCTGGTCTCCTTCTCTGCGGTTCTGCATGATATGCTGTCTCACGAGCCCCTGGGAAAGAACTCCTTGGCCACTGCCGCTTCTGGGCAAGGACATCCAGCTAAGCGGCTGAGGAAGGTTGTGCAGAAAGTCCCCGAAATGTAACACTAGGTTTCCATTAGGAAACATGCTGTGTCACTCTCCAGAAGGGCCACACTGACCCCTGAAGGGTCTAGAAGCTTTGGCAAGCCGCGTACAGCTCAGAGTCTCCCAGCGTCCCCAGGTTTCCTTTCATGTATCCTAGCACACAGCAGAAACGTTCCTCGGGACGTGAAGCTGTGCTGGCTCTGGGAAAGTTAGTTTTCGGAGGGGGGACAGAGGCAATTCAATCTAACCCTGTCAAGGCAGCATCTGCGTTTTCTTCTCTCATGGCGCACTGCACGGGGTTCCATGAACCTGAAATGCTCTCAATGTGTCGCTAACATAACATGGCAATCAACCTCAGTGGTTTCAGCGGCATTCGAGGGTCCAACTCCTCAAGAGGCCTCGCCCCTCACGAGACCCCTAGAAGAAATGTTGCGTCTTGTTTCTCGCCATCGAGAGCAGTTCTGTGCACCGTGTTGGTGCCTGGAGCGTAGGAAAGATACACTCGATGTGCGGATGTAGGAAGTATACCAGGGCAGACGTCTGTTCAAATGCTTCTCCTCTAGGAACTATACTGCCTGCCCAGAGAGCACTGTGCTCCAAAAGAGTGGCAGTGAAGGCCGTTCACACCACAGCAATGGCCTCGTTTCCCTCAGACAACTTGGAAGCGTTTGCTACACTCCAGTACAACTCGCTGCTCGGCAGGACGTTCGGGCAGGCTGTGGATATTTTCCACTCAAGCTGAACAGGCCCTGAGAGGCAGGCGAGACTTGAAAACATTCCTTGCCTACCTCTCCTTGAAGGCAGCGGTTAGCACTGTGTTCCAGGGCCCAAAATCTGAGCTGGGGAGGCCTTCGGTCTCCACGAAGAGGCATGCTTTGGGTTCAGTGTATGTACGAGTTTCTCAGGAGCAAGTTCTGCTTCTCTTATTTCGCCTCCTTTAGCTGTGTTTGGCAGCCCTTGGTATGCCCTAGGCCCTCGAAAGCAAGAGATTTTCACGGGGGGCTTTTGGAACCGGATTATGAACGAAGGACACTACGGCCACTGTTTCCTACCATCCAGCCACAGCTCTTCAGTGTTTCATAGGGCGGTGAGGTATAACGAATGGGCACACAGGGTTTATGTTCTTGAAGAGATGTGTACGGCGTTGAGGGAAGGGGTCATTTCAACGCTATGCCTAACTCGGTGTTCTGAGACGGAAGAGGAGTCCCAGCCTGGCAGTCTGCAAGAAAGGACGTCTTCACTGAGGAGAGAATGTGCTGTTCCTTCCCCACAAGATGCGGGGCGTTGGAGACTTTCTTGCTCTTCCCTGAACGCACTTTACAGCCTGTAGCTGAACGGTGGGCTAAGCGCAGAGAGACCTGCACCAGTAACCTTCGAAACTGTCATTGGGAATTGGCTGGGCCTTTGTGCTCCAAGGCTGAGTAGAAAAGCTAACCTCTTCCAAACCAGAGAGAGGCAGGTCTCCTTCTCGGCGGTCCTACATGATATGCTGTCTCACGAGCTCAAAGCAAAGAAATCCTGGGCAACTGTTGCTTCTGGACAAGGCCCGTAACCTTGGGCAACGGGGTATTCCGAGAAGGAGAAGGAGGCCGTTGTTTCCTCCCATCACGCGACAACTCCTTTGTGTTTCTTGGGAGGTAAGATGTAATGAATGGGGACCCATGGAGTATAGTCTTTAAGAGATGTGTCCGGCCTTGAGGGAAGGGGTCATTTCAGGGCTATGCCGAACTCGGCGTTCTGAAAAGGAATAGGAGCTCGGGCCAGGCAGGCTGCAAGAAAAGATTTCTTTACGAAGAGGAAATGTGCCGTTCCTAAACAACATGGTGCGGGAGGCTGCAGAGTGGAGGCTACTTCACTGAATGCACCTAGGAGACGGGAGCTGAGCAGGGGGCTGATGGCAGAGAGACCTTCAATACTACAGTTCTAAAGTATCATTGGGAGCTGACTGGATCTCTGAGTTCAAAGGCTCAAAGGCAGAAAAGCAAACCTCTGAAAACCCAGAGAAAGGCTGGTCTCCTTCTCTGCGGTTCTGCATGATATGCTGTCTCACGAGCCCCTGGGAAAGAACTCCTTGGCCACTGCCGCTTCTGGGCAAGGACATCCAGCTAAGCGGCTGAGGAAGGTTGTGCAGAAAGTCCCCGAAATGTAACACTAGGTTTCCATTAGGAAACATGCTGTGTCACTCTCCAGAAGGGCCACACTGACCCCTGAAGGGTCTAGAAGCTTTGGCAAGCCGCGTACAGCTCAGAGTCTCCCAGCGTCCCCAGGTTTCCTTTCATGTATCCTAGCACACAGCAGAAACGTTCCTCGGGACGTGAAGCTGTGCTGGCTCTGGGAAAGTTAGTTTTCGGAGGGGGGACAGAGGCAATTCAATCTAACCCTGTCAAGGCAGCATCTGCGTTTTCTTCTCTCATGGCGCACTGCACGGGGTTCCATGAACCTGAAATGCTCTCAATGTGTCGCTAACATAACATGGCAATCAACCTCAGTGGTTTCAGCGGCATTCGAGGGTCCAACTCCTCAAGAGGCCTCGCCCCTCACGAGCCCCCTAGAAGAAATGTTGCGTCTTGTTTCTCGCCATCGAGAGCAGTTCTGTGCACCGTGTTGGTGCCTGGAGTGTAGGAAAGATACACTCGATGTGCGGATGTAGGAAGTATACCAGGGCAGACGTCTGTTCAAATGCTTCTCCTCTAGGAACTATACTGCCTGCCCAGAGAGCACTGTGCTCCAAAAGAGTGGCAGTGAAGGCCGTTCACACCACAGCAATGGCCTCGTTTCCCTCAGACACCTTGGAAGCGTTTGCTACACTCCAGTACAACTCGCTGCTCGGCAGGACGTTCGGGCAGGCTGTGGATATTTTCCACTCAAGCTGAACAGGCCCTGAGAGGCAGGCGAGACTTGAAAACATTCCTTGCCTACCTCTCCTTGAAGGCAGCGGTTAGCACTGTGTTCCAGGGCCCAAAATCTGAGCTGGGGAGGCCTTCGGTCTCCACGACGAGGCATGCTTTGGGTTCAGTGTATGTACGAGTTTCTCAGGAGCAAGTTCTGCTTCTCTTATTTCGCCTCCTTTAGCTGTGTTTGGCAGCCCTTGGTATGCCCTAGGCCCTCGAAAGCAAGAGATTTTCACGGGGGGCTTTTGGAACCGGATTATGAACGAAGGACACTACGGCCACTGTTTCCTACCATCCAGCCACAGCTCTTCGGTCTTTCATAGGGCGGTGAGGTATAACGAATGGGCACACAGGGTTTATGTTCTTGAAGAGATGTGTACGGCCTTGAGGGAAGGGGTCATTTCAACGCTATGCCTAACTCGGTGTTCTGAGACGGAAGAGGAGTCCCAGCCTGGCAGTCTGCAAGAAAGGACGTCTTCACTGAGGAGAGAATGTGCTGTTCCTTCCCCACAAGATGCGGGGCGTTGGAGACTTTCTTGCTCTTCCCTGAACGCACTTTACAGCCTGTAGCTGAACGGTGGGCTAAGCGCAGAGAGACCTGCACCAGTAACCTTCGAAACTGTCATTGGGAATTGGCTGGGCCTTTGTGCTCCAAGGCTGAGTAGAAAAGCTAACCTCTTCCAAACCAGAGAGAGGCAGGTCTCCTTCTCGGCGGTCCTACATGATATGCTGTCTCACGAGCTCAAAGCAAAGAAATCCTGGGCAACTGTTGCTTCTGGACAAGGCCCGTAACCTTGGGCAACGGGGTATTCCTAGAAGGAGAAGGAGGCCGTTGTTTCCTCCCATCACGCGACAACTCCTTTGTGTTTCTTGGGAGGTAAGATGTAATGAATGGGGACCCATGGAGTATAGTCTTTAAGAGATGTGTCCGGCCTTGAGGGAAGGGGTCATTTCAGGGCTATGCCGAACTCGGCGTTCTGAAAAGGAATAGGAGCTCGGGCCAGGCAGGCTGCAAGAAAAGATTTCTTTACGAAGAGGAAATGTGCCGTTCCTAAACAACATGGTGCGGGAGGCTGCAGAGTGGAGGCTACTTCACTGAATGCACCTAGGAGACGGGAGCTGAGCAGGGGGCTGATGGCAGAGAGACCTTCAATACTACAGTTCTAAAGTATCATTGGGAGCTGACTGGATCTCTGAGTTCAAAGGCTCAAAGGCAGAAAAGCGAACCTCTGAAAACCCGGAGAAAGGCTGGTCTCCTTCTCTGCGGTTCTGCATGATATGCTGTCTCACGAGCCCCTGGGAAAGAACTCCTTGGCCACTGCCGCTTCTGGGCAAGGACATCCAGCTAAGCGGCTGAGGAAGGTTGTGCAGAAAGTCCCCGAAATGTAACACTAGGTTTCCATTAGGAAACATGCTGTGTCACTCTCCAGAAGGGCCACACTGACCCCTGAAGGGTCTAGAAGCTTTGGCAAGCCGCGTACAGCTCAGAGTCTCCCAGCGTCCCCAGGTTTCCTTTCATGTATCCTAGCACACAGCAGAAACGTTCCTCGGGACGTGAAGCTGTGCTGGCTCTGGGAAAGTTAGTTTTCGGAGGGGGGACAGAGGCAATTCAATCTAACCCTGTCAAGGCAGCATCTGCGTTTTCTTCTCTCATGGCGCACTGCACGGGGTTCCATGAACCTGAAATGCTCTCAATGTGTCGCTAAATTAAACATGGCAATCAACCTCAGTGGTTTCAGCGGCATTCGAGGGTCCAACTCCTCAAGAGGCCTCGCCCCTCACGAGCCCCCTAGAAGAAATGTTGCGTCTTGTTTCTCGCCATCGAGAGCAGTTCTGTGCACCGTGTTGGTGCCTGGAGTGTAGGAAAGATACACTCGATGTGCGGATGTAGGAAGTATACCAGGGCAGACGTCTGTTCAAACGCTTCTCCTCTAGGAACTATCCTGCCTGCCCAGAGAGCACTGTGCTCCAAAAGAGTGGCAGTGAAGGCCGTTCACACCACAGCAATGGCCTCGTTTCCCTCAGACAACTTGGAAGCGTTTGCTACACTCCAGTACAACTCGCTGCTCGGCAGGACGTTCGGGCAGGCTGTGGATATTTTCCACTCAAGCTGAACAGGCCCTGAGAGGCAGGCGAGACTTGAAAACATTCCTTGCCTACCTCTCCTTGAAGGCAGCGGTTAGCACTGTGTTCCAGGGCCCAAAATCTGAGCTGGGGAGGCCTTCGGTCTCCACGACGAGGCATGCTTTGGGTTCAGTGTATGTACGAGTTTCTCAGGAGCAAGTTCTGCTTCTCTTATTTCGCCTCCTTTAGCTGTGTTTGGCAGCCCTTGGTATGCCCTAGGCCCTCGAAAGCAAGAGATTTTCACGGGGGGCTTTTGGAACCGGATTATGAACGAAGGACACTACGGCCACTGTTTCCTACCATCCAGCCACAGCTCTTCGGTCTTTCATAGGGCGGTGAGGTATAACGAATGGGCACACAGGGTTTATGTTCTTGAAGAGATGTGTACAGCGTTGAGGGAAGGGGTCATTTCAACGCTATGCCTAACTCGGTGTTCTGAGACGGAAGAGGAGTCCCAGCCTGGCAGTCTGCAAGAAAGGACGTCTTCACTGAGGAGAGAATGTGCTGTTCCTTCCCCACAAGATGCGGGGCGTTGGAGACTTTCTTGCTCTTCCCTGAACGCACTTTACAGCCTGTAGCTGAACGGTGGGCTAAGCGCAGAGAGACCTGCACCAGTAACCTTCGAAACTGTCATTGGGAATTGGCTGGGCCTTTGTGCTCCAAGGCTGAGTAGAAAAGCTAACCTCTTCCAAACCAGAGAGAGGCAGGTCTCCTTCTCGGCGGTCCTACATGATATGCTGTCTCACGAGCTCAAAGCAAAGAAATCCTGGGCAACTGTTGCTTCTGGACAAGGCCCGTAACCTTGGGCAACGGGGTATTCCTAGAAGGAGAAGGAGGCCGTTGTTTCCTCCCATCACGCGACAACTCCTTTGTGTTTCTTGGGAGGTAAGATGTAATGAATGGGGACCCATGGAGTATAGTCTTTAAGAGATGTGTCCGGCCTTGAGGGAAGGGGTCATTTCAGGGCTATGCCGAACTCGGCGTTCTGAAAAGGAATAGGAGCTCGGGCCAGGCAGGCTGCAAGAAAAGATTTCTTTACGAAGAGGAAATGTGCCGTTCCTAAACAACATGGTGCGGGAGGCTGCAGAGTGGAGGCTACTTCACTGAATGCACCTAGGAGACGGGAGCTGAGCAGGGGGCTGATGGCAGAGAGACCTTCAATACTACAGTTCTAAAGTATCATTGGGAGCTGACTGGATCTCTGAGTTCAAAGGCTCAAAGGCAGAAAAGCGAACCTCTGAAAACCCGGAGAAAGGCTGGTCTCCTTCTCTGCGGTTCTGCATGATATGCTGTCTCACGAGCCCCTGGGAAAGAACTCCTTGGCCACTGCCGCTTCTGGGCAAGGACATCCAGCTAAGCGGCTGAGGAAGGTTGTGCAGAAAGTCCCCGAAATGTAACACTAGGTTTCCATTAGGAAACATGCTGTGTCACTCTCCAGAAGGGCCACACTGACCCCTGAAGGGTCTAGAAGCTTTGGCAAGCCGCGTACAGCTCAGAGTCTCCCAGCGTCCCCAGGTTTCCTTTCATGTATCCTAGCACACAGCAGAAACGTTCCTCGGGACGTGAAGCTGTGCTGGCTCTGGGAAAGTTAGTTTTCGGAGGGGGGACAGAGGCAATTCAATCTAACCCTGTCAAGGCAGCATCTGCGTTTTCTTCTCTCATGGCGCACTGCACGGGGTTCCATGAACCTGAAATGCTCTCAATGTGTCGCTAACATAACATGGCAATCAACCTCAGTGGTTTCAGCGGCATTCGAGGGTCCAACTCCTCAAGAGGCCTCGCCCCTCACGAGCCCCTTAGAAGAAACGTTGCATCTTCTGTCTCTCCATCAGGAGGAGTTCTATGCACCGTGTTGGTGCCTGGAGCGTAGGAAAGATACACTCGATGTGCGGATGTAGGAAGTATACCAGGGCAGACGTCTGTTCAAATGCTTCTCCTCTAGGAACTATACTGCCTGCCCAGAGAGCACTGTGCTCCAAAAGAGTGGCAGTGAAGGCCGTTCACACCACAGCAATGGCCTCGTTTCCCTCAGACAACTTGGAAGCGTTTGCTACACTCCAATACAACTCGCTGCTCGGCAGGACGTTCGGGCAGGCTGTGGATATTTTCCACTCAAGCTGAACAGGCCCTGAGAGGCAGGCGAGACTTGAAAACATTCCTTGCCTACCTCTCCTTGAAGGCAGCGGTTAGCACTGTGTTCCAGGGCCCAAAATCTGAGCTGGGGAGGCCTTCGGTCTCCACGACGAGACATGCTTTGGGTTCAGTGTATGTACGAGTTTCTCAGGAGCAAGTTCTGCTTCTCTTATTTCGCCTCCTTTAGCTGTGTTTGGCAGCCTTTGATATGCCCTAGGCCCTCGAAAGCAAGAGATTTTCACGGGGGGCTTTTGGAACCGGATTATGAACGAAGGACACTACGGCCACTGTTTCCTACCATCCAGCCACAGCTCTTCAGTGTTTCATAGGGCGGTGAGGTATAACGAATGGGCACACAGGGTTTATGTTCTTGAAGAGATGTGTACGGCGTTGAGGGAAGGGGTCATTTCAACGCTATGCCTAACTCGGTGTTCTGAGACGGAAGAGGAGTCCCAGCCTGGCAGTCTGCAAGAAAGGACGTCTTCACTGAGGAGAGAATGTGCTGTTCCTTCCCCACAAGATGCGGGGCGTTGGAGACTTTCTTGCTCTTCCCTGAACGCACTTTACAGCCTGTAGCTGAACGGTGGGCTAAGCGCAGAGAGACCTGCACCAGTAACCTTCGAAACTGTCATTGGGAATTGGCTGGGCCTTTGTGCTCCAAGGCTGAGTAGAAAAGCTAACCTCTTCCAAACCAGAGAGAGGCAGGTCTCCTTCTCGGCGGTCCTACATGATATGCTGTCTCACGAGCTCAAAGCAAAGAAATCCTGGGCAACTGTTGCTTCTGGACAAGGCCCGTAACCTTGGGCAACGGGGTATTCCTAGAAGGAGAAGGAGGCCGTTGTTTCCTCCCATCACGCGACAACTCCTTTGTGTTTCTTGGGAGGTAAGATGTAATGAATGGGGACCCATGGAGTATAGTCTTTAAGAGATGTGTCCGGCCTTGAGGGAAGGGGTCATTTCAGGGCTATGCCGAACTCGGCGTTCTGAAAAGGAATAGGAGCTCGGGCCAGGCAGGCTGCAAGAAAAGATTTCTTTACGAAGAGGAAATGTGCCGTTCCTAAACAACATGGTGCGGGAGGCTGCAGAGTGGAGGCTACTTCACTGAATGCACCTAGGAGACGGGAGCTGAGCAGGGGGCTGATGGCAGAGAGACCTTCAATACTACAGTTCTAAAGTATCATTGGGAGCTGACTGGATCTCTGAGTTCAAAGGCTCAAAGGCAGAAAAGCAAACCTCTGAAAACCCAGAGAAAGGCTGGTCTCCTTCTCTGCGGTTCTGCATGATATGCTGTCTCACGAGCCCCTGGGAAAGAACTCCTTGGCCACTGCCGCTTCTGGGCAAGGACATCCAGCTAAGCGGCTGAGGAAGGTTGTGCAGAAAGTCCCCGAAATGTAACACTAGGTTTCCATTAGGAAACATGCTGTGTCACTCTCCAGAAGGGCCACACTGACCCCTGAAGGGTCTAGAAGCTTTGGCAAGCCGCGTACAGCTCAGAGTCTCCCAGCGTCCCCAGGTTTCCTTTCATGTATCCTAGCACACAGCAGAAACGTTCCTCGGGACGTGAAGCTGTGCTGGCTCTGGGAAAGTTAGTTTTCGGAGGGGGGACAGAGGCAATTCAATCTAACCCTGTCAAGGCAGCATCTGCGTTTTCTTCTCTCATGGCGCACTGCACGGGGTTCCATGAACCTGAAATGCTCTCAATGTGTCGCTAACATAACATGGCAATCAACCTCAGTGGTTTCAGCGGCATTCGAGGGTCCAACTCCTCAAGAGGCCTCGCCCCTCACGAGCCCCCTAGAAGAAATGTTGCGTCTTGTTTCTCGCCATCGAGAGCAGTTCTGTGCACCGTGTTGGTGCCTGGAGCGTAGGAAAGATACACTCGATGTGCGGATGTAGGAAGTATACCAGGGCAGACGTCTGTTCAAATGCTTCTCCTCTAGGAACTATACTGCCTGCCCAGAGAGCACTGTGCTCCAAAAGAGTGGCAGTGAAGGCCGTTCACACCACAGCAATGGCCTCGTTTCCCTCAGACAACTTGGAAGCGTTTGCTACACTCCAGTACAACTCGCTGCTCGGCAGGACGTTCGGGCAGGCTGTGGATATTTTCCACTCAAGCTGAACAGGCCCTGAGAGGCAGGCGAGACTTGAAAACATTCCTTGCCTACCTCTCCTTGAAGGCAGCGGTTAGCACTGTGTTCCAGGGCCCAAAATCTGAGCTGGGGAGGCCTTCGGTCTCCACGAAGAGGCATGCTTTGGGTTCAGTGTATGTACGAGTTTCTCAGGAGCAAGTTCTGCTTCTCTTATTTCGCCTCCTTTAGCTGTGTTTGGCAGCCCTTGGTATGCCCTAGGCCCTCGAAAGCAAGAGATTTTCACGGGGGGCTTTTGGAACCGGATTATGAACGAAGGACACTACGGCCACTGTTTCCTACCATCCAGCCACAGCTCTTCAGTGTTTCATAGGGCGGTGAGGTATAACGAATGGGCACACAGGGTTTATGTTCTTGAAGAGATGTGTACGGCGTTGAGGGAAGGGGTCATTTCAACGCTATGCCTAACTCGGTGTTCTGAGACGGAAGAGGAGTCCCAGCCTGGCAGTCTGCAAGAAAGGACGTCTTCACTGAGGAGAGAATGTGCTGTTCCTTCCCCACAAGATGCGGGGCGTTGGAGACTTTCTTGCTCTTCCCTGAACGCACTTTACAGCCTGTAGCTGAACGGTGGGCTAAGCGCAGAGAGACCTGCACCAGTAACCTTCGAAACTGTCATTGGGAATTGGCTGGGCCTTTGTGCTCCAAGGCTGAGTAGAAAAGCTAACCTCTTCCAAACCAGAGAGAGGCAGGTCTCCTTCTCGGCGGTCCTACATGATATGCTGTCTCACGAGCTCAAAGCAAAGAAATCCTGGGCAACTGTTGCTTCTGGACAAGGCCCGTAACCTTGGGCAACGGGGTATTCCTAGAAGGAGAAGGAGGCCGTTGTTTCCTCCCATCACGCGACAACTCCTTTGTGTTTCTTGGGAGGTAAGATGTAATGAATGGGGACCCATGGAGTATAGTCTTTAAGAGATGTGTCCGGCCTTGAGGGAAGGGGTCATTTCAGGGCTATGCCGAACTCGGCGTTCTGAAAAGGAATAGGAGCTCGGGCCAGGCAGGCTGCAAGAAAAGATTTCTTTACGAAGAGGAAATGTGCCGTTCCTAAACAACATGGTGCGGGAGGCTGCAGAGTGGAGGCTACTTCACTGAATGCACCTAGGAGACGGGAGCTGAGCAGGGGGCTGATGGCAGAGAGACCTTCAATACTACAGTTCTAAAGTATCATTGGGAGCTGACTGGATCTCTGAGTTCAAAGGCTCAAAGGCAGAAAAGCGAACCTCTGAAAACCCGGAGAAAGGCTGGTCTCCTTCTCTGCGGTTCTGCATGATATGCTGTCTCACGAGCCCCTGGGAAAGAACTCCTTGGCCACTGCCGCTTCTGGGCAAGGACATCCAGCTAAGCGGCTGAGGAAGGTTGTGCAGAAAGTCCCCGAAATGTAACACTAGGTTTCCATTAGGAAACATGCTGTGTCACTCTCCAGAAGGGCCACACTGACCCCTGAAGGGTCTAGAAGCTTTGGCAAGCCGCGTACAGCTCAGAGTCTCCCAGCGTCCCCAGGTTTCCTTTCATGTATCCTAGCACACAGCAGAAACGTTCCTCGGGACGTGAAGCTGTGCTGGCTCTGGGAAAGTTAGTTTTCGGAGGGGGGACAGAGGCAATTCAATCTAACCCTGTCAAGGCAGCATCTGCGTTTTCTTCTCTCATGGCGCACTGCACGGGGTTCCATGAACCTGAAATGCTCTCAATGTGTCGCTAACATAACATGGCAATCAACCTCAGTGGTTTCAGCGGCATTCGAGGGTCCAACTCCTCAAGAGGCCTCGCCCCTCACGAGACCCCTAGAAGAAATGTTGCGTCTTGTTTCTCGCCATCGAGAGCAGTTCTGTGCACCGTGTTGGTGCCTGGAGCGTAGGAAAGATACACTCGATGTGCGGATGTAGGAAGTATACCAGGGCAGACGTCTGTTCAAATGCTTCTCCTCTAGGAACTATACTGCCTGCCCAGAGAGCACTGTGCTCCAAAAGAGTGGCAGTGAAGGCCGTTCACACCACAGCAATGGCCTCGTTTCCCTCAGACAACTTGGAAGCGTTTGCTACACTCCAGTACAACTCGCTGCTCGGCAGGACGTTCGGGCAGGCTGTGGATATTTTCCACTCAAGCTGAACAGGCCCTGAGAGGCAGGCGAGACTTGAAAACATTCCTTGCCTACCTCTCCTTGAAGGCAGCGGTTAGCACTGTGTTCCAGGGCCCAAAATCTGAGCTGGGGAGGCCTTCGGTCTCCACGAAGAGGCATGCTTTGGGTTCAGTGTATGTACGAGTTTCTCAGGAGCAAGTTCTGCTTCTCTTATTTCGCCTCCTTTAGCTGTGTTTGGCAGCCCTTGGTATGCCCTAGGCCCTCGAAAGCAAGAGATTTTCACGGGGGGCTTTTGGAACCGGATTATGAACGAAGGACACTACGGCCACTGTTTCCTACCATCCAGCCACAGCTCTTCAGTGTTTCATAGGGCGGTGAGGTATAACGAATGGGCACACAGGGTTTATGTTCTTGAAGAGATGTGTACGGCGTTGAGGGAAGGGGTCATTTCAACGCTATGCCTAACTCGGTGTTCTGAGACGGAAGAGGAGTCCCAGCCTGGCAGTCTGCAAGAAAGGACGTCTTCACTGAGGAGAGAATGTGCTGTTCCTTCCCCACAAGATGCGGGGCGTTGGAGACTTTCTTGCTCTTCCCTGAACGCACTTTACAGCCTGTAGCTGAACGGTGGGCTAAGCGCAGAGAGACCTGCACCAGTAACCTTCGAAACTGTCATTGGGAATTGGCTGGGCCTTTGTGCTCCAAGGCTGAGTAGAAAAGCTAACCTCTTCCAAACCAGAGAGAGGCAGGTCTCCTTCTCGGCGGTCCTACATGATATGCTGTCTCACGAGCTCAAAGCAAAGAAATCCTGGGCAACTGTTGCTTCTGGACAAGGCCCGTAACCTTGGGCAACGGGGTATTCCGAGAAGGAGAAGGAGGCCGTTGTTTCCTCCCATCACGCGACAACTCCTTTGTGTTTCTTGGGAGGTAAGATGTAATGAATGGGGACCCATGGAGTATAGTCTTTAAGAGATGTGTCCGGCCTTGAGGGAAGGGGTCATTTCAGGGCTATGCCGAACTCGGCGTTCTGAAAAGGAATAGGAGCTCGGGCCAGGCAGGCTGCAAGAAAAGATTTCTTTACGAAGAGGAAATGTGCCGTTCCTAAACAACATGGTGCGGGAGGCTGCAGAGTGGAGGCTACTTCACTGAATGCACCTAGGAGACGGGAGCTGAGCAGGGGGCTGATGGCAGAGAGACCTTCAATACTACAGTTCTAAAGTATCATTGGGAGCTGACTGGATCTCTGAGTTCAAAGGCTCAAAGGCAGAAAAGCAAACCTCTGAAAACCCAGAGAAAGGCTGGTCTCCTTCTCTGCGGTTCTGCATGATATGCTGTCTCACGAGCCCCTGGGAAAGAACTCCTTGGCCACTGCCGCTTCTGGGCAAGGACATCCAGCTAAGCGGCTGAGGAAGGTTGTGCAGAAAGTCCCCGAAATGTAACACTAGGTTTCCATTAGGAAACATGCTGTGTCACTCTCCAGAAGGGCCACACTGACCCCTGAAGGGTCTAGAAGCTTTGGCAAGCCGCGTACAGCTCAGAGTCTCCCAGCGTCCCCAGGTTTCCTTTCATGTATCCTAGCACACAGCAGAAACGTTCCTCGGGACGTGAAGCTGTGCTGGCTCTGGGAAAGTTAGTTTTCGGAGGGGGGACAGAGGCAATTCAATCTAACCCTGTCAAGGCAGCATCTGCGTTTTCTTCTCTCATGGCGCACTGCACGGGGTTCCATGAACCTGAAATGCTCTCAATGTGTCGCTAACATAACATGGCAATCAACCTCAGTGGTTTCAGCGGCATTCGAGGGTCCAACTCCTCAAGAGGCCTCGCCCCTCACGAGCCCCCTAGAAGAAATGTTGCGTCTTGTTTCTCGCCATCGAGAGCAGTTCTGTGCACCGTGTTGGTGCCTGGAGTGTAGGAAAGATACACTCGATGTGCGGATGTAGGAAGTATACCAGGGCAGACGTCTGTTCAAATGCTTCTCCTCTAGGAACTATACTGCCTGCCCAGAGAGCACTGTGCTCCAAAAGAGTGGCAGTGAAGGCCGTTCACACCACAGCAATGGCCTCGTTTCCCTCAGACACCTTGGAAGCGTTTGCTACACTCCAGTACAACTCGCTGCTCGGCAGGACGTTCGGGCAGGCTGTGGATATTTTCCACTCAAGCTGAACAGGCCCTGAGAGGCAGGCGAGACTTGAAAACATTCCTTGCCTACCTCTCCTTGAAGGCAGCGGTTAGCACTGTGTTCCAGGGCCCAAAATCTGAGCTGGGGAGGCCTTCGGTCTCCACGACGAGGCATGCTTTGGGTTCAGTGTATGTACGAGTTTCTCAGGAGCAAGTTCTGCTTCTCTTATTTCGCCTCCTTTAGCTGTGTTTGGCAGCCCTTGGTATGCCCTAGGCCCTCGAAAGCAAGAGATTTTCACGGGGGGCTTTTGGAACCGGATTATGAACGAAGGACACTACGGCCACTGTTTCCTACCATCCAGCCACAGCTCTTCGGTCTTTCATAGGGCGGTGAGGTATAACGAATGGGCACACAGGGTTTATGTTCTTGAAGAGATGTGTACGGCCTTGAGGGAAGGGGTCATTTCAACGCTATGCCTAACTCGGTGTTCTGAGACGGAAGAGGAGTCCCAGCCTGGCAGTCTGCAAGAAAGGACGTCTTCACTGAGGAGAGAATGTGCTGTTCCTTCCCCACAAGATGCGGGGCGTTGGAGACTTTCTTGCTCTTCCCTGAACGCACTTTACAGCCTGTAGCTGAACGGTGGGCTAAGCGCAGAGAGACCTGCACCAGTAACCTTCGAAACTGTCATTGGGAATTGGCTGGGCCTTTGTGCTCCAAGGCTGAGTAGAAAAGCTAACCTCTTCCAAACCAGAGAGAGGCAGGTCTCCTTCTCGGCGGTCCTACATGATATGCTGTCTCACGAGCTCAAAGCAAAGAAATCCTGGGCAACTGTTGCTTCTGGACAAGGCCCGTAACCTTGGGCAACGGGGTATTCCTAGAAGGAGAAGGAGGCCGTTGTTTCCTCCCATCACGCGACAACTCCTTTGTGTTTCTTGGGAGGTAAGATGTAATGAATGGGGACCCATGGAGTATAGTCTTTAAGAGATGTGTCCGGCCTTGAGGGAAGGGGTCATTTCAGGGCTATGCCGAACTCGGCGTTCTGAAAAGGAATAGGAGCTCGGGCCAGACAGGCTGCAAGAAAAGATTTCTTTACGAAGAGGAAATGTGCCGTTCCTAAACAACATGGTGCGGGAGGCTGCAGAGTGGAGGCTACTTCACTGAATGCACCTAGGAGACGGGAGCTGAGCAGGGGGCTGATGGCAGAGAGACCTTCAATACTACAGTTCTAAAGTATCATTGGGAGCTGACTGGATCTCTGAGTTCAAAGGCTCAAAGGCAGAAAAGCGAACCTCTGAAAACCCGGAGAAAGGCTGGTCTCCTTCTCTGCGGTTCTGCATGATATGCTGTCTCACGAGCCCCTGGGAAAGAACTCCTTGGCCACTGCCGCTTCTGGGCAAGGACATCCAGCTAAGCGGCTGAGGAAGGTTGTGCAGAAAGTCCCCGAAATGTAACACTAGGTTTCCATTAGGAAACATGCTGTGTCACTCTCCAGAAGGGCCACACTGACCCCTGAAGGGTCTAGAAGCTTTGGCAAGCCGCGTACAGCTCAGAGTCTCCCAGCGTCCCCAGGTTTCCTTTCATGTATCCTAGCACACAGCAGAAACGTTCCTCGGGACGTGAAGCTGTGCTGGCTCTGGGAAAGTTAGTTTTCGGAGGGGGGACAGAGGCAATTCAATCTAACCCTGTCAAGGCAGCATCTGCGTTTTCTTCTCTCATGGCGCACTGCACGGGGTTCCATGAACCTGAAATGCTCTCAATGTGTCGCTAACATAACATGGCAATCAACCTCAGTGGTTTCAGCGGCATTCGAGGGTCCAACTCCTCAAGAGGCCTCGCCCCTCACGAGCCCCCTAGAAGAAACGTTGCATCTTCTGTCTCTCCATCAGGAGGAGTTCTATGCACCGTGTTGGTGCCTGGAGCGTAGGAAAGATACACTCGATGTGCGGATGTAGGAAGTATACCAGGGCAGACGTCTGTTCAAATGCTTCTCCTCTAGGAACTATACTGCCTGCCCAGAGAGCACTGTGCTCCAAAAGAGTGGCAGTGAAGGCCGTTCACACCACAGCAATGGCCTCGTTTCCCTCAGACAACTTGGAAGCGTTTGCTACACTCCAGTACAACTCGCTGCACGGCAGGACGTTCGGGCAGGCTGTGGATATTTTCCACTCAAGCTGAACAGGCCCTGAGAGGCAGGCGAGACTTGAAAACATTCCTTGCCTACCTCTCCTTGAAGGCAGCGGTTAGCACTGTGTTCCAGGGCCCAAAATCTGAGCTGGGGAGGCCTTCGGTCTCCACGACGAGGCATGCTTTGGGTTCAGTGTATGTACGAGTTTCTCAGGAGCAAGTTCTGCTTCTCTTATTTCGCCTCCTTTAGCTGTGTTTGGCAGCCCTTGGTATGCCCTAGGCCCTCGAAAGCAAGAGATTTTCACGGGGGGCTTTTGGAACCGGATTATGAACGAAGGACACTACGGCCACTGTTTCCTACCATCCAGCCACAGCTCTTCGGTCTTTCATAGGGCGGTGAGGTATAACGAATGGGCACACAGGGTTTATGTTCTTGAAGAGATGTGTACGGCCTTGAGGGAAGGGGTCATTTCAACGCTATGCCTAACTCGGTGTTCTGAGACGGAAGAGGAGTCCCAGCCTGGCAGTCTGCAAGAAAGGACGTCTTCACTGAGGAGAGAATGTGCTGTTCCTTCCCCACAAGATGCGGGGCGTTGGAGACTTTCTTGCTCTTCCCTGAACGCACTTTACAGCCTGTAGCTGAACGGTGGGCTAAGCGCAGAGAGACCTGCACCAGTAACCTTCGAAACTGTCATTGGGAATTGGCTGGGCCTTTGTGCTCCAAGGCTGAGTAGAAAAGCTAACCTCTTCCAAACCAGAGAGAGGCAGGTCTCCTTCTCGGCGGTCCTACATGATATGCTGTCTCACGAGCTCAAAGCAAAGAAATCCTGGGCAACTGTTGCTTCTGGACAAGGCCCGTAACCTTGGGCAACGGGGTATTCCTAGAAGGAGAAGGAGGCCGTTGTTTCCTCCCATCACGCGACAACTCCTTTGTGTTTCTTGGGAGGTAAGATGTAATGAATGGGGACCCATGGAGTATAGTCTTTAAGAGATGTGTCCGGCCTTGAGGGAAGGGGTCATTTCAGGGCTATGCCGAACTCGGCGTTCTGAAAAGGAATAGGAGCTCGGGCCAGGCAGGCTGCAAGAAAAGATTTCTTTACGAAGAGGAAATGTGCCGTTCCTAAACAACATGGTGCGGGAGGCTGCAGAGTGGAGGCTACTTCACTGAATGCACCTAGGAGACGGGAGCTGAGCAGGGGGCTGATGGCAGAGAGACCTTCAATACTACAGTTCTAAAGTATCATTGGGAGCTGACTGGATCTCTGAGTTCAAAGGCTCAAAGGCAGAAAAGCAAACCTCTGAAAACCCAGAGAAAGGCTGGTCTCCTTCTCTGCGGTTCTGCATGATATGCTGTCTCACGAGCCCCTGGGAAAGAACTCCTTGGCCACTGCCGCTTCTGGGCAAGGACATCCAGCTAAGCGGCTGAGGAAGGTTGTGCAGAAAGTCCCCGAAATGTAACACTAGGTTTCCATTAGGAAACATGCTGTGTCACTCTCCAGAAGGGCCACACTGACCCCTGAAGGGTCTAGAAGCTTTGGCAAGCCGCGTACAGCTCAGAGTCTCCCAGCGTCCCCAGGTTTCCTTTCATGTATCCTAGCACACAGCAGAAACGTTCCTCGGGACGTGAAGCTGTGCTGGCTCTGGGAAAGTTAGTTTTCGGAGGGGGGACAGAGGCAATTCAATCTAACCCTGTCAAGGCAGCATCTGCGTTTTCTTCTCTCATGGCGCACTGCACGGGGTTCCATGAACCTGAAATGCTCTCAATGTGTCGCTAAATTAAACATGGCAATCAACCTCAGTGGTTTCAGCGGCATTCGAGGGTCCAACTCCTCAAGAGGCCTCGCCCCTCACGAGCCCCCTAGAAGAAATGTTGCGTCTTGTTTCTCGCCATCGAGAGCAGTTCTGTGCACCGTGTTGGTGCCTGGAGTGTAGGAAAGATACACTCGATGTGCGGATGTAGGAAGTATACCAGGGCAGACGTCTGTTCAAACGCTTCTCCTCTAGGAACTATCCTGCCTGCCCAGAGAGCACTGTGCTCCAAAAGAGTGGCAGTGAAGGCCGTTCACACCACAGCAATGGCCTCGTTTCCCTCAGACAACTTGGAAGCGTTTGCTACACTCCAGTACAACTCGCTGCTCGGCAGGACGTTCGGGCAGGCTGTGGATATTTTCCACTCAAGCTGAACAGGCCCTGAGAGGCAGGCGAGACTTGAAAACATTCCTTGCCTACCTCTCCTTGAAGGCAGCGGTTAGCACTGTGTTCCAGGGCCCAAAATCTGAGCTGGGGAGGCCTTCGGTCTCCACGACGAGGCATGCTTTGGGTTCAGTGTATGTACGAGTTTCTCAGGAGCAAGTTCTGCTTCTCTTATTTCGCCTCCTTTAGCTGTGTTTGGCAGCCCTTGGTATGCCCTAGGCCCTCGAAAGCAAGAGATTTTCACGGGGGGCTTTTGGAACCGGATTATGAACGAAGGACACTACGGCCACTGTTTCCTACCATCCAGCCACAGCTCTTCGGTGTTTCATAGGGCGGTGAGGTATAACGAATGGGCACACAGGGTTTATGTTCTTGAAGAGATGTGTACGGCCTTGAGGGAAGGGGTCATTTCAACGCTATGCCTAACTCGGTGTTCTGAGACGGAAGAGGAGTCCCAGCCTGGCAGTCTGCAAGAAAGGACGTCTTCACTGAGGAGAGAATGTGCTGTTCCTTCCCCACAAGATGCGGGGCGTTGGAGACTTTCTTGCTCTTCCCTGAACGCACTTTACAGCCTGTAGCTGAACGGTGGGCTAAGCGCAGAGAGACCTGCACCAGTAACCTTCGAAACTGTCATTGGGAATTGGCTGGGCCTTTGTGCTCCAAGGCTGAGTAGAAAAGCTAACCTCTTCCAAACCAGAGAGAGGCAGGTCTCCTTCTCGGCGGTCCTACATGATATGCTGTCTCACGAGCTCAAAGCAAAGAAATCCTGGGCAACTGTTGCTTCTGGACAAGGCCCGTAACCTTGGGCAACGGGGTATTCCTAGAAGGAGAAGGAGGCCGTTGTTTCCTCCCATCACGCGACAACTCCTTTGTGTTTCTTGGGAGGTAAGATGTAATGAATGGGGACCCATGGAGTATAGTCTTTAAGAGATGTGTCCGGCCTTGAGGGAAGGGGTCATTTCAGGGCTATGCCGAACTCGGCGTTCTGAAAAGGAATAGGAGCTCGGGCCAGGCAGGCTGCAAGAAAAGATTTCTTTACGAAGAGGAAATGTGCCGTTCCTAAACAACATGGTGCGGGAGGCTGCAGAGTGGAGGCTACTTCACTGAATGCACCTAGGAGACGGGAGCTGAGCAGGGGGCTGATGGCAGAGAGACCTTCAATACTACAGTTCTAAAGTATCATTGGGAGCTGACTGGATCTCTGAGTTCAAAGGCTCAAAGGCAGAAAAGCGAACCTCTGAAAACCCGGAGAAAGGCTGGTCTCCTTCTCTGCGGTTCTGCATGATATGCTGTCTCACGAGGCCCTGGGAAAGAACTCCTTGGCCACTGCCGCTTCTGGGCAAGGACATCCAGCTAAGCGGCTGAGGAAGGTTGTGCAGAAAGTCCCCGAAATGTAACACTAGGTTTCCATTAGGAAACATGCTGTGTCACTCTCCAGAAGGGCCACACTGACCCCTGAAGGGTCTAGAAGCTTTGGCAAGCCGCGTACAGCTCAGAGTCTCCCAGCGTCCCCAGGTTTCCTTTCATGTATCCTAGCACACAGCAGAAACGTTCCTCGGGACGTGAAGCTGTGCTGGCTCTGGGAAAGTTAGTTTTCGGAGGGGGGACAGAGGCAATTCAATCTAACCCTGTCAAGGCAGCATCTGCGTTTTCTTCTCTCATGGCGCACTGCACGGGGTTCCATGAACCTGAAATGCTCTCAATGTGTCGCTAAATTAAACATGGCAATCAACCTCAGTGGTTTCAGCGGCATTCGAGGGTCCAACTCCTCAAGAGGCCTCGCCCCTCACGAGCCCCCTAGAAGAAATGTTGCGTCTTGTTTCTCGCCATCGAGAGCAGTTCTGTGCACCGTGTTGGTGCCTGGAGTGTAGGAAAGATACACTCGATGTGCGGATGTAGGAAGTATACCAGGGCAGACGTCTGTTCAAACGCTTCTCCTCTAGGAACTATCCTGCCTGCCCAGAGAGCACTGTGCTCCAAAAGAGTGGCAGTGAAGGCCGTTCACACCACAGCAATGGCCTCGTTTCCCTCAGACAACTTGGAAGCGTTTGCTACACTCCAGTACAACTCGCTGCTCGGCAGGACGTTCGGGCAGGCTGTGGATATTTTCCACTCAAGCTGAACAGGCCCTGAGAGGCAGGCGAGACTTGAAAACATTCCTTGCCTACCTCTCCTTGAAGGCAGCGGTTAGCACTGTGTTCCAGGGCCCAAAATCTGAGCTGGGGAGGCCTTCGGTCTCCACGACGAGGCATGCTTTGGGTTCAGTGTATGTACGAGTTTCTCAGGAGCAAGTTCTGCTTCTCTTATTTCGCCTCCTTTAGCTGTGTTTGGCAGCCCTTGGTATGCCCTAGGCCCTCGAAAGCAAGAGATTTTCACGGGGGGCTTTTGGAACCGGATTATGAACGAAGGACACTACGGCCACTGTTTCCTACCATCCAGCCACAGCTCTTCGGTGTTTCATAGGGCGGTGAGGTATAACGAATGGGCACACAGGGTTTATGTTCTTGAAGAGATGTGTACGGCCTTGAGGGAAGGGGTCATTTCAACGCTATGCCTAACTCGGTGTTCTGAGACGGAAGAGGAGTCCCAGCCTGGCAGTCTGCAAGAAAGGACGTCTTCACTGAGGAGAGAATGTGCTGTTCCTTCCCCACAAGATGCGGGGCGTTGGAGACTTTCTTGCTCTTCCCTGAACGCACTTTACAGCCTGTAGCTGAACGGTGGGCTAAGCGCAGAGAGACCTGCACCAGTAACCTTCGAAACTGTCATTGGGAATTGGCTGGGCCTTTGTGCTCCAAGGCTGAGTAGAAAAGCTAACCTCTTCCAAACCAGAGAGAGGCAGGTCTCCTTCTCGGCGGTCCTACATGATATGCTGTCTCACGAGCTCAAAGCAAAGAAATCCTGGGCAACTGTTGCTTCTGGACAAGGCCCGTAACCTTGGGCAACGGGGTATTCCTAGAAGGAGAAGGAGGCCGTTGTTTCCTCCCATCACGCGACAACTCCTTTGTGTTTCTTGGGAGGTAAGATGTAATGAATGGGGACCCATGGAGTATAGTCTTTAAGAGATGTGTCCGGCCTTGAGGGAAGGGGTCATTTCAGGGCTATGCCGAACTCGGCGTTCTGAAAAGGAATAGGAGCTCGGGCCAGGCAGGCTGCAAGAAAAGATTTCTTTACGAAGAGGAAATGTGCCGTTCCTAAACAACATGGTGCGGGAGGCTGCAGAGTGGAGGCTACTTCACTGAATGCACCTAGGAGACGGGAGCTGAGCAGGGGGCTGATGGCAGAGAGACCTTCAATACTACAGTTCTAAAGTATCATTGGGAGCTGACTGGATCTCTGAGTTCAAAGGCTCAAAGGCAGAAAAGCGAACCTCTGAAAACCCGGAGAAAGGCTGGTCTCCTTCTCTGCGGTTCTGCATGATATGCTGTCTCACGAGCCCCTGGGAAAGAACTCCTTGGCCACTGCCGCTTCTGGGCAAGGACATCCAGCTAAGCGGCTGAGGAAGGTTGTGCAGAAAGTCCCCGAAATGTAACACTAGGTTTCCATTAGGAAACATGCTGTGTCACTCTCCAGAAGGGCCACACTGACCCCTGAAGGGTCTAGAAGCTTTGGCAAGCCGCGTACAGCTCAGAGTCTCCCAGCGTCCCCAGGTTTCCTTTCATGTATCCTAGCACACAGCAGAAACGTTCCTCGGGACGTGAAGCTGTGCTGGCTCTGGGAAAGTTAGTTTTCGGAGGGGGGACAGAGGCAATTCAATCTAACCCTGTCAAGGCAGCATCTGCGTTTTCTTCTCTCATGGCGCACTGCACGGGGTTCCATGAACCTGAAATGCTCTCAATGTGTCGCTAAATTAAACATGGCAATCAACCTCAGTGGTTTCAGCGGCATTCGAGGGTCCAACTCCTCAAGAGGCCTCGCCCCTCACGAGCCCCCTAGAAGAAATGTTGCGTCTTGTTTCTCGCCATCGAGAGCAGTTCTGTGCACCGTGTTGGTGCCTGGAGTGTAGGAAAGATACACTCGATGTGCGGATGTAGGAAGTATACCAGGGCAGACGTCTGTTCAAACGCTTCTCCTCTAGGAACTATCCTGCCTGCCCAGAGAGCACTGTGCTCCAAAAGAGTGGCAGTGAAGGCCGTTCACACCACAGCAATGGCCTCGTTTCCCTCAGACAACTTGGAAGCGTTTGCTACACTCCAGTACAACTCGCTGCTCGGCAGGACGTTCGGGCAGGCTGTGGATATTTTCCACTCAAGCTGAACAGGCCCTGAGAGGCAGGCGAGACTTGAAAACATTCCTTGCCTACCTCTCCTTGAAGGCAGCGGTTAGCACTGTGTTCCAGGGCCCAAAATCTGAGCTGGGGAGGCCTTCGGTCTCCACGACGAGGCATGCTTTGGGTTCAGTGTATGTACGAGTTTCTCAGGAGCAAGTTCTGCTTCTCTTATTTCGCCTCCTTTAGCTGTGTTTGGCAGCCCTTGGTATGCCCTAGGCCCTCGAAAGCAAGAGATTTTCACGGGGGGCTTTTGGAACCGGATTATGAACGAAGGACACTACGGCCACTGTTTCCTACCATCCAGCCACAGCTCTTCGGTGTTTCATAGGGCGGTGAGGTATAACGAATGGGCACACAGGGTTTATGTTCTTGAAGAGATGTGTACGGCCTTGAGGGAAGGGGTCATTTCAACGCTATGCCTAACTCGGTGTTCTGAGACGGAAGAGGAGTCCCAGCCTGGCAGTCTGCAAGAAAGGACGTCTTCACTGAGGAGAGAATGTGCTGTTCCTTCCCCACAAGATGCGGGGCGTTGGAGACTTTCTTGCTCTTCCCTGAACGCACTTTACAGCCTGTAGCTGAACGGTGGGCTAAGCGCAGAGAGACCTGCACCAGTAACCTTCGAAACTGTCATTGGGAATTGGCTGGGCCTTTGTGCTCCAAGGCTGAGTAGAAAAGCTAACCTCTTCCAAACCAGAGAGAGGCAGGTCTCCTTCTCGGCGGTCCTACATGATATGCTGTCTCACGAGCTCAAAGCAAAGAAATCCTGGGCAACTGTTGCTTCTGGACAAGGCCCGTAACCTTGGGCAACGGGGTATTCCTAGAAGGAGAAGGAGGCCGTTGTTTCCTCCCATCACGCGACAACTCCTTTGTGTTTCTTGGGAGGTAAGATGTAATGAATGGGGACCCATGGAGTATAGTCTTTAAGAGATGTGTCCGGCCTTGAGGGAAGGGGTCATTTCAGGGCTATGCCGAACTCGGCGTTCTGAAAAGGAATAGGAGCTCGGGCCAGGCAGGCTGCAAGAAAAGATTTCTTTACGAAGAGGAAATGTGCCGTTCCTAAACAACATGGTGCGGGAGGCTGCAGAGTGGAGGCTACTTCACTGAATGCACCTAGGAGACGGGAGCTGAGCAGGGGGCTGATGGCAGAGAGACCTTCAATACTACAGTTCTAAAGTATCATTGGGAGCTGACTGGATCTCTGAGTTCAAAGGCTCAAAGGCAGAAAAGCGAACCTCTGAAAACCCGGAGAAAGGCTGGTCTCCTTCTCTGCGGTTCTGCATGATATGCTGTCTCACGAGCCCCTGGGAAAGAACTCCTTGGCCACTGCCGCTTCTGGGCAAGGACATCCAGCTAAGCGGCTGAGGAAGGTTGTGCAGAAAGTCCCCGAAATGTAACACTAGGTTTCCATTAGGAAACATGCTGTGTCACTCTCCAGAAGGGCCACACTGACCCCTGAAGGGTCTAGAAGCTTTGGCAAGCCGCGTACAGCTCAGAGTCTCCCAGCGTCCCCAGGTTTCCTTTCATGTATCCTAGCACACAGCAGAAACGTTCCTCGGGACGTGAAGCTGTGCTGGCTCTGGGAAAGTTAGTTTTCGGAGGGGGGACAGAGGCAATTCAATCTAACCCTGTCAAGGCAGCATCTGCGTTTTCTTCTCTCATGGCGCACTGCACGGGGTTCCATGAACCTGAAATGCTCTCAATGTGTCGCTAAATTAAACATGGCAATCAACCTCAGTGGTTTCAGCGGCATTCGAGGGTCCAACTCCTCAAGAGGCCTCGCCCCTCACGAGCCCCCTAGAAGAAATGTTGCGTCTTGTTTCTCGCCATCGAGAGCAGTTCTGTGCACCGTGTTGGTGCCTGGAGTGTAGGAAAGATACACTCGATGTGCGGATGTAGGAAGTATACCAGGGCAGACGTCTGTTCAAACGCTTCTCCTCTAGGAACTATCCTGCCTGCCCAGAGAGCACTGTGCTCCAAAAGAGTGGCAGTGAAGGCCGTTCACACCACAGCAATGGCCTCGTTTCCCTCAGACAACTTGGAAGCGTTTGCTACACTCCAGTACAACTCGCTGCTCGGCAGGACGTTCGGGCAGGCTGTGGATATTTTCCACTCAAGCTGAACAGGCCCTGAGAGGCAGGCGAGACTTGAAAACATTCCTTGCCTACCTCTCCTTGAAGGCAGCGGTTAGCACTGTGTTCCAGGGCCCAAAATCTGAGCTGGGGAGGCCTTCGGTCTCCACGACGAGGCATGCTTTGGGTTCAGTGTATGTACGAGTTTCTCAGGAGCAAGTTCTGCTTCTCTTATTTCGCCTCCTTTAGCTGTGTTTGGCAGCCCTTGGTATGCCCTAGGCCCTCGAAAGCAAGAGATTTTCACGGGGGGCTTTTGGAACCGGATTATGAACGAAGGACACTACGGCCACTGTTTCCTACCATCCAGCCACAGCTCTTCGGTGTTTCATAGGGCGGTGAGGTATAACGAATGGGCACACAGGGTTTATGTTCTTGAAGAGATGTGTACGGCCTTGAGGGAAGGGGTCATTTCAACGCTATGCCTAACTCGGTGTTCTGAGACGGAAGAGGAGTCCCAGCCTGGCAGTCTGCAAGAAAGGACGTCTTCACTGAGGAGAGAATGTGCTGTTCCTTCCCCACAAGATGCGGGGCGTTGGAGACTTTCTTGCTCTTCCCTGAACGCACTTTACAGCCTGTAGCTGAACGGTGGGCTAAGCGCAGAGAGACCTGCACCAGTAACCTTCGAAACTGTCATTGGGAATTGGCTGGGCCTTTGTGCTCCAAGGCTGAGTAGAAAAGCTAACCTCTTCCAAACCAGAGAGAGGCAGGTCTCCTTCTCGGCGGTCCTACATGATATGCTGTCTCACGAGCTCAAAGCAAAGAAATCCTGGGCAACTGTTGCTTCTGGACAAGGCCCGTAACCTTGGGCAACGGGGTATTCCTAGAAGGAGAAGGAGGCCGTTGTTTCCTCCCATCACGCGACAACTCCTTTGTGTTTCTTGGGAGGTAAGATGTAATGAATGGGGACCCATGGAGTATAGTCTTTAAGAGATGTGTCCGGCCTTGAGGGAAGGGGTCATTTCAGGGCTATGCCGAACTCGGCGTTCTGAAAAGGAATAGGAGCTCGGGCCAGGCAGGCTGCAAGAAAAGATTTCTTTACGAAGAGGAAATGTGCCGTTCCTAAACAACATGGTGCGGGAGGCTGCAGAGTGGAGGCTACTTCACTGAATGCACCTAGGAGACGGGAGCTGAGCAGGGGGCTGATGGCAGAGAGACCTTCAATACTACAGTTCTAAAGTATCATTGGGAGCTGACTGGATCTCTGAGTTCAAAGGCTCAAAGGCAGAAAAGCAAACCTCTGAAAACCCAGAGAAAGGCTGGTCTCCTTCTCTGCGGTTCTGCATGATATGCTGTCTCACGAGGCCCTGGGAAAGAACTCCTTGGCCACTGCCGCTTCTGGGCAAGGACATCCAGCTAAGCGGCTGAGGAAGGTTGTGCAGAAAGTCCCCGAAATGTAACACTAGGTTTCCATTAGGAAACATGCTGTGTCACTCTCCAGAAGGGCCACACTGACCCCTGAAGGGTCTAGAAGCTTTGGCAAGCCGCGTACAGCTCAGAGTCTCCCAGCGTCCCCAGGTTTCCTTTCATGTATCCTAGCACACAGCAGAAACGTTCCTCGGGACGTGAAGCTGTGCTGGCTCTGGGAAAGTTAGTTTTCGGAGGGGGGACAGAGGCAATTCAATCTAACCCTGTCAAGGCAGCATCTGCGTTTTCTTCTCTCATGGCGCACTGCACGGGGTTCCATGAACCTGAAATGCTCTCAATGTGTCGCTAAATTAAACATGGCAATCAACCTCAGTGGTTTCAGCGGCATTCGAGGGTCCAACTCCTCAAGAGGCCTCACCCCTCACGAGCCCCCTAGAAGAAATGTTGCGTCTTGTTTCTCGCCATCGAGAGCAGTTCTGTGCACCGTGTTGGTGCCTGGAGTGTAGGAAAGATACACTCGATGTGCGGATGTAGGAAGTATACCAGGGCAGACGTCTGTTCAAACGCTTCTCCTCTAGGAACTATCCTGCCTGCCCAGAGAGCACTGTGCTCCAAAAGAGTGGCAGTGAAGGCCGTTCACACCACAGCAATGGCCTCGTTTCCCTCAGACAACTTGGAAGCGTTTGCTACACTCCAGTACAACTCGCTGCACGGCAGGACGTTCGGGCAGGCTGTGGATATTTTCCACTCAAGCTGAACAGGCCCTGAGAGGCAGGCGAGACTTGAAAACATTCCTTGCCTACCTCTCCTTGAAGGCAGCGGTTAGCACTGTGTTCCAGGGCCCAAAATCTGAGCTGGGGAGGCCTTCGGTCTCCACGACGAGGCATGCTTTGGGTTCAGTGTATGTACGAGTTTCTCAGGAGCAAGTTCTGCTTCTCTTATTTCGCCTCCTTTAGCTGTGTTTGGCAGCCCTTGGTATGCCCTAGGCCCTCGAAAGCAAGAGATTTTCACGGGGGGCTTTTGGAACCGGATTATGAACGAAGGACACTACGGCCACTGTTTCCTACCATCCAGCCACAGCTCTTCGGTGTTTCATAGGGCGGTGAGGTATAACGAATGGGCACACAGGGTTTATGTTCTTGAAGAGATGTGTACGGCCTTGAGGGAAGGGGTCATTTCAACGCTATGCCTAACTCGGTGTTCTGAGACGGAAGAGGAGTCCCAGCCTGGCAGTCTGCAAGAAAGGACGTCTTCACTGAGGAGAGAATGTGCTGTTCCTTCCCCACAAGATGCGGGGCGTTGGAGACTTTCTTGCTCTTCCCTGAACGCACTTTACAGACTGTAGCTGAACGGTGGGCTAAGCGCAGAGAGACCTGCACCAGTAACCTTCGAAACTGTCATTGGGAATTGGCTGGGCCTTTGTGCTCCAAGGCTGAGTAGAAAAGCTAACCTCTTCCAAACCAGAGAGAGGCAGGTCTCCTTCTCGGCGGTCCTACATGATATGCTGTCTCACGAGCTCAAAGCAAAGAAATCCTGGGCAACTGTTGCTTCTGGACAAGGCCCGTAACCTTGGGCAACGGGGTATTCCTAGAAGGAGAAGGAGGCCGTTGTTTCCTCCCATCACGCGACAACTCCTTTGTGTTTCTTGGGAGGTAAGATGTAATGAATGGGGACCCATGGAGTATAGTCTTTAAGAGATGTGTCCGGCCTTGAGGGAAGGGGTCATTTCAGGGCTATGCCGAACTCGGCGTTCTGAAAAGGAATAGGAGCTCGGGCCAGGCAGGCTGCAAGAAAAGATTTCTTTACGAAGAGGAAATGTGCCGTTCCTAAACAACATGGTGCGGGAGGCTGCAGAGTGGAGGCTACTTCACTGAATGCACCTAGGAGACGGGAGCTGAGCAGGGGGCTGATGGCAGAGAGACCTTCAATACTACAGTTCTAAAGTATCATTGGGAGCTGACTGGATCTCTGAGTTCAAAGGCTCAAAGGCAGAAAAGCAAACCTCTGAAAACCCAGAGAAAGGCTGGTCTCCTTCTCTGCGGTTCTGCATGATATGCTGTCTCACGAGCCCCTGGGAAAGAACTCCTTGGCCACTGCCGCTTCTGGGCAAGGACATCCAGCTAAGCGGCTGAGGAAGGTTGTGCAGAAAGTCCCCGAAATGTAACACTAGGTTTCCATTAGGAAACATGCTGTGTCACTCTCCAGAAGGGCCACACTGACCCCTGAAGGGTCTAGAAGCTTTGGCAAGCCGCGTACAGCTCAGAGTCTCCCAGCGTCCCCAGGTTTCCTTTCATGTATCCTAGCACACAGCAGAAACGTTCCTCGGGACGTGAAGCTGTGCTGGCTCTGGGAAAGTTAGTTTTCGGAGGGGGGACAGAGGCAATTCAATCTAACCCTGTCAAGGCAGCATCTGCGTTTTCTTCTCTCATGGCGCACTGCACGGGGTTCCATGAACCTGAAATGCTCTCAATGTGTCGCTAAATTAAACATGGCAATCAACCTCAGTGGTTTCAGCGGCATTCGAGGGTCCAACTCCTCAAGAGGCCTCGCCCCTCACGAGCCCCCTAGAAGAAATGTTGCGTCTTGTTTCTCGCCATCGAGAGCAGTTCTGTGCACCGTGTTGGTGCCTGGAGTGTAGGAAAGATACACTCGATGTGCGGATGTAGGAAGTATACCAGGGCAGACGTCTGTTCAAACGCTTCTCCTCTAGGAACTATCCTGCCTGCCCAGAGAGCACTGTGCTCCAAAAGAGTGGCAGTGAAGGCCGTTCACACCACAGCAATGGCCTCGTTTCCCTCAGACAACTTGGAAGCGTTTGCTACACTCCAGTACAACTCGCTGCTCGGCAGGACGTTCGGGCAGGCTGTGGATATTTTCCACTCAAGCTGAACAGGCCCTGAGAGGCAGGCGAGACTTGAAAACATTCCTTGCCTACCTCTCCTTGAAGGCAGCGGTTAGCACTGTGTTCCAGGGCCCAAAATCTGAGCTGGGGAGGCCTTCGGTCTCCACGACGAGGCATGCTTTGGGTTCAGTGTATGTACGAGTTTCTCAGGAGCAAGTTCTGCTTCTCTTATTTCGCCTCCTTTAGCTGTGTTTGGCAGCCCTTGGTATGCCCTAGGCCCTCGAAAGCAAGAGATTTTCACGGGGGGCTTTTGGAACCGGATTATGAACGAAGGACACTACGGCCACTGTTTCCTACCATCCAGCCACAGCTCTTCGGTGTTTCATAGGGCGGTGAGGTATAACGAATGGGCACACAGGGTTTATGTTCTTGAAGAGATGTGTACGGCCTTGAGGGAAGGGGTCATTTCAACGCTATGCCTAACTCGGTGTTCTGAGACGGAAGAGGAGTCCCAGCCTGGCAGTCTGCAAGAAAGGACGTCTTCACTGAGGAGAGAATGTGCTGTTCCTTCCCCACAAGATGCGGGGCGTTGGAGACTTTCTTGCTCTTCCCTGAACGCACTTTACAGCCTGTAGCTGAACGGTGGGCTAAGCGCAGAGAGACCTGCACCAGTAACCTTCGAAACTGTCATTGGGAATTGGCTGGGCCTTTGTGCTCCAAGGCTGAGTAGAAAAGCTAACCTCTTCCAAACCAGAGAGAGGCAGGTCTCCTTCTCGGCGGTCCTACATGATATGCTGTCTCACGAGCTCAAAGCAAAGAAATCCTGGGCAACTGTTGCTTCTGGACAAGGCCCGTAACCTTGGGCAACGGGGTATTCCTAGAAGGAGAAGGAGGCCGTTGTTTCCTCCCATCACGCGACAACTCCTTTGTGTTTCTTGGGAGGTAAGATGTAATGAATGGGGACCCATGGAGTATAGTCTTTAAGAGATGTGTCCGGCCTTGAGGGAAGGGGTCATTTCAGGGCTATGCCGAACTCGGCGTTCTGAAAAGGAATAGGAGCTCGGGCCAGGCAGGCTGCAAGAAAAGATTTCTTTACGAAGAGGAAATGTGCCGTTCCTAAACAACATGGTGCGGGAGGCTGCAGAGTGGAGGCTACTTCACTGAATGCACCTAGGAGACGGGAGCTGAGCAGGGGGCTGATGGCAGAGAGACCTTCAATACTACAGTTCTAAAGTATCATTGGGAGCTGACTGGATCTCTGAGTTCAAAGGCTCAAAGGCAGAAAAGCGAACCTCTGAAAACCCGGAGAAAGGCTGGTCTCCTTCTCTGCGGTTCTGCATGATATGCTGTCTCACGAGCCCCTGGGAAAGAACTCCTTGGCCACTGCCGCTTCTGGGCAAGGACATCCAGCTAAGCGGCTGAGGAAGGTTGTGCAGAAAGTCCCCGAAATGTAACACTAGGTTTCCATTAGGAAACATGCTGTGTCACTCTCCAGAAGGGCCACACTGACCCCTGAAGGGTCTAGAAGCTTTGGCAAGCCGCGTACAGCTCAGAGTCTCCCAGCGTCCCCAGGTTTCCTTTCATGTATCCTAGCACACAGCAGAAACGTTCCTCGGGACGTGAAGCTGTGCTGGCTCTGGGAAAGTTAGTTTTCGGAGGGGGGACAGAGGCAATTCAATCTAACCCTGTCAAGGCAGCATCTGCGTTTTCTTCTCTCATGGCGCACTGCACGGGGTTCCATGAACCTGAAATGCTCTCAATGTGTCGCTAAATTAAACATGGCAATCAACCTCAGTGGTTTCAGCGGCATTCGAGGGTCCAACTCCTCAAGAGGCCTCGCCCCTCACGAGCCCCCTAGAAGAAATGTTGCGTCTTGTTTCTCGCCATCGAGAGCAGTTCTGTGCACCGTGTTGGTGCCTGGAGTGTAGGAAAGATACACTCGATGTGCGGATGTAGGAAGTATACCAGGGCAGACGTCTGTTCAAACGCTTCTCCTCTAGGAACTATCGTGCCTGCCCAGAGAGCACTGTGCTCCAAAAGAGTGGCAGTGAAGGCCGTTCACACCACAGCAATGGCCTCGTTTCCCTCAGACAACTTGGAAGCGTTTGCTACACTCCAGTACAACTCGCTGCTCGGCAGGACGTTCGGGCAGGCTGTGGATATTTTCCACTCAAGCTGAACAGGCCCTGAGAGGCAGGCGAGACTTGAAAACATTCCTTGCCTACCTCTCCTTGAAGGCAGCGGTTAGCACTGTGTTCCAGGGCCCAAAATCTGAGCTGGGGAGGCCTTCGGTCTCCACGACGAGGCATGCTTTGGGTTCAGTGTATGTACGAGTTTCTCAGGAGCAAGTTCTGCTTCTCTTATTTCGCCTCCTTTAGCTGTGTTTGGCAGCCCTTGGTATGCCCTAGGCCCTCGAAAGCAAGAGATTTTCACGGGGGGCTTTTGGAACCGGATTATGAACGAAGGACACTACGGCCACTGTTTCCTACCATCCAGCCACAGCTCTTCGGTGTTTCATAGGGCGGTGAGGTATAACGAATGGGCACACAGGGTTTATGTTCTTGAAGAGATGTGTACGGCCTTGAGGGAAGGGGTCATTTCAACGCTATGCCTAACTCGGTGTTCTGAGACGGAAGAGGAGTCCCAGCCTGGCAGTCTGCAAGAAAGGACGTCTTCACTGAGGAGAGAATGTGCTGTTCCTTCCCCACAAGATGCGGGGCGTTGGAGACTTTCTTGCTCTTCCCTGAACGCACTTTACAGCCTGTAGCTGAACGGTGGGCTAAGCGCAGAGAGACCTGCACCAGTAACCTTCGAAACTGTCATTGGGAATTGGCTGGGCCTTTGTGCTCCAAGGCTGAGTAGAAAAGCTAACCTCTTCCAAACCAGAGAGAGGCAGGTCTCCTTCTCGGCGGTCCTACATGATATGCTGTCTCACGAGCTCAAAGCAAAGAAATCCTGGGCAACTGTTGCTTCTGGACAAGGCCCGTAACCTTGGGCAACGGGGTATTCCTAGAAGGAGAAGGAGGCCGTTGTTTCCTCCCATCACGCGACAACTCCTTTGTGTTTCTTGGGAGGTAAGATGTAATGAATGGGGACCCATGGAGTATAGTCTTTAAGAGATGTGTCCGGCCTTGAGGGAAGGGGTCATTTCAGGGCTATGCCGAACTCGGCGTTCTGAAAAGGAATAGGAGCTCGGGCCAGGCAGGCTGCAAGAAAAGATTTCTTTACGAAGAGGAAATGTGCCGTTCCTAAACAACATGGTGCGGGAGGCTGCAGAGTGGAGGCTACTTCACTGAATGCACCTAGGAGACGGGAGCTGAGCAGGGGGCTGATGGCAGAGAGACCTTCAATACTACAGTTCTAAAGTATCATTGGGAGCTGACTGGATCTCTGAGTTCAAAGGCTCAAAGGCAGAAAAGCGAACCTCTGAAAACCCGGAGAAAGGCTGGTCTCCTTCTCTGCGGTTCTGCATGATATGCTGTCTCACGAGCCCCTGGGAAAGAACTCCTTGGCCACTGCCGCTTCTGGGCAAGGACATCCAGCTAAGCGGCTGAGGAAGGTTGTGCAGAAAGTCCCCGAAATGTAACACTAGGTTTCCATTAGGAAACATGCTGTGTCACTCTCCAGAAGGGCCACACTGACCCCTGAAGGGTCTAGAAGCTTTGGCAAGCCGCGTACAGCTCAGAGTCTCCCAGCGTCCCCAGGTTTCCTTTCATGTATCCTAGCACACAGCAGAAACGTTCCTCGGGACGTGAAGCTGTGCTGGCTCTGGGAAAGTTAGTTTTCGGAGGGGGGACAGAGGCAATTCAATCTAACCCTGTCAAGGCAGCATCTGCGTTTTCTTCTCTCATGGCGCACTGCACGGGGTTCCATGAACCTGAAATGCTCTCAATGTGTCGCTAAATTAAACATGGCAATCAACCTCAGTGGTTTCAGCGGCATTCGAGGGTCCAACTCCTCAAGAGGCCTCGCCCCTCACGAGCCCCCTAGAAGAAATGTTGCGTCTTGTTTCTCGCCATCGAGAGCAGTTCTGTGCACCGTGTTGGTGCCTGGAGTGTAGGAAAGATACACTCGATGTGCGGATGTAGGAAGTATACCAGGGCAGACGTCTGTTCAAACGCTTCTCCTCTAGGAACTATCCTGCCTGCCCAGAGAGCACTGTGCTCCAAAAGAGTGGCAGTGAAGGCCGTTCACACCACAGCAATGGCCTCGTTTCCCTCAGACAACTTGGAAGCGTTTGCTACACTCCAGTACAACTCGCTGCTCGGCAGGACGTTCGGGCAGGCTGTGGATATTTTCCACTCAAGCTGAACAGGCCCTGAGAGGCAGGCGAGACTTGAAAACATTCCTTGCCTACCTCTCCTTGAAGGCAGCGGTTAGCACTGTGTTCCAGGGCCCAAAATCTGAGCTGGGGAGGCCTTCGGTCTCCACGACGAGGCATGCTTTGGGTTCAGTGTATGTACGAGTTTCTCAGGAGCAAGTTCTGCTTCTCTTATTTCGCCTCCTTTAGCTGTGTTTGGCAGCCCTTGGTATGCCCTAGGCCCTCGAAAGCAAGAGATTTTCACGGGGGGCTTTTGGAACCGGATTATGAACGAAGGACACTACGGCCACTGTTTCCTACCATCCAGCCACAGCTCTTCGGTGTTTCATAGGGCGGTGAGGTATAACGAATGGGCACACAGGGTTTATGTTCTTGAAGAGATGTGTACGGCCTTGAGGGAAGGGGTCATTTCAACGCTATGCCTAACTCGGTGTTCTGAGACGGAAGAGGAGTCCCAGCCTGGCAGTCTGCAAGAAAGGACGTCTTCACTGAGGAGAGAATGTGCTGTTCCTTCCCCACAAGATGCGGGGCGTTGGAGACTTTCTTGCTCTTCCCTGAACGCACTTTACAGCCTGTAGCTGAACGGTGGGCTAAGCGCAGAGAGACCTGCACCAGTAACCTTCGAAACTGTCATTGGGAATTGGCTGGGCCTTTGTGCTCCAAGGCTGAGTAGAAAAGCTAACCTCTTCCAAACCAGAGAGAGGCAGGTCTCCTTCTCGGCGGTCCTACATGATATGCTGTCTCACGAGCTCAAAGCAAAGAAATCCTGGGCAACTGTTGCTTCTGGACAAGGCCCGTAACCTTGGGCAACGGGGTATTCCTAGAAGGAGAAGGAGGCCGTTGTTTCCTCCCATCACGCGACAACTCCTTTGTGTTTCTTGGGAGGTAAGATGTAATGAATGGGGACCCATGGAGTATAGTCTTTAAGAGATGTGTCCGGCCTTGAGGGAAGGGGTCATTTCAGGGCTATGCCGAACTCGGCGTTCTGAAAAGGAATAGGAGCTCGGGCCAGGCAGGCTGCAAGAAAAGATTTCTTTACGAAGAGGAAATGTGCCGTTCCTAAACAACATGGTGCGGGAGGCTGCAGAGTGGAGGCTACTTCACTGAATGCACCTAGGAGACGGGAGCTGAGCAGGGGGCTGATGGCAGAGAGACCTTCAATACTACAGTTCTAAAGTATCATTGGGAGCTGACTGGATCTCTGAGTTCAAAGGCTCAAAGGCAGAAAAGCGAACCTCTGAAAACCCGGAGAAAGGCTGGTCTCCTTCTCTGCGGTTCTGCATGATATGCTGTCTCACGAGCCCCTGGGAAAGAACTCCTTGGCCACTGCCGCTTCTGGGCAAGGACATCCAGCTAAGCGGCTGAGGAAGGTTGTGCAGAAAGTCCCCGAAATGTAACACTAGGTTTCCATTAGGAAACATGCTGTGTCACTCTCCAGAAGGGCCACACTGACCCCTGAAGGGTCTAGAAGCTTTGGCAAGCCGCGTACAGCTCAGAGTCTCCCAGCGTCCCCAGGTTTCCTTTCATGTATCCTAGCACACAGCAGAAACGTTCCTCGGGACGTGAAGCTGTGCTGGCTCTGGGAAAGTTAGTTTTCGGAGGGGGGACAGAGGCAATTCAATCTAACCCTGTCAAGGCAGCATCTGCGTTTTCTTCTCTCATGGCGCACTGCACGGGGTTCCATGAACCTGAAATGCTCTCAATGTGTCGCTAAATTAAACATGGCAATCAACCTCAGTGGTTTCAGCGGCATTCGAGGGTCCAACTCCTCAAGAGGCCTCGCCCCTCACGAGCCCCCTAGAAGAAATGTTGCGTCTTGTTTCTCGCCATCGAGAGCAGTTCTGTGCACCGTGTTGGTGCCTGGAGTGTAGGAAAGATACACTCGATGTGCGGATGTAGGAAGTATACCAGGGCAGACGTCTGTTCAAACGCTTCTCCTCTAGGAACTATCCTGCCTGCCCAGAGAGCACTGTGCTCCAAAAGAGTGGCAGTGAAGGCCGTTCACACCACAGCAATGGCCTCGTTTCCCTCAGACAACTTGGAAGCGTTTGCTACACTCCAGTACAACTCGCTGCTCGGCAGGACGTTCGGGCAGGCTGTGGATATTTTCCACTCAAGCTGAACAGGCCCTGAGAGGCAGGCGAGACTTGAAAACATTCCTTGCCTACCTCTCCTTGAAGGCAGCGGTTAGCACTGTGTTCCAGGGCCCAAAATCTGAGCTGGGGAGGCCTTCGGTCTCCACGACGAGGCATGCTTTGGGTTCAGTGTATGTACGAGTTTCTCAGGAGCAAGTTCTGCTTCTCTTATTTCGCCTCCTTTAGCTGTGTTTGGCAGCCCTTGGTATGCCCTAGGCCCTCGAAAGCAAGAGATTTTCACGGGGGGCTTTTGGAACCGGATTATGAACGAAGGACACTACGGCCACTGTTTCCTACCATCCAGCCACAGCTCTTCGGTGTTTCATAGGGCGGTGAGGTATAACGAATGGGCACACAGGGTTTATGTTCTTGAAGAGATGTGTACGGCCTTGAGGGAAGGGGTCATTTCAACGCTATGCCTAACTCGGTGTTCTGAGATGGAAGAGGAGTCCCAGCCTGGCAGTCTGCAAGAAAGGACGTCTTCACTGAGGAGAGAATGTGCTGTTCCTTCCCCACAAGATGCGGGGCGTTGGAGACTTTCTTGCTCTTCCCTGAACGCACTTTACAGCCTGTAGCTGAACGGTGGGCTAAGCGCAGAGAGACCTGCACCAGTAACCTTCGAAACTGTCATTGGGAATTGGCTGGGCCTTTGTGCTCCAAGGCTGAGTAGAAAAGCTAACCTCTTCCAAACCAGAGAGAGGCAGGTCTCCTTCTCGGCGGTCCTACATGATATGCTGTCTCACGAGCTCAAAGCAAAGAAATCCTGGGCAACTGTTGCTTCTGGACAAGGCCCGTAACCTTGGGCAACGGGGTATTCCTAGAAGGAGAAGGAGGCCGTTGTTTCCTCCCATCACGCGACAACTCCTTTGTGTTTCTTGGGAGGTAAGATGTAATGAATGGGGACCCATGGAGTATAGTCTTTAAGAGATGTGTCCGGCCTTGAGGGAAGGGGTCATTTCAGGGCTATGCCGAACTCGGCGTTCTGAAAAGGAATAGGAGCTCGGGCCAGGCAGGCTGCAAGAAAAGATTTCTTTACGAAGAGGAAATGTGCCGTTCCTAAACAACATGGTGCGGGAGGCTGCAGAGTGGAGGCTACTTCACTGAATGCACCTAGGAGACGGGAGCTGAGCAGGGGGCTGATGGCAGAGAGACCTTCAATACTACAGTTCTAAAGTATCATTGGGAGCTGACTGGATCTCTGAGTTCAAAGGCTCAAAGGCAGAAAAGCGAACCTCTGAAAACCCGGAGAAAGGCTGGTCTCCTTCTCTGCGGTTCTGCATGATATGCTGTCTCACGAGCCCCTGGGAAAGAACTCCTTGGCCACTGCCGCTTCTGGGCAAGGACATCCAGCTAAGCGGCTGAGGAAGGTTGTGCAGAAAGTCCCCGAAATGTAACACTAGGTTTCCATTAGGAAACATGCTGTGTCACTCTCCAGAAGGGCCACACTGACCCCTGAAGGGTCTAGAAGCTTTGGCAAGCCGCGTACAGCTCAGAGTCTCCCAGCGTCCCCAGGTTTCCTTTCATGTATCCTAGCACACAGCAGAAACGTTCCTCGGGACGTGAAGCTGTGCTGGCTCTGGGAAAGTTAGTTTTCGGAGGGGGGACAGAGGCAATTCAATCTAACCCTGTCAAGGCAGCATCTGCGTTTTCTTCTCTCATGGCGCACTGCACGGGGTTCCATGAACCTGAAATGCTCTCAATGTGTCGCTAAATTAAACATGGCAATCAACCTCAGTGGTTTCAGCGGCATTCGAGGGTCCAACTCCTCAAGAGGCCTCGCCCCTCACGAGCCCCCTAGAAGAAATGTTGCGTCTTGTTTCTCGCCATCGAGAGCAGTTCTGTGCACCGTGTTGGTGCCTGGAGTGTAGGAAAGATACACTCGATGTGCGGATGTAGGAAGTATACCAGGGCAGACGTCTGTTCAAACGCTTCTCCTCTAGGAACTATCCTGCCTGCCCAGAGAGCACTGTGCTCCAAAAGAGTGGCAGTGAAGGCCGTTCACACCACAGCAATGGCCTCGTTTCCCTCAGACAACTTGGAAGCGTTTGCTACACTCCAGTACAACTCGCTGCTCGGCAGGACGTTCGGGCAGGCTGTGGATATTTTCCACTCAAGCTGAACAGGCCCTGAGAGGCAGGCGAGACTTGAAAACATTCCTTGCCTACCTCTCCTTGAAGGCAGCGGTTAGCACTGTGTTCCAGGGCCCAAAATCTGAGCTGGGGAGGCCTTCGGTCTCCACGACGAGGCATGCTTTGGGTTCAGTGTATGTACGAGTTTCTCAGGAGCAAGTTCTGCTTCTCTTATTTCGCCTCCTTTAGCTGTGTTTGGCAGCCCTTGGTATGCCCTAGGCCCTCGAAAGCAAGAGATTTTCACGGGGGGCTTTTGGAACCGGATTATGAACGAAGGACACTACGGCCACTGTTTCCTACCATCCAGCCACAGCTCTTCGGTGTTTCATAGGGCGGTGAGGTATAACGAATGGGCACACAGGGTTTATGTTCTTGAAGAGATGTGTACGGCCTTGAGGGAAGGGGTCATTTCAACGCTATGCCTAACTCGGTGTTCTGAGACGGAAGAGGAGTCCCAGCCTGGCAGTCTGCAAGAAAGGACGTCTTCACTGAGGAGAGAATGTGCTGTTCCTTCCCCACAAGATGCGGGGCGTTGGAGACTTTCTTGCTCTTCCCTGAACGCACTTTACAGCCTGTAGCTGAACGGTGGGCTAAGCGCAGAGAGACCTGCACCAGTAACCTTCGAAACTGTCATTGGGAATTGGCTGGGCCTTTGTGCTCCAAGGCTGAGTAGAAAAGCTAACCTCTTCCAAACCAGAGAGAGGCAGGTCTCCTTCTCGGCGGTCCTACATGATATGCTGTCTCACGAGCTCAAAGCAAAGAAATCCTGGGCAACTGTTGCTTCTGGACAAGGCCCGTAACCTTGGGCAACGGGGTATTCCTAGAAGGAGAAGGAGGCCGTTGTTTCCTCCCATCACGCGACAACTCCTTTGTGTTTCTTGGGAGGTAAGATGTAATGAATGGGGACCCATGGAGTATAGTCTTTAAGAGATGTGTCCGGCCTTGAGGGAAGGGGTCATTTCAGGGCTATGCCGAACTCGGCGTTCTGAAAAGGAATAGGAGCTCGGGCCAGGCAGGCTGCAAGAAAAGATTTCTTTACGAAGAGGAAATGTGCCGTTCCTAAACAACATGGTGCGGGAGGCTGCAGAGTGGAGGCTACTTCACTGAATGCACCTAGGAGACGGGAGCTGAGCAGGGGGCTGATGGCAGAGAGACCTTCAATACTACAGTTCTAAAGTATCATTGGGAGCTGACTGGATCTCTGAGTTCAAAGGCTCAAAGGCAGAAAAGCAAACCTCTGAAAACCCAGAGAAAGGCTGGTCTCCTTCTCTGCGGTTCTGCATGATATGCTGTCTCACGAGGCCCTGGGAAAGAACTCCTTGGCCACTGCCGCTTCTGGGCAAGGACATCCAGCTAAGCGGCTGAGGAAGGTTGTGCAGAAAGTCCCCGAAATGTAACACTAGGTTTCCATTAGGAAACATGCTGTGTCACTCTCCAGAAGGGCCACACTGACCCCTGAAGGGTCTAGAAGCTTTGGCAAGCCGCGTACAGCTCAGAGTCTCCCAGCGTCCCCAGGTTTCCTTTCATGTATCCTAGCACACAGCAGAAACGTTCCTCGGGACGTGAAGCTGTGCTGGCTCTGGGAAAGTTAGTTTTCGGAGGGGGGACAGAGGCAATTCAATCTAACCCTGTCAAGGCAGCATCTGCGTTTTCTTCTCTCATGGCGCACTGCACGGGGTTCCATGAACCTGAAATGCTCTCAATGTGTCGCTAAATTAAACATGGCAATCAACCTCAGTGGTTTCAGCGGCATTCGAGGGTCCAACTCCTCAAGAGGCCTCGCCCCTCACGAGCCCCCTAGAAGAAATGTTGCGTCTTGTTTCTCGCCATCGAGAGCAGTTCTGTGCACCGTGTTGGTGCCTGGAGTGTAGGAAAGATACACTCGATGTGCGGATGTAGGAAGTATACCAGGGCAGACGTCTGTTCAAACGCTTCTCCTCTAGGAACTATCCTGCCTGCCCAGAGAGCACTGTGCTCCAAAAGAGTGGCAGTGAAGGCCGTTCACACCACAGCAATGGCCTCGTTTCCCTCAGACAACTTGGAAGCGTTTGCTACACTCCAGTACAACTCGCTGCTCGGCAGGACGTTCGGGCAGGCTGTGGATATTTTCCACTCAAGCTGAACAGGCCCTGAGAGGCAGGCGAGACTTGAAAACATTCCTTGCCTACCTCTCCTTGAAGGCAGCGGTTAGCACTGTGTTCCAGGGCCCAAAATCTGAGCTGGGGAGGCCTTCGGTCTCCACGACGAGGCATGCTTTGGGTTCAGTGTATGTACGAGTTTCTCAGGAGCAAGTTCTGCTTCTCTTATTTCGCCTCCTTTAGCTGTGTTTGGCAGCCCTTGGTATGCCCTAGGCCCTCGAAAGCAAGAGATTTTCACGGGGGGCTTTTGGAACCGGATTATGAACGAAGGACACTACGGCCACTGTTTCCTACCATCCAGCCACAGCTCTTCGGTGTTTCATAGGGCGGTGAGGTATAACGAATGGGCACACAGGGTTTATGTTCTTGAAGAGATGTGTACGGCCTTGAGGGAAGGGGTCATTTCAACGCTATGCCTAACTCGGTGTTCTGAGACGGAAGAGGAGTCCCAGCCTGGCAGTCTGCAAGAAAGGACGTCTTCACTGAGGAGAGAATGTGCTGTTCCTTCCCCACAAGATGCGGGGCGTTGGAGACTTTCTTGCTCTTCCCTGAACGCACTTTACAGCCTGTAGCTGAACGGTGGGCTAAGCGCAGAGAGACCTGCACCAGTAACCTTCGAAACTGTCATTGGGAATTGGCTGGGCCTTTGTGCTCCAAGGCTGAGTAGAAAAGCTAACCTCTTCCAAACCAGAGAGAGGCAGGTCTCCTTCTCGGCGGTCCTACATGATATGCTGTCTCACGAGCTCAAAGCAAAGAAATCCTGGGCAACTGTTGCTTCTGGACAAGGCCCGTAACCTTGGGCAACGGGGTATTCCTAGAAGGAGAAGGAGGCCGTTGTTTCCTCCCATCACGCGACAACTCCTTTGTGTTTCTTGGGAGGTAAGATGTAATGAATGGGGACCCATGGAGTATAGTCTTTAAGAGATGTGTCCGGCCTTGAGGGAAGGGGTCATTTCAGGGCTATGCCGAACTCGGCGTTCTGAAAAGGAATAGGAGCTCGGGCCAGGCAGGCTGCAAGAAAAGATTTCTTTACGAAGAGGAAATGTGCCGTTCCTAAACAACATGGTGCGGGAGGCTGCAGAGTGGAGGCTACTTCACTGAATGCACCTAGGAGACGGGAGCTGAGCAGGGGGCTGATGGCAGAGAGACCTTCAATACTACAGTTCTAAAGTATCATTGGGAGCTGACTGGATCTCTGAGTTCAAAGGCTCAAAGGCAGAAAAGCGAACCTCTGAAAACCCGGAGAAAGGCTGGTCTCCTTCTCTGCGGTTCTGCATGATATGCTGTCTCACGAGCCCCTGGGAAAGAACTCCTTGGCCACTGCCGCTTCTGGGCAAGGACATCCAGCTAAGCGGCTGAGGAAGGTTGTGCAGAAAGTCCCCGAAATGTAACACTAGGTTTCCATTAGGAAACATGCTGTGTCACTCTCCAGAAGGGCCACACTGACCCCTGAAGGGTCTAGAAGCTTTGGCAAGCCGCGTACAGCTCAGAGTCTCCCAGCGTCCCCAGGTTTCCTTTCATGTATCCTAGCACACAGCAGAAACGTTCCTCGGGACGTGAAGCTGTGCTGGCTCTGGGAAAGTTAGTTTTCGGAGGGGGGACAGAGGCAATTCAATCTAACCCTGTCAAGGCAGCATCTGCGTTTTCTTCTCTCATGGCGCACTGCACGGGGTTCCATGAACCTGAAATGCTCTCAATGTGTCGCTAACATAACATGGCAATCAACCTCAGTGGTTTCAGCGGCATTCGAGGGTCCAACTCCTCAAGAGGCCTCGCCCCTCACGAGCCCCTTAGAAGAAACGTTGCATCTTCTGTCTCTCCATCAGGAGGAGTTCTATGCACCGTGTTGGTGCCTGGAGCGTAGGAAAGATACACTCGATGTGCGGATGTAGGAAGTATACCAGGGCAGACGTCTGTTCAAATGCTTCTCCTCTAGGAACTATACTGCCTGCCCAGAGAGCACTGTGCTCCAAAAGAGTGGCAGTGAAGGCCGTTCACACCACAGCAATGGCCTCGTTTCCCTCAGACAACTTGGAAGCGTTTGCTACACTCCAATACAACTCGCTGCTCGGCAGGACGTTCGGGCAGGCTGTGGATATTTTCCACTCAAGCTGAACAGGCCCTGAGAGGCAGGCGAGACTTGAAAACATTCCTTGCCTACCTCTCCTTGAAGGCAGCGGTTAGCACTGTGTTCCAGGGCCCAAAATCTGAGCTGGGGAGGCCTTCGGTCTCCACGAAGAGGCATGCTTTGGGTTCAGTGTATGTACGAGTTTCTCAGGAGCAAGTTCTGCTTCTCTTATTTCGCCTCCTTTAGCTGTGTTTGGCAGCCCTTGGTATGCCCTAGGCCCTCGAAAGCAAGAGATTTTCACGGGGGGCTTTTGGAACCGGATTATGAACGAAGGACACTACGGCCACTGTTTCCTACCATCCAGCCACAGCTCTTCAGTGTTTCATAGGGCGGTGAGGTATAACGAATGGGCACACAGGGTTTATGTTCTTGAAGAGATGTGTACGGCGTTGAGGGAAGGGGTCATTTCAACGCTATGCCTAACTCGGTGTTCTGAGACGGAAGAGGAGTCCCAGCCTGGCAGTCTGCAAGAAAGGACGTCTTCACTGAGGAGAGAATGTGCTGTTCCTTCCCCACAAGATGCGGGGCGTTGGAGACTTTCTTGCTCTTCCCTGAACGCACTTTACAGCCTGTAGCTGAACGGTGGGCTAAGCGCAGAGAGACCTGCACCAGTAACCTTCGAAACTGTCATTGGGAATTGGCTGGGCCTTTGTGCTCCAAGGCTGAGTAGAAAAGCTAACCTCTTCCAAACCAGAGAGAGGCAGGTCTCCTTCTCGGCGGTCCTACTTGATATGCTGTCTCACGAGCTCAAAGCAAAGAAATCCTGGGCAACTGTTGCTTCTGGACAAGGCCCGTAACCTTGGGCAACGGGGTATTCCTAGAAGGAGAAGGAGGCCGTTGTTTCCTCCCATCACGCGACAACTCCTTTGTGTTTCTTGGGAGGTAAGATGTAATGAATGGGGACCCATGGAGTATAGTCTTTAAGAGATGTGTCCGGCCTTGAGGGAAGGGGTCATTTCAGGGCTATGCCGAACTCGGCGTTCTGAAAAGGAATAGGAGCTCGGGCCAGGCAGGCTGCAAGAAAAGATTTCTTTACGAAGAGGAAATGTGCCGTTCCTAAACAACATGGTGCGGGAGGCTGCAGAGTGGAGGCTACTTCACTGAATGCACCTAGGAGACGGGAGCTGAGCAGGGGGCTGATGGCAGAGAGACCTTCAATACTACAGTTCTAAAGTATCATTGGGAGCTGACTGGATCTCTGAGTTCAAAGGCTCAAAGGCAGAAAAGCGAACCTCTGAAAACCCGGAGAAAGGCTGGTCTCCTTCTCTGCGGTTCTGCATGATATGCTGTCTCACGAGCCCCTGGGAAAGAACTCCTTGGCCACTGCCGCTTCTGGGCAAGGACATCCAGCTAAGCGGCTGAGGAAGGTTGTGCAGAAAGTCCCCGAAATGTAACACTAGGTTTCCATTAGGAAACATGCTGTGTCACTCTCCAGAAGGGCCACACTGACCCCTGAAGGGTCTAGAAGCTTTGGCAAGCCGCGTACAGCTCAGAGTCTCCCAGCGTCCCCAGGTTTCCTTTCATGTATCCTAGCACACAGCAGAAACGTTCCTCGGGACGTGAAGCTGTGCTGGCTCTGGGAAAGTTAGTTTTCGGAGGGGGGACAGAGGCAATTCAATCTAACCCTGTCAAGGCAGCATCTGCGTTTTCTTCTCTCATGGCGCACTGCACGGGGTTCCATGAACCTGAAATGCTCTCAATGTGTCGCTAAATTAAACATGGCAATCAACCTCAGTGGTTTCAGCGGCATTCGAGGGTCCAACTCCTCAAGAGGCCTCGCCCCTCACGAGCCCCCTAGAAGAAATGTTGCGTCTTGTTTCTCGCCATCGAGAGCAGTTCTGTGCACCGTGTTGGTGCCTGGAGTGTAGGAAAGATACACTCGATGTGCGGATGTAGGAAGTATACCAGGGCAGACGTCTGTTCAAACGCTTCTCCTCTAGGAACTATCCTGCCTGCCCAGAGAGCACTGTGCTCCAAAAGAGTGGCAGTGAAGGCCGTTCACACCACAGCAATGGCCTCGTTTCCCTCAGACAACTTGGAAGCGTTTGCTACACTCCAGTACAACTCGCTGCTCGGCAGGACGTTCGGGCAGGCTGTGGATATTTTCCACTCAAGCTGAACAGGCCCTGAGAGGCAGGCGAGACTTGAAAACATTCCTTGCCTACCTCTCCTTGAAGGCAGCGGTTAGCACTGTGTTCCAGGGCCCAAAATCTGAGCTGGGGAGGCCTTCGGTCTCCACGACGAGGCATGCTTTGGGTTCAGTGTATGTACGAGTTTCTCAGGAGCAAGTTCTGCTTCTCTTATTTCGCCTCCTTTAGCTGTGTTTGGCAGCCCTTGGTATGCCCTAGGCCCTCGAAAGCAAGAGATTTTCACGGGGGGCTTTTGGAACCGGATTATGAACGAAGGACACTACGGCCACTGTTTCCTACCATCCAGCCACAGCTCTTCGGTGTTTCATAGGGCGGTGAGGTATAACGAATGGGCACACAGGGTTTATGTTCTTGAAGAGATGTGTACGGCCTTGAGGGAAGGGGTCATTTCAACGCTATGCCTAACTCGGTGTTCTGAGACGGAAGAGGAGTCCCAGCCTGGCAGTCTGCAAGAAAGGACGTCTTCACTGAGGAGAGAATGTGCTGTTCCTTCCCCACAAGATGCGGGGCGTTGGAGACTTTCTTGCTCTTCCCTGAACGCACTTTACAGCCTGTAGCTGAACGGTGGGCTAAGCGCAGAGAGACCTGCACCAGTAACCTTCGAAACTGTCATTGGGAATTGGCTGGGCCTTTGTGCTCCAAGGCTGAGTAGAAAAGCTAACCTCTTCCAAACCAGAGAGAGGCAGGTCTCCTTCTCGGCGGTCCTACATGATATGCTGTCTCACGAGCTCAAAGCAAAGAAATCCTGGGCAACTGTTGCTTCTGGACAAGGCCCGTAACCTTGGGCAACGGGGTATTCCTAGAAGGAGAAGGAGGCCGTTGTTTCCTCCCATCACGCGACAACTCCTTTGTGTTTCTTGGGAGGTAAGATGTAATGAATGGGGACCCATGGAGTATAGTCTTTAAGAGATGTGTCCGGCCTTGAGGGAAGGGGTCATTTCAGGGCTATGCCGAACTCGGCGTTCTGAAAAGGAATAGGAGCTCGGGCCAGGCAGGCTGCAAGAAAAGATTTCTTTACGAAGAGGAAATGTGCCGTTCCTAAACAACATGGTGCGGGAGGCTGCAGAGTGGAGGCTACTTCACTGAATGCACCTAGGAGACGGGAGCTGAGCAGGGGGCTGATGGCAGAGAGACCTTCAATACTACAGTTCTAAAGTATCATTGGGAGCTGACTGGATCTCTGAGTTCAAAGGCTCAAAGGCAGAAAAGCGAACCTCTGAAAACCCGGAGAAAGGCTGGTCTCCTTCTCTGCGGTTCTGCATGATATGCTGTCTCACGAGGCCCTGGGAAAGAACTCCTTGGCCACTGCCGCTTCTGGGCAAGGACATCCAGCTAAGCGGCTGAGGAAGGTTGTGCAGAAAGTCCCCGAAATGTAACACTAGGTTTCCATTAGGAAACATGCTGTGTCACTCTCCAGAAGGGCCACACTGACCCCTGAAGGGTCTAGAAGCTTTGGCAAGCCGCGTACAGCTCAGAGTCTCCCAGCGTCCCCAGGTTTCCTTTCATGTATCCTAGCACACAGCAGAAACGTTCCTCGGGACGTGAAGCTGTGCTGGCTCTGGGAAAGTTAGTTTTCGGAGGGGGGACAGAGGCAATTCAATCTAACCCTGTCAAGGCAGCATCTGCGTTTTCTTCTCTCATGGCGCACTGCACGGGGTTCCATGAACCTGAAATGCTCTCAATGTGTCGCTAAATTAAACATGGCAATCAACCTCAGTGGTTTCAGCGGCATTCGAGGGTCCAACTCCTCAAGAGGCCTCGCCCCTCACGAGCCCCCTAGAAGAAATGTTGCATCTTGTTTCTCGCCATCGAGAGCAGTTCTGTGCACCGTGTTGGTGCCTGGAGTGTAGGAAAGATACACTCGATGTGCGGATGTAGGAAGTATACCAGGGCAGACGTCTGTTCAAACGCTTCTCCTCTAGGAACTATCCTGCCTGCCCAGAGAGCACTGTGCTCCAAAAGAGTGGCAGTGAAGGCCGTTCACACCACAGCAATGGCCTCGTTTCCCTCAGACAACTTGGAAGCGTTTGCTACACTCCAGTACAACTCGCTGCTCGGCAGGACGTTCGGGCAGGCTGTGGATATTTTCCACTCAAGCTGAACAGGCCCTGAGAGGCAGGCGAGACTTGAAAACATTCCTTGCCTACCTCTCCTTGAAGGCAGCGGTTAGCACTGTGTTCCAGGGCCCAAAATCTGAGCTGGGGAGGCCTTCGGTCTCCACGACGAGGCATGCTTTGGGTTCAGTGTATGTACGAGTTTCTCAGGAGCAAGTTCTGCTTCTCTTATTTCGCCTCCTTTAGCTGTGTTTGGCAGCCCTTGGTATGCCCTAGGCCCTCGAAAGCAAGAGATTTTCACGGGGGGCTTTTGGAACCGGATTATGAACGAAGGACACTACGGCCACTGTTTCCTACCATCCAGCCACAGCTCTTCGGTGTTTCATAGGGCGGTGAGGTATAACGAATGGGCACACAGGGTTTATGTTCTTGAAGAGATGTGTACGGCCTTGAGGGAAGGGGTCATTTCAACGCTATGCCTAACTCGGTGTTCTGAGACGGAAGAGGAGTCCCAGCCTGGCAGTCTGCAAGAAAGGACGTCTTCACTGAGGAGAGAATGTGCTGTTCCTTCCCCACAAGATGCGGGGCGTTGGAGACTTTCTTGCTCTTCCCTGAACGCACTTTACAGCCTGTAGCTGAACGGTGGGCTAAGCGCAGAGAGACCTGCACCAGTAACCTTCGAAACTGTCATTGGGAATTGGCTGGGCCTTTGTGCTCCAAGGCTGAGTAGAAAAGCTAACCTCTTCCAAACCAGAGAGAGGCAGGTCTCCTTCTCGGCGGTCCTACATGATATGCTGTCTCACGAGCTCAAAGCAAAGAAATCCTGGGCAACTGTTGCTTCTGGACAAGGCCCGTAACCTTGGGCAACGGGGTATTCCTAGAAGGAGAAGGAGGCCGTTGTTTCCTCCCATCACGCGACAACTCCTTTGTGTTTCTTGGGAGGTAAGATGTAATGAATGGGGACCCATGGAGTATAGTCTTTAAGAGATGTGTCCGGCCTTGAGGGAAGGGGTCATTTCAGGGCTATGCCGAACTCGGCGTTCTGAAAAGGAATAGGAGCTCGGGCCAGGCAGGCTGCAAGAAAAGATTTCTTTACGAAGAGGAAATGTGCCGTTCCTAAACAACATGGTGCGGGAGGCTGCAGAGTGGAGGCTACTTCACTGAATGCACCTAGGAGACGGGAGCTGAGCAGGGGGCTGATGGCAGAGAGACCTTCAATACTACAGTTCTAAAGTATCATTGGGAGCTGACTGGATCTCTGAGTTCAAAGGCTCAAAGGCAGAAAAGCGAACCTCTGAAAACCCGGAGAAAGGCTGGTCTCCTTCTCTGCGGTTCTGCATGATATGCTGTCTCACAAGCCCCTGGGAAAGAACTCCTTGGCCACTGCCGCTTCTGGGCAAGGACATCCAGCTAAGCGGCTGAGGAAGGTTGTGCAGAAAGTCCCCGAAATGTAACACTAGGTTTCCATTAGGAAACATGCTGTGTCACTCTCCAGAAGGGCCACACTGACCCCTGAAGGGTCTAGAAGCTTTGGCAAGCCGCGTACAGCTCAGAGTCTCCCAGCGTCCCCAGGTTTCCTTTCATGTATCCTAGCACACAGCAGAAACGTTCCTCGGGACGTGAAGCTGTGCTGGCTCTGGGAAAGTTAGTTTTCGGAGGGGGGACAGAGGCAATTCAATCTAACCCTGTCAAGGCAGCATCTGCGTTTTCTTCTCTCATGGCGCACTGCACGGGGTTCCATGAACCTGAAATGCTCTCAATGTGTCGCTAACATAACATGGCAATCAACCTCAGTGGTTTCAGCGGCATTCGAGGGTCCAACTCCTCAAGAGGCCTCGCCCCTCACGAGCCCCTTAGAAGAAACGTTGCATCTTCTGTCTCTCCATCAGGAGGAGTTCTATGCACCGTGTTGGTGCCTGGAGCGTAGGAAAGATACACTCGATGTGCGGATGTAGGAAGTATACCAGGGCAGACGTCTGTTCAAATGCTTCTCCTCTAGGAACTATACTGCCTGCCCAGAGAGCACTGTGCTCCAAAAGAGTGGCAGTGAAGGCCGTTCACACCACAGCAATGGCCTCGTTTCCCTCAGACAACTTGGAAGCGTTTGCTACACTCCAATACAACTCGCTGCTCGGCAGGACGTTCGGGCAGGCTGTGGATATTTTCCACTCAAGCTGAACAGGCCCTGAGAGGCAGGCGAGACTTGAAAACATTCCTTGCCTACCTCTCCTTGAAGGCAGCGGTTAGCACTGTGTTCCAGGGCCCAAAATCTGAGCTGGGGAGGCCTTCGGTCTCCACGACGAGACATGCTTTGGGTTCAGTGTATGTACGAGTTTCTCAGGAGCAAGTTCTGCTTCTCTTATTTCGCCTCCTTTAGCTGTGTTTGGCAGCCTTTGATATGCCCTAGGCCCTCGAAAGCAAGAGATTTTCACGGGGGGCTTTTGGAACCGGATTATGAACGAAGGACACTACGGCCACTGTTTCCTACCATCCAGCCACAGCTCTTCAGTGTTTCATAGGGCGGTGAGGTATAACGAATGGGCACACAGGGTTTATGTTCTTGAAGAGATGTGTACGGCGTTGAGGGAAGGGGTCATTTCAACGCTATGCCTAACTCGGTGTTCTGAGACGGAAGAGGAGTCCCAGCCTGGCAGTCTGCAAGAAAGGACGTCTTCACTGAGGAGAGAATGTGCTGTTCCTTCCCCACAAGATGCGGGGCGTTGGAGACTTTCTTGCTCTTCCCTGAACGCACTTTACAGCCTGTAGCTGAACGGTGGGCTAAGCGCAGAGAGACCTGCACCAGTAACCTTCGAAACTGTCATTGGGAATTGGCTGGGCCTTTGTGCTCCAAGGCTGAGTAGAAAAGCTAACCTCTTCCAAACCAGAGAGAGGCAGGTCTCCTTCTCGGCGGTCCTACATGATATGCTGTCTCACGAGCTCAAAGCAAAGAAATCCTGGGCAACTGTTGCTTCTGGACAAGGCCCGTAACCTTGGGCAACGGGGTATTCCTAGAAGGAGAAGGAGGCCGTTGTTTCCTCCCATCACGCGACAACTCCTTTGTGTTTCTTGGGAGGTAAGATGTAATGAATGGGGACCCATGGAGTATAGTCTTTAAGAGATGTGTCCGGCCTTGAGGGAAGGGGTCATTTCAGGGCTATGCCGAACTCGGCGTTCTGAAAAGGAATAGGAGCTCGGGCCAGGCAGGCTGCAAGAAAAGATTTCTTTACGAAGAGGAAATGTGCCGTTCCTAAACAACATGGTGCGGGAGGCTGCAGAGTGGAGGCTACTTCACTGAATGCACCTAGGAGACGGGAGCTGAGCAGGGGGCTGATGGCAGAGAGACCTTCAATACTACAGTTCTAAAGTATCATTGGGAGCTGACTGGATCTCTGAGTTCAAAGGCTCAAAGGCAGAAAAGCAAACCTCTGAAAACCCAGAGAAAGGCTGGTCTCCTTCTCTGCGGTTCTGCATGATATGCTGTCTCACGAGCCCCTGGGAAAGAACTCCTTGGCCACTGCCGCTTCTGGGCAAGGACATCCAGCTAAGCGGCTGAGGAAGGTTGTGCAGAAAGTCCCCGAAATGTAACACTAGGTTTCCATTAGGAAACATGCTGTGTCACTCTCCAGAAGGGCCACACTGACCCCTGAAGGGTCTAGAAGCTTTGGCAAGCCGCGTACAGCTCAGAGTCTCCCAGCGTCCCCAGGTTTCCTTTCATGTATCCTAGCACACAGCAGAAACGTTCCTCGGGACGTGAAGCTGTGCTGGCTCTGGGAAAGTTAGTTTTCGGAGGGGGGACAGAGGCAATTCAATCTAACCCTGTCAAGGCAGCATCTGCGTTTTCTTCTCTCATGGCGCACTGCACGGGGTTCCATGAACCTGAAATGCTCTCAATGTGTCGCTAACATAACATGGCAATCAACCTCAGTGGTTTCAGCGGCATTCGAGGGTCCAACTCCTCAAGAGGCCTCGCCCCTCACGAGCCCCCTAGAAGAAATGTTGCGTCTTGTTTCTCGCCATCGAGAGCAGTTCTGTGCACCGTGTTGGTGCCTGGAGCGTAGGAAAGATACACTCGATGTGCGGATGTAGGAAGTATACCAGGGCAGACGTCTGTTCAAATGCTTCTCCTCTAGGAACTATCCTGCCTGCCCAGAGAGCACTGTGCTCCAAAAGAGTGGCAGTGAAGGCCGTTCACACCACAGCAATGGCCTCGTTTCCCTCAGACAACTTGGAAGCGTTTGCTACACTCCAGTACAACTCGCTGCTCGGCAGGACGTTCGGGCAGGCTGTGGATATTTTCCACTCAAGCTGAACAGGCCCTGAGAGGCAGGCGAGACTTGAAAACATTCCTTGCCTACCTCTCCTTGAAGGCAGCGGTTAGCACTGTGTTCCAGGGCCCAAAATCTGAGCTGGGGAGGCCTTCGGTCTCCACGACGAGGCATGCTTTGGGTTCAGTGTATGTACGAGTTTCTCAGGAGCAAGTTCTGCTTCTCTTATTTCGCCTCCTTTAGCTGTGTTTGGCAGCCCTTGGTATGCCCTAGGCCCTCGAAAGCAAGAGATTTTCACGGGGGGCTTTTGGAACCGGATTATGAACGAAGGACACTACGGCCACTGTTTCCTACCATCCAGCCACAGCTCTTCGGTGTTTCATAGGGCGGTGAGGTATAACGAATGGGCACACAGGGTTTATGTTCTTGAAGAGATGTGTACGGCCTTGAGGGAAGGGGTCATTTCAACGCTATGCCTAACTCGGTGTTCTGAGACGGAAGAGGAGTCCCAGCCTGGCAGTCTGCAAGAAAGGACGTCTTCACTGAGGAGAGAATGTGCTGTTCCTTCCCCACAAGATGCGGGGCGTTGGAGACTTTCTTGCTCTTCCCTGAACGCACTTTACAGCCTGTAGCTGAACGGTGGGCTAAGCGCAGAGAGACCTGCACCAGTAACCTTCGAAACTGTCATTGGGAATTGGCTGGGCCTTTGTGCTCCAAGGCTGAGTAGAAAAGCTAACCTCTTCCAAACCAGAGAGAGGCAGGTCTCCTTCTCGGCGGTCCTACATGATATGCTGTCTCACGAGCTCAAAGCAAAGAAATCCTGGGCAACTGTTGCTTCTGGACAAGGCCCGTAACCTTGGGCAACGGGGTATTCCTAGAAGGAGAAGGAGGCCGTTGTTTCCTCCCATCACGCGACAACTCCTTTGTGTTTCTTGGGAGGTAAGATGTAATGAATGGGGACCCATGGAGTATAGTCTTTAAGAGATGTGTCCGGCCTTGAGGGAAGGGGTCATTTCAGGGCTATGCCGAACTCGGCGTTCTGAAAAGGAATAGGAGCTCGGGCCAGGCAGGCTGCAAGAAAAGATTTCTTTACGAAGAGGAAATGTGCCGTTCCTAAACAACATGGTGCGGGAGGCTGCAGAGTGGAGGCTACTTCACTGAATGCACCTAGGAGACGGGAGCTGAGCAGGGGGCTGATGGCAGAGAGACCTTCAATACTACAGTTCTAAAGTATCATTGGGAGCTGACTGGATCTCTGAGTTCAAAGGCTCAAAGGCAGAAAAGCAAACCTCTGAAAACCCAGAGAAAGGCTGGTCTCCTTCTCTGCGGTTCTGCATGATATGCTGTCTCACGAGCCCCTGGGAAAGAACTCCTTGGCCACTGCCGCTTCTGGGCAAGGACATCCAGCTAAGCGGCTGAGGAAGGTTGTGCAGAAAGTCCCCGAAATGTAACACTAGGTTTCCATTAGGAAACATGCTGTGTCACTCTCCAGAAGGGCCACACTGACCCCTGAAGGGTCTAGAAGCTTTGGCAAGCCGCGTACAGCTCAGAGTCTCCCAGCGTCCCCAGGTTTCCTTTCATGTATCCTAGCACACAGCAGAAACGTTCCTCGGGACGTGAAGCTGTGCTGGCTCTGGGAAAGTTAGTTTTCGGAGGGGGGACAGAGGCAATTCAATCTAACCCTGTCAAGGCAGCATCTGCGTTTTCTTCTCTCATGGCGCACTGCACGGGGTTCCATGAACCTGAAATGCTCTCAATGTGTCGCTAACATAACATGGCAATCAACCTCAGTGGTTTCAGCGGCATTCGAGGGTCCAACTCCTCAAGAGGCCTCGCCCCTCACGAGCCCCCTAGAAGAAATGTTGCGTCTTGTTTCTCGCCATCGAGAGCAGTTCTGTGCACCGTGTTGGTGCCTGGAGCGTAGGAAAGATACACTCGATGTGCGGATGTAGGAAGTATACCAGGGCAGACGTCTGTTCAAATGCTTCTCCTCTAGGAACTATCCTGCCTGCCCAGAGAGCACTGTGCTCCAAAAGAGTGGCAGTGAAGGCCGTTCACACCACAGCAATGGCCTCGTTTCCCTCAGACAACTTGGAAGCGTTTGCTACACTCCAGTACAACTCGCTGCTCGGCAGGACGTTCGGGCAGGCTGTGGATATTTTCCACTCAAGCTGAACAGGCCCTGAGAGGCAGGCGAGACTTGAAAACATTCCTTGCCTACCTCTCCTTGAAGGCAGCGGTTAGCACTGTGTTCCAGGGCCCAAAATCTGAGCTGGGGAGGCCTTCGGTCTCCACGACGAGGCATGCTTTGGGTTCAGTGTATGTACGAGTTTCTCAGGAGCAAGTTCTGCTTCTCTTATTTCGCCTCCTTTAGCTGTGTTTGGCAGCCCTTGGTATGCCCTAGGCCCTCGAAAGCAAGAGATTTTCACGGGGGGCTTTTGGAACCGGATTATGAACGAAGGACACTACGGCCACTGTTTCCTACCATCCAGCCACAGCTCTTCGGTGTTTCATAGGGCGGTGAGGTATAACGAATGGGCACACAGGGTTTATGTTCTTGAAGAGATGTGTACGGCCTTGAGGGAAGGGGTCATTTCAACGCTATGCCTAACTCGGTGTTCTGAGACGGAAGAGGAGTCCCAGCCTGGCAGTCTGCAAGAAAGGACGTCTTCACTGAGGAGAGAATGTGCTGTTCCTTCCCCACAAGATGCGGGGCGTTGGAGACTTTCTTGCTCTTCCCTGAACGCACTTTACAGCCTGTAGCTGAACGGTGGGCTAAGCGCAGAGAGACCTGCACCAGTAACCTTCGAAACTGTCATTGGGAATTGGCTGGGCCTTTGTGCTCCAAGGCTGAGTAGAAAAGCTAACCTCTTCCAAACCAGAGAGAGGCAGGTCTCCTTCTCGGCGGTCCTACATGATATGCTGTCTCACGAGCTCAAAGCAAAGAAATCCTGGGCAACTGTTGCTTCTGGACAAGGCCCGTAACCTTGGGCAACGGGGTATTCCTAGAAGGAGAAGGAGGCCGTTGTTTCCTCCCATCACGCGACAACTCCTTTGTGTTTCTTGGGAGGTAAGATGTAATGAATGGGGACCCATGGAGTATAGTCTTTAAGAGATGTGTCCGGCCTTGAAGGAAGGGGTCATTTCAGGGCTATGCCGAACTCGACGTTCTGAAAAGGAATAGGAGCTCGGGCCAGGCAGGCTGCAAGAAAAGATTTCTTTACGAAGAGGAAATGTGCCGTTCCTAAACAACATGGTGCGGGAGGCTGCAGAGTGGAGGCTACTTCACTGAATGCACCTAGGAGACGGGAGCTGAGCAGGGGGCTGATGGCAGAGAGACCTTCAATACTACAGTTCTAAAGTACCATTGGGAGCTGACTGGATCTCTGAGTTCAAAGGCTCAAAGGCAGAAAAGCGAACCTCTGAAAACCCAGAGAAAGGCTGGTCTCCTTCTCTGCGGTTCTGCATGATATGCTGTCTCACGAGCCCCTGGGAAAGAACTCCTTGGCCACTGCCGCTTCTGGGCAAGGACATCCAGCTAAGCGGCTGAGGAAGGTTGTGCAGAAAGTCCCCGAAATGTAACACTAGGTTTCCATTAGGAAACATGCTGTGTCACTCTCCAGAAGGGCCACACTGACCCCTGAAGGGTCTAGAAGCTTTGGCAAGCCGCGTACAGCTCAGAGTCTCCCAGCGTCCCCAGGTTTCCTTTCATGTATCCTAGCAGACAGCAGAAACGTTCCTCGGGACGTGAAGCTGTGCTGGCTCTGGGAAAGTTAGTTTTCGGAGGGGGGACAGAGGCAATTCAATCTAACCCTGTCAAGGCAGCATCTGCGTTTTCTTCTCTCATGGCGCACTGCACGGGGTTCCATGAACCTGAAATGCTCTCAATGTGTCGCTAACATAACATGGCAATCAACCTCAGTGGTTTCAGCGGCATTCGAGGGTCCAACTCCTCAAGAGGCCTCGCCCCTCACGAGCCCCCTAGAAGAAATGTTGCGTCTTGTTTCTCGCCATCGAGAGCAGTTCTGTGCACCGTGTTGGTGCCTGGAGTGTAGGAAAGATACACTCGATGTGCGGATGTAGGAAGTATACCAGGGCAGACGTCTGTTCAAATGCTTCTCCTCTAGGAACTATCCTGCCTGCCCAGAGAGCACTGTGCTCCAAAAGAGTGGCAGTGAAGGCCGTTCACACCACAGCAATGGCCTCGTTTCCCTCAGACAACTTGGAAGCGTTTGCTACACTCCAGTACAACTCGCTGCTCGGCAGGACGTTCGGGCAGGCTGTGGATATTTTCCACTCAAGCTGAACAGGCCCTGAGAGGCAGGCGAGACTTGAAAACATTCCTTGCCTACCTCTCCTTGAAGGCAGCGGTTAGCACTGTGTTCCAGGGCCCAAAATCTGAGCTGGGGAGGCCTTCGGTCTCCACGACGAGGCATGCTTTGGGTTCAGTGTATGTACGAGTTTCTCAGGAGCAAGTTCTGCTTCTCTTATTTCGCCTCCTTTAGCTGTGTTTGGCAGCCCTTGGTATGCCCTAGGCCCTCGAAAGCAAGAGATTTTCACGGGGGGCTTTTGGAACCGGATTATGAACGAAGGACACTACGGCCACTGTTTCCTACCATCCAGCCACAGCTCTTCGGTCTTTCATAGGGCGGTGAGGTATAACGAATGGGCACACAGGGTTTATGTTCTTGAAGAGATGTGTACAGCGTTGAGGGAAGGGGTCATTTCAACGCTATGCCTAACTCGGTGTTCTGAGACGGAAGAGGAGTCCCAGCCTGGCAGTCTGCAAGAAAGGACGTCTTCACTGAGGAGAGAATGTGCTGTTCCTTCCCCACAAGATGCGGGGCGTTGGAGACTTTCTTGCTCTTCCCTGAACGCACTTTACAGCCTGTAGCTGAACGGTGGGCTAAGCGCAGAGAGACCTGCACCAGTAACCTTCGAAACTGTCATTGGGAATTGGCTGGGCCTTTGTGCTCCAAGGCTGAGTAGAAAAGCTAACCTCTTCCAAACCAGAGAGAGGCAGGTCTCCTTCTCGGCGGTCCTACATGATATGCTGTCTCACGAGCTCAAAGCAAAGAAATCCTGGGCAACTGTTGCTTCTGGACAAGGCCCGTAACCTTGGGCAACGGGGTATTCCTAGAAGGAGAAGGAGGCCGTTGTTTCCTCCCATCACGCGACAACTCCTTTGTGTTTCTTGGGAGGTAAGATGTAATGAATGGGGACCCATGGAGTATAGTCTTTAAGAGATGTGTCCGGCCTTGAGGGAAGGGGTCATTTCAGGGCTATGCCGAACTCGGCATTCTGAAAAGGAATAGGAGCTCGGGCCAGGCAGGCTGCAAGAAAAGATTTCTTTACGAAGAGGAAATGTGCCGTTCCTAAACAACATGGTGCGGGAGGCTGCAGAGTGGAGGCTACTTCACTGAATGCACCTAGGAGACGGGAGCTGAGCAGGGGGCTGATGGCAGAGAGACCTTCAGTACTACAGTTCTAAAGTATCATTGGGAGCTGACTGGATCTCTGAGTTCAAAGGCTCAAAGGCAGAAAAGCGAACCTCTGAAAACCCGGAGAAAGGCTGGTCTCCTTCTCTGCGGTTCTGCATGATATGCTGTCTCACGAGCCCCTGGGAAAGAACTCCTTGGCCACTGCCGCTTCTGGGCAAGGACATCCAGCTAAGCGGCTGAGGAAGGTTGTGCAGAAAGTCCCCGAAATGTAACACTAGGTTTCCATTAGGAAACATGCTGTGTCACTCTCCAGAAGGGCCACACTGACCCCTGAAGGGTCTAGAAGCTTTGGCAAGCCGCGTACAGCTCAGAGTCTCCCAGCGTCCCCAGGTTTCCTTTCATGTATCCTAGCACACAGCAGAAACGTTCCTCGGGACGTGAAGCTGTGCTGGCTCTGGGAAAGTTAGTTTTCGGAGGGGGGACAGAGGCAATTCAATCTAACCCTGTCAAGGCAGCATCTGCGTTTTCTTCTCTCATGGCGCACTGCACGGGGTTCCATGAACCTGAAATGCTCTCAATGTGTCGCTAACATAACATGGCAATCAACCTCAGTGGTTTCAGCGGCATTCGAGGGTCCAACTCCTCAAGAGGCCTCGCCCCTCACGAGCCCCTTAGAAGAAACGTTGCATCTTCTGTCTCTCCATCAGGAGGAGTTCTATGCACCGTGTTGGTGCCTGGAGCGTAGGAAAGATACACTCGATGTGCGGATGTAGGAAGTATACCAGGGCAGACGTCTGTTCAAATGCTTCTCCTCTAGGAACTATCCTGCCTGCCCAGAGAGCACTGTGCTCCAAAAGAGTGGCAGTGAAGGCCGTTCACACCACAGCAATGGCCTCGTTTCCCTCAGACAACTTGGAAGCGTTTGCTACACTCCAGTACAACTCGCTGCTCGGCAGGACGTTCGGGCAGGCTGTGGATATTTTCCACTCAAGCTGAACAGGCCCTGAGAGGCAGGCGAGACTTGAAAACATTCCTTGCCTACCTCTCCTTGAAGGCAGCGGTTAGCACTGTGTTCCAGGGCCCAAAATCTGAGCTGGGGAGGCCTTCGGTCTCCACGACGAGGCATGCTTTGGGTTCAGTGTATGTACGAGTTTCTCAGGAGCAAGTTCTGCTTCTCTTATTTCGCCTCCTTTAGCTGTGTTTGGCAGCCCTTGGTATGCCCTAGGCCCTCGAAAGCAAGAGATTTTCACGGGGGGCTTTTGGAACCGGATTATGAACGAAGGACACTACGGCCACTGTTTCCTACCATCCAGCCACAGCTCTTCGGTCTTTCATAGGGCGGTGAGGTATAACGAATGGGCACACAGGGTTTATGTTCTTGAAGAGATGTGTACGGCCTTGAGGGAAGGGGTCATTTCAACGCTATGCCTAACTCGGTGTTCTGAGACGGAAGAGGAGTCCCAGCCTGGCAGTCTGCAAGAAAGGACGTCTTCACTGAGGAGAGAATGTGCTGTTCCTTCCCCACAAGATGCGGGGCGTTGGAGACTTTCTTGCTCTTCCCTGAACGCACTTTACAGCCTGTAGCTGAACGGTGGGCTAAGCGCAGAGAGACCTGCACCAGTAACCTTCGAAACTGTCATTGGGAATTGGCTGGGCCTTTGTGCTCCAAGGCTGAGTAGAAAAGCTAACCTCTTCCAAACCAGAGAGAGGCAGGTCTCCTTCTCGGCGGTCCTACATGATATGCTGTCTCACGAGCTCAAAGCAAAGAAATCCTGGGCAACTGTTGCTTCTGGACAAGGCCCGTAACCTTGGGCAACGGGGTATTCCTAGAAGGAGAAGGAGGCCGTTGTTTCCTCCCATCACGCGACAACTCCTTTGTGTTTCTTGGGAGGTAAGATGTAATGAATGGGGACCCATGGAGTATAGTCTTTAAGAGATGTGTCCGGCCTTGAGGGAAGGGGTCATTTCAGGGCTATGCCGAACTCGGCGTTCTGAAAAGGAATAGGAGCTCGGGCCAGGCAGGCTGCAAGAAAAGATTTCTTTACGAAGAGGAAATGTGCCGTTCCTAAACAACATGGTGCGGGAGGCTGCAGAGTGGAGGCTACTTCACTGAATGCACCTAGGAGACGGGAGCTGAGCAGGGGGCTGATGGCAGAGAGACCTTCAATACTACAGTTCTAAAGTATCATTGGGAGCTGACTGGATCTCTGAGTTCAAAGGCTCAAAGGCAGAAAAGCGAACCTCTGAAAACCCGGAGAAAGGCTGGTCTCCTTCTCTGCGGTTCTGCATGATATGCTGTCTCACGAGCCCCTGGGAAAGAACTCCTTGGCCACTGCCGCTTCTGGGCAAGGACATCCAGCTAAGCGGCTGAGGAAGGTTGTGCAGAAAGTCCCCGAAATGTAACACTAGGTTTCCATTAGGAAACATGCTGTGTCACTCTCCAGAAGGGCCACACTGACCCCTGAAGGGTCTAGAAGCTTTGGCAAGCCGCGTACAGCTCAGAGTCTCCCAGCGTCCCCAGGTTTCCTTTCATGTATCCTAGCACACAGCAGAAACGTTCCTCGGGACGTGAAGCTGTGCTGGCTCTGGGAAAGTTAGTTTTCGGAGGGGGGACAGAGGCAATTCAATCTAACCCTGTCAAGGCAGCATCTGCGTTTTCTTCTCTCATGGCGCACTGCACGGGGTTCCATGAACCTGAAATGCTCTCAATGTGTCGCTAACATAACATGGCAATCAACCTCAGTGGTTTCAGCGGCATTCGAGGGTCCAACTCCTCAAGAGGCCTCGCCCCTCACGAGCCCCCTAGAAGAAATGTTGCGTCTTGTTTCTCGCCATCGAGAGCAGTTCTGTGCACCGTGTTGGTGCCTGGAGTGTAGGAAAGATACACTCGATGTGCGGATGTAGGAAGTATACCAGGGCAGACGTCTGTTCAAATGCTTCTCCTCTAGGAACTATCCTGCCTGCCCAGAGAGCACTGTGCTCCAAAAGAGTGGCAGTGAAGGCCGTTCACACCACAGCAATGGCCTCGTTTCCCTCAGACAACTTGGAAGCGTTTGCTACACTCCAGTACAACTCGCTGCTCGGCAGGACGTTCGGGCAGGCTGTGGATATTTTCCACTCAAGCTGAACAGGCCCTGAGAGGCAGGCGAGACTTGAAAACATTCCTTGCCTACCTCTCCTTGAAGGCAGCGGTTAGCACTGTGTTCCAGGGCCCAAAATCTGAGCTGGGGAGGCCTTCGGTCTCCACGACGAGGCATGCTTTGGGTTCAGTGTATGTACGAGTTTCTCAGGAGCAAGTTCTGCTTCTCTTATTTCGCCTCCTTTAGCTGTGTTTGGCAGCCCTTGGTATGCCCTAGGCCCTCGAAAGCAAGAGATTTTCACGGGGGGCTTTTGGAACCGGATTATGAACGAAGGACACTACGGCCACTGTTTCCTACCATCCAGCCACAGCTCTTCGGTCTTTCATAGGGCGGTGAGGTATAACGAATGGGCACACAGGGTTTATGTTCTTGAAGAGATGTGTACAGCGTTGAGGGAAGGGGTCATTTCAACGCTATGCCTAACTCGGTGTTCTGAGACGGAAGAGGAGTCCCAGCCTGGCAGTCTGCAAGAAAGGACGTCTTCACTGAGGAGAGAATGTGCTGTTCCTTCCCCACAAGATGCGGGGCGTTGGAGACTTTCTTGCTCTTCCCTGAACGCACTTTACAGCCTGTAGCTGAACGGTGGGCTAAGCGCAGAGAGACCTGCACCAGTAACCTTCGAAACTGTCATTGGGAATTGGCTGGGCCTTTGTGCTCCAAGGCTGAGTAGAAAAGCTAACCTCTTCCAAACCAGAGAGAGGCAGGTCTCCTTCTCGGCGGTCCTACATGATATGCTGTCTCACGAGCTCAAAGCAAAGAAATCCTGGGCAACTGTTGCTTCTGGACAAGGCCCGTAACCTTGGGCAACGGGGTATTCCTAGAAGGAGAAGGAGGCCGTTGTTTCCTCCCATCACGCGACAACTCCTTTGTGTTTCTTGGGAGGTAAGATGTAATGAATGGGGACCCATGGAGTATAGTCTTTAAGAGATGTGTCCGGCCTTGAGGGAAGGGGTCATTTCAGGGCTATGCCGAACTCGGCATTCTGAAAAGGAATAGGAGCTCGGGCCAGGCAGGCTGCAAGAAAAGATTTCTTTACGAAGAGGAAATGTGCCGTTCCTAAACAACATGGTGCGGGAGGCTGCAGAGTGGAGGCTACTTCACTGAATGCACCTAGGAGACGGGAGCTGAGCAGGGGGCTGATGGCAGAGAGACCTTCAGTACTACAGTTCTAAAGTATCATTGGGAGCTGACTGGATCTCTGAGTTCAAAGGCTCAAAGGCAGAAAAGCGAACCTCTGAAAACCCGGAGAAAGGCTGGTCTCCTTCTCTGCGGTTCTGCATGATATGCTGTCTCACGAGCCCCTGGGAAAGAACTCCTTGGCCACTGCCGCTTCTGGGCAAGGACATCCAGCTAAGCGGCTGAGGAAGGTTGTGCAGAAAGTCCCCGAAATGTAACACTAGGTTTCCATTAGGAAACATGCTGTGTCACTCTCCAGAAGGGCCACACTGACCCCTGAAGGGTCTAGAAGCTTTGGCAAGCCGCGTACAGCTCAGAGTCTCCCAGCGTCCCCAGGTTTCCTTTCATGTATCCTAGCACACAGCAGAAACGTTCCTCGGGACGTGAAGCTGTGCTGGCTCTGGGAAAGTTAGTTTTCGGAGGGGGGACAGAGGCAATTCAATCTAACCCTGTCAAGGCAGCATCTGCGTTTTCTTCTCTCATGGCGCACTGCACGGGGTTCCATGAACCTGAAATGCTCTCAATGTGTCGCTAACATAACATGGCAATCAACCTCAGTGGTTTCAGCGGCATTCGAGGGTCCAACTCCTCAAGAGGCCTCGCCCCTCACGAGCCCCTTAGAAGAAACGTTGCATCTTCTGTCTCTCCATCAGGAGGAGTTCTATGCACCGTGTTGGTGCCTGGAGCGTAGGAAAGATACACTCGATGTGCGGATGTAGGAAGTATACCAGGGCAGACGTCTGTTCAAATGCTTCTCCTCTAGGAACTATCCTGCCTGCCCAGAGAGCACTGTGCTCCAAAAGAGTGGCAGTGAAGGCCGTTCACACCACAGCAATGGCCTCGTTTCCCTCAGACAACTTGGAAGCGTTTGCTACACTCCAGTACAACTCGCTGCTCGGCAGGACGTTCGGGCAGGCTGTGGATATTTTCCACTCAAGCTGAACAGGCCCTGAGAGGCAGGCGAGACTTGAAAACATTCCTTGCCTACCTCTCCTTGAAGGCAGCGGTTAGCACTGTGTTCCAGGGCCCAAAATCTGAGCTGGGGAGGCCTTCGGTCTCCACGACGAGGCATGCTTTGGGTTCAGTGTATGTACGAGTTTCTCAGGAGCAAGTTCTGCTTCTCTTATTTCGCCTCCTTTAGCTGTGTTTGGCAGCCCTTGGTATGCCCTAGGCCCTCGAAAGCAAGAGATTTTCACGGGGGGCTTTTGGAACCGGATTATGAACGAAGGACACTACGGCCACTGTTTCCTACCATCCAGCCACAGCTCTTCGGTCTTTCATAGGGCGGTGAGGTATAACGAATGGGCACACAGGGTTTATGTTCTTGAAGAGATGTGTACGGCCTTGAGGGAAGGGGTCATTTCAACGCTATGCCTAACTCGGTGTTCTGAGACGGAAGAGGAGTCCCAGCCTGGCAGTCTGCAAGAAAGGACGTCTTCACTGAGGAGAGAATGTGCTGTTCCTTCCCCACAAGATGCGGGGCGTTGGAGACTTTCTTGCTCTTCCCTGAACGCACTTTACAGCCTGTAGCTGAACGGTGGGCTAAGCGCAGAGAGACCTGCACCAGTAACCTTCGAAACTGTCATTGGGAATTGGCTGGGCCTTTGTGCTCCAAGGCTGAGTAGAAAAGCTAACCTCTTCCAAACCAGAGAGAGGCAGGTCTCCTTCTCGGCGGTCCTACATGATATGCTGTCTCACGAGCTCAAAGCAAAGAAATCCTGGGCAACTGTTGCTTCTGGACAAGGCCCGTAACCTTGGGCAACGGGGTATTCCTAGAAGGAGAAGGAGGCCGTTGTTTCCTCCCATCACGCGACAACTCCTTTGTGTTTCTTGGGAGGTAAGATGTAATGAATGGGGACCCATGGAGTATAGTCTTTAAGAGATGTGTCCGGCCTTGAGGGAAGGGGTCATTTCAGGGCTATGCCGAACTCGGCGTTCTGAAAAGGAATAGGAGCTCGGGCCAGGCAGGCTGCAAGAAAAGATTTCTTTACGAAGAGGAAATGTGCCGTTCCTAAACAACATGGTGCGGGAGGCTGCAGAGTGGAGGCTACTTCACTGAATGCACCTAGGAGACGGGAGCTGAGCAGGGGGCTGATGGCAGAGAGACCTTCAATACTACAGTTCTAAAGTATCATTGGGAGCTGACTGGATCTCTGAGTTCAAAGGCTCAAAGGCAGAAAAGCGAACCTCTGAAAACCCGGAGAAAGGCTGGTCTCCTTCTCTGCGGTTCTGCATGATATGCTGTCTCACGAGCCCCTGGGAAAGAACTCCTTGGCCACTGCCGCTTCTGGGCAAGGACATCCAGCTAAGCGGCTGAGGAAGGTTGTGCAGAAAGTCCCCGAAATGTAACACTAGGTTTCCATTAGGAAACATGCTGTGTCACTCTCCAGAAGGGCCACACTGACCCCTGAAGGGTCTAGAAGCTTTGGCAAGCCGCGTACAGCTCAGAGTCTCCCAGCGTCCCCAGGTTTCCTTTCATGTATCCTAGCACACAGCAGAAACGTTCCTCGGGACGTGAAGCTGTGCTGGCTCTGGGAAAGTTAGTTTTCGGAGGGGGGACAGAGGCAATTCAATCTAACCCTGTCAAGGCAGCATCTGCGTTTTCTTCTCTCATGGCGCACTGCACGGGGTTCCATGAACCTGAAATGCTCTCAATGTGTCGCTAACATAACATGGCAATCAACCTCAGTGGTTTCAGCGGCATTCGAGGGTCCAACTCCTCAAGAGGCCTCGCCCCTCACGAGCCCCCTAGAAGAAATGTTGCGTCTTGTTTCTCGCCATCGAGAGCAGTTCTGTGCACCGTGTTGGTGCCTGGAGTGTAGGAAAGATACACTCGATGTGCGGATGTAGGAAGTATACCAGGGCAGACGTCTGTTCAAATGCTTCTCCTCTAGGAACTATCCTGCCTGCCCAGAGAGCACTGTGCTCCAAAAGAGTGGCAGTGAAGGCCGTTCACACCACAGCAATGGCCTCGTTTCCCTCAGACAACTTGGAAGCGTTTGCTACACTCCAGTACAACTCGCTGCTCGGCAGGACGTTCGGGCAGGCTGTGGATATTTTCCACTCAAGCTGAACAGGCCCTGAGAGGCAGGCGAGACTTGAAAACATTCCTTGCCTACCTCTCCTTGAAGGCAGCGGTTAGCACTGTGTTCCAGGGCCCAAAATCTGAGCTGGGGAGGCCTTCGGTCTCCACGACGAGGCATGCTTTGGGTTCAGTGTATGTACGAGTTTCTCAGGAGCAAGTTCTGCTTCTCTTATTTCGCCTCCTTTAGCTGTGTTTGGCAGCCCTTGGTATGCCCTAGGCCCTCGAAAGCAAGAGATTTTCACGGGGGGCTTTTGGAACCGGATTATGAACGAAGGACACTACGGCCACTGTTTCCTACCATCCAGCCACAGCTCTTCGGTGTTTCATAGGGCGGTGAGGTATAACGAATGGGCACACAGGGTTTATGTTCTTGAAGAGATGTGTACGGCGTTGAGGGAAGGGGTCATTTCAACGCTATGCCTAACTCGGTGTTCTGAGACGGAAGAGGAGTCCCAGCCTGGCAGTCTGCAAGAAAGGACGTCTTCACTGAGGAGAGAATGTGCTGTTCCTTCCCCACAAGATGCGGGGCGTTGGAGACTTTCTTGCTCTTCCCTGAACGCACTTTACAGCCTGTAGCTGAACGGTGGGCTAAGCGCAGAGAGACCTGCACCAGTAACCTTCGAAACTGTCATTGGGAATTGGCTGGGCCTTTGTGCTCCAAGGCTGAGTAGAAAAGCTAACCTCTTCCAAACCAGAGAGAGGCAGGTCTCCTTCTCGGCGGTCCTACATGATATGCTGTCTCACGAGCTCAAAGCAAAGAAATCCTGGGCAACTGTTGCTTCTGGACAAGGCCCGTAACCTTGGGCAACGGGGTATTCCTAGAAGGAGAAGGAGGCCGTTGTTTCCTCCCATCACGCGACAACTCCTTTGTGTTTCTTGGGAGGTAAGATGTAATGAATGGGGACCCATGGAGTATAGTCTTTAAGAGATGTGTCCGGCCTTGAGGGAAGGGGTCATTTCAGGGCTATGCCGAACTCGGCGTTCTGAAAAGGAATAGGAGCTCGGGCCAGGCAGGCTGCAAGAAAAGATTTCTTTACGAAGAGGAAATGTGCCGTTCCTAAACAACATGGTGCGGGAGGCTGCAGAGTGGAGGCTACTTCACTGAATGCACCTAGGAGACGGGAGCTGAGCAGGGGGCTGATGGCAGAGAGACCTTCAATACTACAGTTCTAAAGTATCATTGGGAGCTGACTGGATCTCTGAGTTCAAAGGCTCAAAGGCAGAAAAGCGAACCTCTGAAAACCCGGAGAAAGGCTGGTCTCCTTCTCTGCGGTTCTGCATGATATGCTGTCTCACGAGCCCCTGGGAAAGAACTCCTTGGCCACTGCCGCTTCTGGGCAAGGACATCCAGCTAAGCGGCTGAGGAAGGTTGTGCAGAAAGTCCCCGAAATGTAACACTAGGTTTCCATTAGGAAACATGCTGTGTCACTCTCCAGAAGGGCCACACTGACCCCTGAAGGGTCTAGAAGCTTTGGCAAGCCGCGTACAGCTCAGAGTCTCCCAGCGTCCCCAGGTTTCCTTTCATGTATCCTAGCACACAGCAGAAACGTTCCTCGGGACGTGAAGCTGTGCTGGCTCTGGGAAAGTTAGTTTTCGGAGGGGGGACAGAGGCAATTCAATCTAACCCTGTCAAGGCAGCATCTGCGTTTTCTTCTCTCATGGCGCACTGCACGGGGTTCCATGAACCTGAAATGCTCTCAATGTGTCGCTAACATAACATGGCAATCAACCTCAGTGGTTTCAGCGGCATTCGAGGGTCCAACTCCTCAAGAGGCCTCGCCCCTCACGAGCCCCCTAGAAGAAATGTTGCGTCTTGTTTCTCGCCATCGAGAGCAGTTCTGTGCACCGTGTTGGTGCCTGGAGTGTAGGAAAGATACACTCGATGTGCGGATGTAGGAAGTATACCAGGGCAGACGTCTGTTCAAATGCTTCTCCTCTAGGAACTATCCTGCCTGCCCAGAGAGCACTGTGCTCCAAAAGAGTGGCAGTGAAGGCCGTTCACACCACAGCAATGGCCTCGTTTCCCTCAGACAACTTGGAAGCGTTTGCTACACTCCAGTACAACTCGCTGCTCGGCAGGACGTTCGGGCAGGCTGTGGATATTTTCCACTCAAGCTGAACAGGCCCTGAGAGGCAGGCGAGACTTGAAAACATTCCTTGCCTACCTCTCCTTGAAGGCAGCGGTTAGCACTGTGTTCCAGGGCCCAAAATCTGAGCTGGGGAGGCCTTCGGTCTCCACGACGAGGCATGCTTTGGGTTCAGTGTATGTACGAGTTTCTCAGGAGCAAGTTCTGCTTCTCTTATTTCGCCTCCTTTAGCTGTGTTTGGCAGCCCTTGGTATGCCCTAGGCCCTCGAAAGCAAGAGATTTTCACGGGGGGCTTTTGGAACCGGATTATGAACGAAGGACACTACGGCCACTGTTTCCTACCATCCAGCCACAGCTCTTCGGTCTTTCATAGGGCGGTGAGGTATAACGAATGGGCACACAGGGTTTATGTTCTTGAAGAGATGTGTACAGCGTTGAGGGAAGGGGTCATTTCAACGCTATGCCTAACTCGGTGTTCTGAGACGGAAGAGGAGTCCCAGCCTGGCAGTCTGCAAGAAAGGACGTCTTCACTGAGGAGAGAATGTGCTGTTCCTTCCCCACAAGATGCGGGGCGTTGGAGACTTTCTTGCTCTTCCCTGAACGCACTTTACAGCCTGTAGCTGAACGGTGGGCTAAGCGCAGAGAGACCTGCACCAGTAACCTTCGAAACTGTCATTGGGAATTGGCTGGGCCTTTGTGCTCCAAGGCTGAGTAGAAAAGCTAACCTCTTCCAAACCAGAGAGAGGCAGGTCTCCTTCTCGGCGGTCCTACATGATATGCTGTCTCACGAGCTCAAAGCAAAGAAATCCTGGGCAACTGTTGCTTCTGGACAAGGCCCGTAACCTTGGGCAACGGGGTATTCCTAGAAGGAGAAGGAGGCCGTTGTTTCCTCCCATCACGCGACAACTCCTTTGTGTTTCTTGGGAGGTAAGATGTAATGAATGGGGACCCATGGAGTATAGTCTTTAAGAGATGTGTCCGGCCTTGAGGGAAGGGGTCATTTCAGGGCTATGCCGAACTCGGCGTTCTGAAAAGGAATAGGAGCTCGGGCCAGGCAGGCTGCAAGAAAAGATTTCTTTACGAAGAGGAAATGTGCCGTTCCTAAACAACATGGTGCGGGAGGCTGCAGAGTGGAGGCTACTTCACTGAATGCACCTAGGAGACGGGAGCTGAGCAGGGGGCTGATGGCAGAGAGACCTTCAATACTACAGTTCTAAAGTATCATTGGGAGCTGACTGGATCTCTGAGTTCAAAGGCTCAAAGGCAGAAAAGCGAACCTCTGAAAACCCGGAGAAAGGCTGGTCTCCTTCTCTGCGGTTCTGCATGATATGCTGTCTCACGAGCCCCTGGGAAAGAACTCCTTGGCCACTGCCGCTTCTGGGCAAGGACATCCAGCTAAGCGGCTGAGGAAGGTTGTGCAGAAAGTCCCCGAAATGTAACACTAGGTTTCCATTAGGAAACATGCTGTGTCACTCTCCAGAAGGGCCACACTGACCCCTGAAGGGTCTAGAAGCTTTGGCAAGCCGCGTACAGCTCAGAGTCTCCCAGCGTCCCCAGGTTTCCTTTCATGTATCCTAGCACACAGCAGAAACGTTCCTCGGGACGTGAAGCTGTGCTGGCTCTGGGAAAGTTAGTTTTCGGAGGGGGGACAGAGGCAATTCAATCTAACCCTGTCAAGGCAGCATCTGCGTTTTCTTCTCTCATGGCGCACTGCACGGGGTTCCATGAACCTGAAATGCTCTCAATGTGTCGCTAACATAACATGGCAATCAACCTCAGTGGTTTCAGCGGCATTCGAGGGTCCAACTCCTCAAGAGGCCTCGCCCCTCACGAGCCCCCTAGAAGAAATGTTGCGTCTTGTTTCTCGCCATCGAGAGCAGTTCTGTGCACCGTGTTGGTGCCTGGAGTGTAGGAAAGATACACTCGATGTGCGGATGTAGGAAGTATACCAGGGCAGACGTCTGTTCAAATGCTTCTCCTCTAGGAACTATCCTGCCTGCCCAGAGAGCACTGTGCTCCAAAAGAGTGGCAGTGAAGGCCGTTCACACCACAGCAATGGCCTCGTTTCCCTCAGACAACTTGGAAGCGTTTGCTACACTCCAGTACAACTCGCTGCTCGGCAGGACGTTCGGGCAGGCTGTGGATATTTTCCACTCAAGCTGAACAGGCCCTGAGAGGCAGGCGAGACTTGAAAACATTCCTTGCCTACCTCTCCTTGAAGGCAGCGGTTAGCACTGTGTTCCAGGGCCCAAAATCTGAGCTGGGGAGGCCTTCGGTCTCCACGACGAGGCATGCTTTGGGTTCAGTGTATGTACGAGTTTCTCAGGAGCAAGTTCTGCTTCTCTTATTTCGCCTCCTTTAGCTGTGTTTGGCAGCCCTTGGTATGCCCTAGGCCCTCGAAAGCAAGAGATTTTCACGGGGGGCTTTTGGAACCGGATTATGAACGAAGGACACTACGGCCACTGTTTCCTACCATCCAGCCACAGCTCTTCGGTGTTTCATAGGGCGGTGAGGTATAACGAATGGGCACACAGGGTTTATGTTCTTGAAGAGATGTGTACGGCGTTGAGGGAAGGGGTCATTTCAACGCTATGCCTAACTCGGTGTTCTGAGACGGAAGAGGAGTCCCAGCCTGGCAGTCTGCAAGAAAGGACGTCTTCACTGAGGAGAGAATGTGCTGTTCCTTCCCCACAAGATGCGGGGCGTTGGAGACTTTCTTGCTCTTCCCTGAACGCACTTTACAGCCTGTAGCTGAACGGTGGGCTAAGCGCAGAGAGACCTGCACCAGTAACCTTCGAAACTGTCATTGGGAATTGGCTGGGCCTTTGTGCTCCAAGGCTGAGTAGAAAAGCTAACCTCTTCCAAACCAGAGAGAGGCAGGTCTCCTTCTCGGCGGTCCTACATGATATGCTGTCTCACGAGCTCAAAGCAAAGAAATCCTGGGCAACTGTTGCTTCTGGACAAGGCCCGTAACCTTGGGCAACGGGGTATTCCTAGAAGGAGAAGGAGGCCGTTGTTTCCTCCCATCACGCGACAACTCCTTTGTGTTTCTTGGGAGGTAAGATGTAATGAATGGGGACCCATGGAGTATAGTCTTTAAGAGATGTGTCCGGCCTTGAGGGAAGGGGTCATTTCAGGGCTATGCCGAACTCGGCATTCTGAAAAGGAATAGGAGCTCGGGCCAGGCAGGCTGCAAGAAAAGATTTCTTTACGAAGAGGAAATGTGCCGTTCCTAAACAACATGGTGCGGGAGGCTGCAGAGTGGAGGCTACTTCACTGAATGCACCTAGGAGACGGGAGCTGAGCAGGGGGCTGATGGCAGAGAGACCTTCAGTACTACAGTTCTAAAGTATCATTGGGAGCTGACTGGATCTCTGAGTTCAAAGGCTCAAAGGCAGAAAAGCGAACCTCTGAAAACCCGGAGAAAGGCTGGTCTCCTTCTCTGCGGTTCTGCATGATATGCTGTCTCACGAGCCCCTGGGAAAGAACTCCTTGGCCACTGCCGCTTCTGGGCAAGGACATCCAGCTAAGCGGCTGAGGAAGGTTGTGCAGAAAGTCCCCGAAATGTAACACTAGGTTTCCATTAGGAAACATGCTGTGTCACTCTCCAGAAGGGCCACACTGACCCCTGAAGGGTCTAGAAGCTTTGGCAAGCCGCGTACAGCTCAGAGTCTCCCAGCGTCCCCAGGTTTCCTTTCATGTATCCTAGCACACAGCAGAAACGTTCCTCGGGACGTGAAGCTGTGCTGGCTCTGGGAAAGTTAGTTTTCGGAGGGGGGACAGAGGCAATTCAATCTAACCCTGTCAAGGCAGCATCTGCGTTTTCTTCTCTCATGGCGCACTGCACGGGGTTCCATGAACCTGAAATGCTCTCAATGTGTCGCTAACATAACATGGCAATCAACCTCAGTGGTTTCAGCGGCATTCGAGGGTCCAACTCCTCAAGAGGCCTCGCCCCTCACGAGCCCCTTAGAAGAAACGTTGCATCTTCTGTCTCTCCATCAGGAGGAGTTCTATGCACCGTGTTGGTGCCTGGAGCGTAGGAAAGATACACTCGATGTGCGGATGTAGGAAGTATACCAGGGCAGACGTCTGTTCAAATGCTTCTCCTCTAGGAACTATCCTGCCTGCCCAGAGAGCACTGTGCTCCAAAAGAGTGGCAGTGAAGGCCGTTCACACCACAGCAATGGCCTCGTTTCCCTCAGACAACTTGGAAGCGTTTGCTACACTCCAGTACAACTCGCTGCTCGGCAGGACGTTCGGGCAGGCTGTGGATATTTTCCACTCAAGCTGAACAGGCCCTGAGAGGCAGGCGAGACTTGAAAACATTCCTTGCCTACCTCTCCTTGAAGGCAGCGGTTAGCACTGTGTTCCAGGGCCCAAAATCTGAGCTGGGGAGGCCTTCGGTCTCCACGAAGAGGCATGCTTTGGGTTCAGTGTATGTACGAGTTTCTCAGGAGCAAGTTCTGCTTCTCTTATTTCGCCTCCTTTAGCTGTGTTTGGCAGCCTTTGATATGCCCTAGGCCCTCGAAAGCAAGAGATTTTCACGGGGGGCTTTTGGAACCGGATTATGAACGAAGGACACTACGGCCACTGTTTCCTACCATCCAGCCACAGCTCTTCGGTGTTTCATAGGGCGGTGAGGTATAACGAATGGGCACACAGGGTTTATGTTCTTGAAGAGATGTGTACGGCGTTGAGGGAAGGGGTCATTTCAACGCTATGCCTAACTCGGTGTTCTGAGACGGAAGAGGAGTCCCAGCCTGGCAGTCTGCAAGAAAGGACGTCTTCACTGAGGAGAGAATGTGCTGTTCCTTCCCCACAAGATGCGGGGCGTTGGAGACTTTCTTGCTCTTCCCTGAACGCACTTTACAGCCTGTAGCTGAACGGTGGGCTAAGCGCAGAGAGACCTGCACCAGTAACCTTCGAAACTGTCATTGGGAATTGGCTGGGCCTTTGTGCTCCAAGGCTGAGTAGAAAAGCTAACCTCTTCCAAACCAGAGAGAGGCAGGTCTCCTTCTCGGCGGTCCTACATGATATGCTGTCTCACGAGCTCAAAGCAAAGAAATCCTGGGCAACTGTTGCTTCTGGACAAGGCCCGTAACCTTGGGCAACGGGGTATTCCTAGAAGGAGAAGGAGGCCGTTGTTTCCTCCCATCACGCGACAACTCCTTTGTGTTTCTTGGGAGGTAAGATGTAATGAATGGGGACCCATGGAGTATAGTCTTTAAGAGATGTGTCCGGCCTTGAGGGAAGGGGTCATTTCAGGGCTATGCCGAACTCGGCGTTCTGAAAAGGAATAGGAGCTCGGGCCAGGCAGGCTGCAAGAAAAGATTTCTTTACGAAGAGGAAATGTGCCGTTCCTAAACAACATGGTGCGGGAGGCTGCAGAGTGGAGGCTACTTCACTGAATGCACCTAGGAGACGGGAGCTGAGCAGGGGGCTGATGGCAGAGAGACCTTCAATACTACAGTTCTAAAGTACCATTGGGAGCTGACTGGATCTCTGAGTTCAAAGGCTCAAAGGCAGAAAAGCGAACCTCTGAAAACCCAGAGAAAGGCTGGTCTCCTTCTCTGCGGTTCTGCATGATATGCTGTCTCACGAGCCCCTGGGAAAGAACTCCTTGGCCACTGCCGCTTCTGGGCAAGGACATCCAGCTAAGCGGCTGAGGAAGGTTGTGCAGAAAGTCCCCGAAATGTAACACTAGGTTTCCATTAGGAAACATGCTGTGTCACTCTCCAGAAGGGCCACACTGACCCCTGAAGGGTCTAGAAGCTTTGGCAAGCCGCGTACAGCTCAGAGTCTCCCAGCGTCCCCAGGTTTCCTTTCATGTATCCTAGCAGACAGCAGAAACGTTCCTCGGGACGTGAAGCTGTGCTGGCTCTGGGAAAGTTAGTTTTCGGAGGGGGGACAGAGGCAATTCAATCTAACCCTGTCAAGGCAGCATCTGCGTTTTCTTCTCTCATGGTGCACTGCACGGGGTTCCATGAACCTGAAATGCTCTCAATGTGTCGCTAACATAACATGGCAATCAACCTCAGTGGTTTCAGCGGCATTCGAGGGTCCAACTCCTCAAGAGGCCTCGCCCCTCACGAGCCCCCTAGAAGAAATGTTGCGTCTTGTTTCTCGCCATCGAGAGCAGTTCTGTGCACCGTGTTGGTGCCTGGAGTGTAGGAAAGATACACTCGATGTGCGGATGTAGGAAGTATACCAGGGCAGACGTCTGTTCAAATGCTTCTCCTCTAGGAACTATCCTGCCTGCCCAGAGAGCACTGTGCTCCAAAAGAGTGGCAGTGAAGGCCGTTCACACCACAGCAATGGCCTCGTTTCCCTCAGACAACTTGGAAGCGTTTGCTACACTCCAGTACAACTCGCTGCTCGGCAGGACGTTCGGGCAGGCTGTGGATATTTTCCACTCAAGCTGAACAGGCCCTGAGAGGCAGGCGAGACTTGAAAACATTCCTTGCCTACCTCTCCTTGAAGGCAGCGGTTAGCACTGTGTTCCAGGGCCCAAAATCTGAGCTGGGGAGGCCTTCGGTCTCCACGACGAGGCATGCTTTGGGTTCAGTGTATGTACGAGTTTCTCAGGAGCAAGTTCTGCTTCTCTTATTTCGCCTCCTTTAGCTGTGTTTGGCAGCCCTTGGTATGCCCTAGGCCCTCGAAAGCAAGAGATTTTCACGGGGGGCTTTTGGAACCGGATTATGAACGAAGGACACTACGGCCACTGTTTCCTACCATCCAGCCACAGCTCTTCGGTCTTTCATAGGGCGGTGAGGTATAACGAATGGGCACACAGGGTTTATGTTCTTGAAGAGATGTGTACAGCGTTGAGGGAAGGGGTCATTTCAACGCTATGCCTAACTCGGTGTTCTGAGACGGAAGAGGAGTCCCAGCCTGGCAGTCTGCAAGAAAGGACGTCTTCACTGAGGAGAGAATGTGCTGTTCCTTCCCCACAAGATGCGGGGCGTTGGAGACTTTCTTGCTCTTCCCTGAACGCACTTTACAGCCTGTAGCTGAACGGTGGGCTAAGCGCAGAGAGACCTGCACCAGTAACCTTCGAAACTGTCATTGGGAATTGGCTGGGCCTTTGTGCTCCAAGGCTGAGTAGAAAAGCTAACCTCTTCCAAACCAGAGAGAGGCAGGTCTCCTTCTCGGCGGTCCTACATGATATGCTGTCTCACGAGCTCAAAGCAAAGAAATCCTGGGCAACTGTTGCTTCTGGACAAGGCCCGTAACCTTGGGCAACGGGGTATTCCTAGAAGGAGAAGGAGGCCGTTGTTTCCTCCCATCACGCGACAACTCCTTTGTGTTTCTTGGGAGGTAAGATGTAATGAATGGGGACCCATGGAGTATAGTCTTTAAGAGATGTGTCCGGCCTTGAGGGAAGGGGTCATTTCAGGGCTATGCCGAACTCGGCGTTCTGAAAAGGAATAGGAGCTCGGGCCAGGCAGGCTGCAAGAAAAGATTTCTTTACGAAGAGGAAATGTGCCGTTCCTAAACAACATGGTGCGGGAGGCTGCAGAGTGGAGGCTACTTCACTGAATGCACCTAGGAGACGGGAGCTGAGCAGGGGGCTGATGGCAGAGAGACCTTCAATACTACAGTTCTAAAGTATCATTGGGAGCTGACTGGATCTCTGAGTTCAAAGGCTCAAAGGCAGAAAAGCGAACCTCTGAAAACCCGGAGAAAGGCTGGTCTCCTTCTCTGCGGTTCTGCATGATATGCTGTCTCACGAGCCCCTGGGAAAGAACTCCTTGGCCACTGCCGCTTCTGGGCAAGGACATCCAGCTAAGCGGCTGAGGAAGGTTGTGCAGAAAGTCCCCGAAATGTAACACTAGGTTTCCATTAGGAAACATGCTGTGTCACTCTCCAGAAGGGCCACACTGACCCCTGAAGGGTCTAGAAGCTTTGGCAAGCCGCGTACAGCTCAGAGTCTCCCAGCGTCCCCAGGTTTCCTTTCATGTATCCTAGCACACAGCAGAAACGTTCCTCGGGACGTGAAGCTGTGCTGGCTCTGGGAAAGTTAGTTTTCGGAGGGGGGACAGAGGCAATTCAATCTAACCCTGTCAAGGCAGCATCTGCGTTTTCTTCTCTCATGGCGCACTGCACGGGGTTCCATGAACCTGAAATGCTCTCAATGTGTCGCTAAATTAAACATGGCAATCAACCTCAGTGGTTTCAGCGGCATTCGAGGGTCCAACTCCTCAAGAGGCCTCGCCCCTCACGAGCCCCCTAGAAGAAATGTTGCGTCTTGTTTCTCGCCATCGAGAGCAGTTCTGTGCACCGTGTTGGTGCCTGGAGTGTAGGAAAGATACACTCGATGTGCGGATGTAGGAAGTATACCAGGGCAGACGTCTGTTCAAATGCTTCTCCTCTAGGAACTATCCTGCCTGCCCAGAGAGCACTGTGCTCCAAAAGAGTGGCAGTGAAGGCCGTTCACACCACAGCAATGGCCTCGTTTCCCTCAGACAACTTGGAAGCGTTTGCTACACTCCAGTACAACTCGCTGCTCGGCAGGACGTTCGGGCAGGCTGTGGATATTTTCCACTCAAGCTGAACAGGCCCTGAGAGGCAGGCGAGACTTGAAAACATTCCTTGCCTACCTCTCCTTGAAGGCAGCGGTTAGCACTGTGTTCCAGGGCCCAAAATCTGAGCTGGGGAGGCCTTCGGTCTCCACGACGAGGCATGCTTTGGGTTCAGTGTATGTACGAGTTTCTCAGGAGCAAGTTCTGCTTCTCTTATTTCGCCTCCTTTAGCTGTGTTTGGCAGCCCTTGGTATGCCCTAGGCCCTCGAAAGCAAGAGATTTTCACGGGGGGCTTTTGGAACCGGATTATGAACGAAGGACACTACGGCCACTGTTTCCTACCATCCAGCCACAGCTCTTCGGTGTTTCATAGGGCGGTGAGGTATAACGAATGGGCACACAGGGTTTATGTTCTTGAAGAGATGTGTACGGCGTTGAGGGAAGGGGTCATTTCAACGCTATGCCTAACTCGGTGTTCTGAGACGGAAGAGGAGTCCCAGCCTGGCAGTCTGCAAGAAAGGACGTCTTCACTGAGGAGAGAATGTGCTGTTCCTTCCCCACAAGATGCGGGGCGTTGGAGACTTTCTTGCTCTTCCCTGAACGCACTTTACAGCCTGTAGCTGAACGGTGGGCTAAGCGCAGAGAGACCTGCACCAGTAACCTTCGAAACTGTCATTGGGAATTGGCTGGGCCTTTGTGCTCCAAGGCTGAGTAGAAAAGCTAACCTCTTCCAAACCAGAGAGAGGCAGGTCTCCTTCTCGGCGGTCCTACATGATATGCTGTCTCACGAGCTCAAAGCAAAGAAATCCTGGGCAACTGTTGCTTCTGGACAAGGCCCGTAACCTTGGGCAACGGGGTATTCCTAGAAGGAGAAGGAGGCCGTTGTTTCCTCCCATCACGCGACAACTCCTTTGTGTTTCTTGGGAGGTAAGATGTAATGAATGGGGACCCATGGAGTATAGTCTTTAAGAGATGTGTCCGGCCTTGAGGGAAGGGGTCATTTCAGGGCTATGCCGAACTCGGCGTTCTGAAAAGGAATAGGAGCTCGGGCCAGGCAGGCTGCAAGAAAAGATTTCTTTACGAAGAGGAAATGTGCCGTTCCTAAACAACATGGTGCGGGAGGCTGCAGAGTGGAGGCTACTTCACTGAATGCACCTAGGAGACGGGAGCTGAGCAGGGGGCTGATGGCAGAGAGACCTTCAATACTACAGTTCTAAAGTACCATTGGGAGCTGACTGGATCTCTGAGTTCAAAGGCTCAAAGGCAGAAAAGCGAACCTCTGAAAACCCAGAGAAAGGCTGGTCTCCTTCTCTGCGGTTCTGCATGATATGCTGTCTCACGAGCCCCTGGGAAAGAACTCCTTGGCCACTGCCGCTTCTGGGCAAGGACATCCAGCTAAGCGGCTGAGGAAGGTTGTGCAGAAAGTCCCCGAAATGTAACACTAGGTTTCCATTAGGAAACATGCTGTGTCACTCTCCAGAAGGGCCACACTGACCCCTGAAGGGTCTAGAAGCTTTGGCAAGCCGCGTACAGCTCAGAGTCTCCCAGCGTCCCCAGGTTTCCTTTCATGTATCCTAGCACACAGCAGAAACGTTCCTCGGGACGTGAAGCTGTGCTGGCTCTGGGAAAGTTAGTTTTCGGAGGGAGGACAGAGGCAATTCAATCTAACCCTGTCAAGGCAGCATCTGCGTTTTCTTCTCTCATGGCGCACTGCACGGGGTTCCATGAACCTGAAATGCTCTCAATGTGTCGCTAACATAACATGGCAATCAACCTCAGTGGTTTCAGCGGCATTCGAGGGTCCAACTCCTCAAGAGGCCTCGCCCCTCACGAGCCCCCTAGAAGAAATGTTGCGTCTTGTTTCTCGCCATCGAGAGCAGTTCTGTGCACCGTGTTGGTGCCTGGAGTGTAGGAAAGATACACTCGATGTGCGGATGTAGGAAGTATACCAGGGCAGACGTCTGTTCAAATGCTTCTCCTCTAGGAACTATCCTGCCTGCCCAGAGAGCACTGTGCTCCAAAAGAGTGGCAGTGAAGGCCGTTCACACCACAGCAATGGCCTCGTTTCCCTCAGACAACTTGGAAGCGTTTGCTACACTCCAGTACAACTCGCTGCTCGGCAGGACGTTCGGGCAGGCTGTGGATATTTTCCACTCAAGCTGAACAGGCCCTGAGAGGCAGGCGAGACTTGAAAACATTCCTTGCCTACCTCTCCTTGAAGGCAGCGGTTAGCACTGTGTTCCAGGGCCCAAAATCTGAGCTGGGGAGGCCTTCGGTCTCCACGACGAGGCATGCTTTGGGTTCAGTGTATGTACGAGTTTCTCAGGAGCAAGTTCTGCTTCTCTTATTTCGCCTCCTTTAGCTGTGTTTGGCAGCCCTTGGTATGCCCTAGGCCCTCGAAAGCAAGAGATTTTCACGGGGGGCTTTTGGAACCGGATTATGAACGAAGGACACTACGGCCACTGTTTCCTACCATCCAGCCACAGCTCTTCGGTGTTTCATAGGGCGGTGAGGTATAACGAATGGGCACACAGGGTTTATGTTCTTGAAGAGATGTGTACGGCCTTGAGGGAAGGGGTCATTTCAACGCTATGCCTAACTCGGTGTTCTGAGACGGAAGAGGAGTCCCAGCCTGGCAGTCTGCAAGAAAGGACGTCTTCACTGAGGAGAGAATGTGCTGTTCCTTCCCCACAAGATGCGGGGCGTTGGAGACTTTCTTGCTCTTCCCTGAACGCACTTTACAGCCTGTAGCTGAACGGTGGGCTAAGCGCAGAGAGACCTGCACCAGTAACCTTCGAAACTGTCATTGGGAATTGGCTGGGCCTTTGTGCTCCAAGGCTGAGTAGAAAAGCTAACCTCTTCCAAACCAGAGAGAGGCAGGTCTCCTTCTCGGCGGTCCTACATGATATGCTGTCTCACGAGCTCAAAGCAAAGAAATCCTGGGCAACTGTTGCTTCTGGACAAGGCCCGTAACCTTGGGCAACGGGGTATTCCTAGAAGGAGAAGGAGGCCGTTGTTTCCTCCCATCACGCGACAACTCCTTTGTGTTTCTTGGGAGGTAAGATGTAATGAATGGGGACCCATGGAGTATAGTCTTTAAGAGATGTGTCCGGCCTTGAGGGAAGGGGTCATTTCAGGGCTATGCCGAACTCGGCATTCTGAAAAGGAATAGGAGCTCGGGCCAGGCAGGCTGCAAGAAAAGATTTCTTTACGAAGAGGAAATGTGCCGTTCCTAAACAACATGGTGCGGGAGGCTGCAGAGTGGAGGCTACTTCACTGAATGCACCTAGGAGACGGGAGCTGAGCAGGGGGCTGATGGCAGAGAGACCTTCAGTACTACAGTTCTAAAGTATCATTGGGAGCTGACTGGATCTCTGAGTTCAAAGGCTCAAAGGCAGAAAAGCGAACCTCTGAAAACCCGGAGAAAGGCTGGTCTCCTTCTCTGCGGTTCTGCATGATATGCTGTCTCACGAGCCCCTGGGAAAGAACTCCTTGGCCACTGCCGCTTCTGGGCAAGGACATCCAGCTAAGCGGCTGAGGAAGGTTGTGCAGAAAGTCCCCGAAATGTAACACTAGGTTTCCATTAGGAAACATGCTGTGTCACTCTCCAGAAGGGCCACACTGACCCCTGAAGGGTCTAGAAGCTTTGGCAAGCCGCGTACAGCTCAGAGTCTCCCAGCGTCCCCAGGTTTCCTTTCATGTATCCTAGCACACAGCAGAAACGTTCCTCGGGACGTGAAGCTGTGCTGGCTCTGGGAAAGTTAGTTTTCGGAGGGGGGACAGAGGCAATTCAATCTAACCCTGTCAAGGCAGCATCTGCGTTTTCTTCTCTCATGGCGCACTGCACGGGGTTCCATGAACCTGAAATGCTCTCAATGTGTCGCTAACATAACATGGCAATCAACCTCAGTGGTTTCAGCGGCATTCGAGGGTCCAACTCCTCAAGAGGCCTCGCCCCTCACGAGCCCCCTAGAAGAAATGTTGCGTCTTGTTTCTCGCCATCGAGAGCAGTTCTGTGCACCGTGTTGGTGCCTGGAGTGTAGGAAAGATACACTCGATGTGCGGATGTAGGAAGTATACCAGGGCAGACGTCTGTTCAAATGCTTCTCCTCTAGGAACTATCCTGCCTGCCCAGAGAGCACTGTGCTCCAAAAGAGTGGCAGTGAAGGCCGTTCACACCACAGCAATGGCCTCGTTTCCCTCAGACAACTTGGAAGCGTTTGCTACACTCCAGTACAACTCGCTGCTCGGCAGGACGTTCGGGCAGGCTGTGGATATTTTCCACTCAAGCTGAACAGGCCCTGAGAGGCAGGCGAGACTTGAAAACATTCCTTGCCTACCTCTCCTTGAAGGCAGCGGTTAGCACTGTGTTCCAGGGCCCAAAATCTGAGCTGGGGAGGCCTTCGGTCTCCACGACGAGGCATGCTTTGGGTTCAGTGTATGTACGAGTTTCTCAGGAGCAAGTTCTGCTTCTCTTATTTCGCCTCCTTTAGCTGTGTTTGGCAGCCCTTGGTATGCCCTAGGCCCTCGAAAGCAAGAGATTTTCACGGGGGGCTTTTGGAACCGGATTATGAACGAAGGACACTACGGCCACTGTTTCCTACCATCCAGCCACAGCTCTTCGGTCTTTCATAGGGCGGTGAGGTATAACGAATGGGCACACAGGGTTTATGTTCTTGAAGAGATGTGTACAGCGTTGAGGGAAGGGGTCATTTCAACGCTATGCCTAACTCGGTGTTCTGAGACGGAAGAGGAGTCCCAGCCTGGCAGTCTGCAAGAAAGGACGTCTTCACTGAGGAGAGAATGTGCTGTTCCTTCCCCACAAGATGCGGGGCGTTGGAGACTTTCTTGCTCTTCCCTGAACGCACTTTACAGCCTGTAGCTGAACGGTGGGCTAAGCGCAGAGAGACCTGCACCAGTAACCTTCGAAACTGTCATTGGGAATTGGCTGGGCCTTTGTGCTCCAAGGCTGAGTAGAAAAGCTAACCTCTTCCAAACCAGAGAGAGGCAGGTCTCCTTCTCGGCGGTCCTACATGATATGCTGTCTCACGAGCTCAAAGCAAAGAAATCCTGGGCAACTGTTGCTTCTGGACAAGGCCCGTAACCTTGGGCAACGGGGTATTCCTAGAAGGAGAAGGAGGCCGTTGTTTCCTCCCATCACGCGACAACTCCTTTGTGTTTCTTGGGAGGTAAGATGTAATGAATGGGGACCCATGGAGTATAGTCTTTAAGAGATGTGTCCGGCCTTGAGGGAAGGGGTCATTTCAGGGCTATGCCGAACTCGGCGTTCTGAAAAGGAATAGGAGGTCGGGCCAGGCAGGCTGCAAGAAAAGATTTCTTTACAAAGAGGAAATGTGCCGTTCCTAAACAACATGGTGCGGGAGGCTGCAGAGTGGAGGCTACTTCACTGAATGCACCTAGGAGACGGGAGCTGAGCAGGGGGCTGATGGCAGAGAGACCTTCAGTACTACAGTTCTAAAGTATCATTGGGAGCTGACTGGATCTCTGAGTTCAAAGGCTCAAAGGCAGAAAAGCGAACCTCTGAAAACCCGGAGAAAGGCTGGTCTCCTTCTCTGCGGTTCTGCATGATATGCTGTCTCACGAGCCCCTGGGAAAGAACTCCTTGGCCACTGCCGCTTCTGGGCAAGGACATCCAGCTAAGCGGCTGAGGAAGGTTGTGCAGAAAGTCCCCGAAATGTAACACTAGGTTTCCATTAGGAAACATGCTGTGTCACTCTCCAGAAGGGCCACACTGACCCCTGAAGGGTCTAGAAGCTTTGGCAAGCCGCGTACAGCTCAGAGTCTCCCAGCGTCCCCAGGTTTCCTTTCATGTATCCTAGCACACAGCAGAAACGTTCCTCGGGACGTGAAGCTGTGCTGGCTCTGGGAAAGTTAGTTTTCGGAGGGGGGACAGAGGCAATTCAATCTAACCCTGTCAAGGCAGCATCTGCGTTTTCTTCTCTCATGGCGCACTGCACGGGGTTCCATGAACCTGAAATGCTCTCAATGTGTCGCTAACATAACATGGCAATCAACCTCAGTGGTTTCAGCGGCATTCGAGGGTCCAACTCCTCAAGAGGCCTCGCCCCTCACGAGCCCCTTAGAAGAAACGTTGCATCTTCTGTCTCTCCATCAGGAGGAGTTCTATGCACCGTGTTGGTGCCTGGAGCGTAGGAAAGATACACTCGATGTGCGGATGTAGGAAGTATACCAGGGCAGACGTCTGTTCAAATGCTTCTCCTCTAGGAACTATCCTGCCTGCCCAGAGAGCACTGTGCTCCAAAAGAGTGGCAGTGAAGGCCGTTCACACCACAGCAATGGCCTCGTTTCCCTCAGACAACTTGGAAGCGTTTGCTACACTCCAGTACAACTCGCTGCTCGGCAGGACGTTCGGGCAGGCTGTGGATATTTTCCACTCAAGCTGAACAGGCCCTGAGAGGCAGGCGAGACTTGAAAACATTCCTTGCCTACCTCTCCTTGAAGGCAGCGGTTAGCACTGTGTTCCAGGGCCCAAAATCTGAGCTGGGGAGGCCTTCGGTCTCCACGACGAGGCATGCTTTGGGTTCAGTGTATGTACGAGTTTCTCAGGAGCAAGTTCTGCTTCTCTTATTTCGCCTCCTTTAGCTGTGTTTGGCAGCCCTTGGTATGCCCTAGGCCCTCGAAAGCAAGAGATTTTCACGGGGGGCTTTTGGAACCGGATTATGAACGAAGGACACTACGGCCACTGTTTCCTACCATCCAGCCACAGCTCTTCGGTGTTTCATAGGGCGGTGAGGTATAACGAATGGGCACACAGGGTTTATGTTCTTGAAGAGATGTGTACGGCCTTGAGGGAAGGGGTCATTTCAACGCTATGCCTAACTCGGTGTTCTGAGACGGAAGAGGAGTCCCAGCCTGGCAGTCTGCAAGAAAGGACGTCTTCACTGAGGAGAGAATGTGCTGTTCCTTCCCCACAAGATGCGGGGCGTTGGAGACTTTCTTGCTCTTCCCTGAACGCACTTTACAGCCTGTAGCTGAACGGTGGGCTAAGCGCAGAGAGACCTGCACCAGTAACCTTCGAAACTGTCATTGGGAATTGGCTGGGCCTTTGTGCTCCAAGGCTGAGTAGAAAAGCTAACCTCTTCCAAACCAGAGAGAGGCAGGTCTCCTTCTCGGCGGTCCTACATGATATGCTGTCTCACGAGCTCAAAGCAAAGAAATCCTGGGCAACTGTTGCTTCTGGACAAGGCCCGTAACCTTGGGCAACGGGGTATTCCTAGAAGGAGAAGGAGGCCGTTGTTTCCTCCCATCACGCGACAACTCCTTTGTGTTTCTTGGGAGGTAAGATGTAATGAATGGGGACCCATGGAGTATAGTCTTTAAGAGATGTGTCCGGCCTTGAGGGAAGGGGTCATTTCAGGGCTATGCCGAACTCGGCATTCTGAAAAGGAATAGGAGCTCGGGCCAGGCAGGCTGCAAGAAAAGATTTCTTTACGAAGAGGAAATGTGCCGTTCCTAAACAACATGGTGCGGGAGGCTGCAGAGTGGAGGCTACTTCACTGAATGCACCTAGGAGACGGGAGCTGAGCAGGGGGCTGATGGCAGAGAGACCTTCAGTACTACAGTTCTAAAGTATCATTGGGAGCTGACTGGATCTCTGAGTTCAAAGGCTCAAAGGCAGAAAAGCGAACCTCTGAAAACCCGGAGAAAGGCTGGTCTCCTTCTCTGCGGTTCTGCATGATATGCTGTCTCACGAGCCCCTGGGAAAGAACTCCTTGGCCACTGCCGCTTCTGGGCAAGGACATCCAGCTAAGCGGCTGAGGAAGGTTGTGCAGAAAGTCCCCGAAATGTAACACTAGGTTTCCATTAGGAAACATGCTGTGTCACTCTCCAGAAGGGCCACACTGACCCCTGAAGGGTCTAGAAGCTTTGGCAAGCCGCGTACAGCTCAGAGTCTCCCAGCGTCCCCAGGTTTCCTTTCATGTATCCTAGCACACAGCAGAAACGTTCCTCGGGACGTGAAGCTGTGCTGGCTCTGGGAAAGTTAGTTTTCGGAGGGGGGACAGAGGCAATTCAATCTAACCCTGTCAAGGCAGCATCTGCGTTTTCTTCTCTCATGGCGCACTGCACGGGGTTCCATGAACCTGAAATGCTCTCAATGTGTCGCTAACATAACATGGCAATCAACCTCAGTGGTTTCAGCGGCATTCGAGGGTCCAACTCCTCAAGAGGCCTCGCCCCTCACGAGCCCCCTAGAAGAAATGTTGCGTCTTGTTTCTCGCCATCGAGAGCAGTTCTGTGCACCGTGTTGGTGCCTGGAGTGTAGGAAAGATACACTCGATGTGCGGATGTAGGAAGTATACCAGGGCAGACGTCTGTTCAAATGCTTCTCCTCTAGGAACTATCCTGCCTGCCCAGAGAGCACTGTGCTCCAAAAGAGTGGCAGTGAAGGCCGTTCACACCACAGCAATGGCCTCGTTTCCCTCAGACAACTTGGAAGCGTTTGCTACACTCCAGTACAACTCGCTGCTCGGCAGGACGTTCGGGCAGGCTGTGGATATTTTCCACTCAAGCTGAACAGGCCCTGAGAGGCAGGCGAGACTTGAAAACATTCCTTGCCTAACTCTCCTTGAAGGCAGCGGTTAGCACTGTGTTCCAGGGCCCAAAATCTGAGCTGGGGAGGCCTTCGGTCTCCACGACGAGGCATGCTTTGGGTTCAGTGTATGTACGAGTTTCTCAGGAGCAAGTTCTGCTTCTCTTATTTCGCCTCCTTTAGCTGTGTTTGGCAGCCCTTGGTATGCCCTAGGCCCTCGAAAGCAAGAGATTTTCACGGGGGGCTTTTGGAACCGGATTATGAACGAAGGACACTACGGCCACTGTTTCCTACCATCCAGCCACAGCTCTTCGGTCTTTCATAGGGCGGTGAGGTATAACGAATGGGCACACAGGGTTTATGTTCTTGAAGAGATGTGTACAGCGTTGAGGGAAGGGGTCATTTCAACGCTATGCCTAACTCGGTGTTCTGAGACGGAAGAGGAGTCCCAGCCTGGCAGTCTGCAAGAAAGGACGTCTTCACTGAGGAGAGAATGTGCTGTTCCTTCCCCACAAGATGCGGGGCGTTGGAGACTTTCTTGCTCTTCCCTGAACGCACTTTACAGCCTGTAGCTGAACGGTGGGCTAAGCGCAGAGAGACCTGCACCAGTAACCTTCGAAACTGTCATTGGGAATTGGCTGGGCCTTTGTGCTCCAAGGCTGAGTAGAAAAGCTAACCTCTTCCAAACCAGAGAGAGGCAGGTCTCCTTCTCGGCGGTCCTACATGATATGCTGTCTCACGAGCTCAAAGCAAAGAAATCCTGGGCAACTGTTGCTTCTGGACAAGGCCCGTAACCTTGGGCAACGGGGTATTCCTAGAAGGAGAAGGAGGCCGTTGTTTCCTCCCATCACGCGACAACTCCTTTGTGTTTCTTGGGAGGTAAGATGTAATGAATGGGGACCCATGGAGTATAGTCTTTAAGAGATGTGTCCGGCCTTGAGGGAAGGGGTCATTTCAGGGCTATGCCGAACTCGGCGTTCTGAAAAGGAATAGGAGCTCGGGCCAGGCAGGCTGCAAGAAAAGATTTCTTTACGAAGAGGAAATGTGCCGTTCCTAAACAACATGGTGCGGGAGGCTGCAGAGTGGAGGCTACTTCACTGAATGCACCTAGGAGACGGGAGCTGAGCAGGGGGCTGATGGCAGAGAGACCTTCAGTACTACAGTTCTAAAGTATCATTGGGAGCTGACTGGATCTCTGAGTTCAAAGGCTCAAAGGCAGAAAAGCGAACCTCTGAAAACCCGGAGAAAGGCTGGTCTCCTTCTCTGCGGTTCTGCATGATATGCTGTCTCACGAGCCCCTGGGAAAGAACTCCTTGGCCACTGCCGCTTCTGGGCAAGGACATCCAGCTAAGCGGCTGAGGAAGGTTGTGCAGAAAGTCCCCGAAATGTAACACTAGGTTTCCATTAGGAAACATGCTGTGTCACTCTCCAGAAGGGCCACACTGACCCCTGAAGGGTCTAGAAGCTTTGGCAAGCCGCGTACAGCTCAGAGTCTCCCAGCGTCCCCAGGTTTCCTTTCATGTATCCTAGCACACAGCAGAAACGTTCCTCGGGACGTGAAGCTGTGCTGGCTCTGGGAAAGTTAGTTTTCGGAGGGGGGACAGAGGCAATTCAATCTAACCCTGTCAAGGCAGCATCTGCGTTTTCTTCTCTCATGGCGCACTGCACGGGGTTCCATGAACCTGAAATGCTCTCAATGTGTCGCTAAATTAAACATGGCAATCAACCTCAGTGGTTTCAGCGGCATTCGAGGGTCCAACTCCTCAAGAGGCCTCGCCCCTCACGAGCCCCCTAGAAGAAATGTTGCGTCTTGTTTCTCGCCATCGAGAGCAGTTCTGTGCACCGTGTTGGTGCCTGGAGTGTAGGAAAGATACACTCGATGTGCGGATGTAGGAAGTATACCAGGGCAGACGTCTGTTCAAATGCTTCTCCTCTAGGAACTATCCTGCCTGCCCAGAGAGCACTGTGCTCCAAAAGAGTGGCAGTGAAGGCCGTTCACACCACAGCAATGGCCTCGTTTCCCTCAGACAACTTGGAAGCGTTTGCTACACTCCAGTACAACTCGCTGCTCGGCAGGACGTTCGGGCAGGCTGTGGATATTTTCCACTCAAGCTGAACAGGCCCTGAGAGGCAGGCGAGACTTGAAAACATTCCTTGCCTACCTCTCCTTGAAGGCAGCGGTTAGCACTGTGTTCCAGGGCCCAAAATCTGAGCTGGGGAGGCCTTCGGTCTCCACGACGAGGCATGCTTTGGGTTCAGTGTATGTACGAGTTTCTCAGGAGCAAGTTCTGCTTCTCTTATTTCGCCTCCTTTAGCTGTGTTTGGCAGCCCTTGGTATGCCCTAGGCCCTCGAAAGCAAGAGATTTTCACGGGGGGCTTTTGGAACCGGATTATGAACGAAGGACACTACGGCCACTGTTTCCTACCATCCAGCCACAGCTCTTCGGTGTTTCATAGGGCGGTGAGGTATAACGAATGGGCACACAGGGTTTATGTTCTTGAAGAGATGTGTACGGCCTTGAGGGAAGGGGTCATTTCAACGCTATGCCTAACTCGGTGTTCTGAGACGGAAGAGGAGTCCCAGCCTGGCAGTCTGCAAGAAAGGACGTCTTCACTGAGGAGAGAATGTGCTGTTCCTTCCCCACAAGATGCGGGGCGTTGGAGACTTTCTTGCTCTTCCCTGAACGCACTTTACAGCCTGTAGCTGAACGGTGGGCTAAGCGCAGAGAGACCTGCACCAGTAACCTTCGAAACTGTCATTGGGAATTGGCTGGGCCTTTGTGCTCCAAGGCTGAGTAGAAAAGCTAACCTCTTCCAAACCAGAGAGAGGCAGGTCTCCTTCTCGGCGGTCCTACATGATATGCTGTCTCACGAGCTCAAAGCAAAGAAATCCTGGGCAACTGTTGCTTCTGGACAAGGCCCGTAACCTTGGGCAACGGGGTATTCCTAGAAGGAGAAGGAGGCCGTTGTTTCCTCCCATCACGCGACAACTCCTTTGTGTTTCTTGGGAGGTAAGATGTAATGAATGGGGACCCATGGAGTATAGTCTTTAAGAGATGTGTCCGGCCTTGAGGGAAGGGGTCATTTCAGGGCTATGCCGAACTCGGCGTTCTGAAAAGGAATAGGAGCTCGGGCCAGGCAGGCTGCAAGAAAAGATTTCTTTACGAAGAGGAAATGTGCCGTTCCTAAACAACATGGTGCGGGAGGCTGCAGAGTGGAGGCTACTTCACTGAATGCACCTAGGAGACGGGAGCTGAGCAGGGGGCTGATGGCAGAGAGACCTTCAGTACTACAGTTCTAAAGTATCATTGGGAGCTGACTGGATCTCTGAGTTCAAAGGCTCAAAGGCAGAAAAGCGAACCTCTGAAAACCCGGAGAAAGGCTGGTCTCCTTCTCTGCGGTTCTGCATGATATGCTGTCTCACGAGCCCCTGGGAAAGAACTCCTTGGCCACTGCCGCTTCTGGGCAAGGACATCCAGCTAAGCGGCTGAGGAAGGTTGTGCAGAAAGTCCCCGAAATGTAACACTAGGTTTCCATTAGGAAACATGCTGTGTCACTCTCCAGAAGGGCCACACTGACCCCTGAAGGGTCTAGAAGCTTTGGCAAGCCGCGTACAGCTCAGAGTCTCCCAGCGTCCCCAGGTTTCCTTTCATGTATCCTAGCACACAGCAGAAACGTTCCTCGGGACGTGAAGCTGTGCTGGCTCTGGGAAAGTTAGTTTTCGGAGGGGGGACAGAGGCAATTCAATCTAACCCTGTCAAGGCAGCATCTGCGTTTTCTTCTCTCATGGCGCACTGCACGGGGTTCCATGAACCTGAAATGCTCTCAATGTGTCGCTAACATAACATGGCAATCAACCTCAGTGGTTTCAGCGGCATTCGAGGGTCCAACTCCTCAAGAGGCCTCGCCCCTCACGAGCCCCCTAGAAGAAATGTTGCGTCTTGTTTCTCGCCATCGAGAGCAGTTCTGTGCACCGTGTTGGTGCCTGGAGTGTAGGAAAGATACACTCGATGTGCGGATGTAGGAAGTATACCAGGGCAGACGTCTGTTCAAATGCTTCTCCTCTAGGAACTATCCTGCCTGCCCAGAGAGCACTGTGCTCCAAAAGAGTGGCAGTGAAGGCCGTTCACACCACAGCAATGGCCTCGTTTCCCTCAGACAACTTGGAAGCGTTTGCTACACTCCAGTACAACTCGCTGCTCGGCAGGACGTTCGGGCAGGCTGTGGATATTTTCCACTCAAGCTGAACAGGCCCTGAGAGGCAGGCGAGACTTGAAAACATTCCTTGCCTACCTCTCCTTGAAGGCAGCGGTTAGCACTGTGTTCCAGGGCCCAAAATCTGAGCTGGGGAGGCCTTCGGTCTCCACGACGAGGCATGCTTTGGGTTCAGTGTATGTACGAGTTTCTCAGGAGCAAGTTCTGCTTCTCTTATTTCGCCTCCTTTAGCTGTGTTTGGCAGCCCTTGGTATGCCCTAGGCCCTCGAAAGCAAGAGATTTTCACGGGGGGCTTTTGGAACCGGATTATGAACGAAGGACACTACGGCCACTGTTTCCTACCATCCAGCCACAGCTCTTCGGTCTTTCATAGGGCGGTGAGGTATAACGAATGGGCACACAGGGTTTATGTTCTTGAAGAGATGTGTACAGCGTTGAGGGAAGGGGTCATTTCAACGCTATGCCTAACTCGGTGTTCTGAGACGGAAGAGGAGTCCCAGCCTGGCAGTCTGCAAGAAAGGACGTCTTCACTGAGGAGAGAATGTGCTGTTCCTTCCCCACAAGATGCGGGGCGTTGGAGACTTTCTTGCTCTTCCCTGAACGCACTTTACAGCCTGTAGCTGAACGGTGGGCTAAGCGCAGAGAGACCTGCACCAGTAACCTTCGAAACTGTCATTGGGAATTGGCTGGGCCTTTGTGCTCCAAGGCTGAGTAGAAAAGCTAACCTCTTCCAAACCAGAGAGAGGCAGGTCTCCTTCTCGGCGGTCCTACATGATATGCTGTCTCACGAGCTCAAAGCAAAGAAATCCTGGGCAACTGTTGCTTCTGGACAAGGCCCGTAACCTTGGGCAACGGGGTATTCCTAGAAGGAGAAGGAGGCCGTTGTTTCCTCCCATCACGCGACAACTCCTTTGTGTTTCTTGGGAGGTAAGATGTAATGAATGGGGACCCATGGAGTATAGTCTTTAAGAGATGTGTCCGGCCTTGAGGGAAGGGGTCATTTCAGGGCTATGCCGAACTCGGCGTTCTGAAAAGGAATAGGAGGTCGGGCCAGGCAGGCTGCAAGAAAAGATTTCTTTACGAAGAGGAAATGTGCCGTTCCTAAACAACATGGTGCGGGAGGCTGCAGAGTGGAGGCTACTTCACTGAATGCACCTAGGAGACGGGAGCTGAGCAGGGGGCTGATGGCAGAGAGACCTTCAGTACTACAGTTCTAAAGTATCATTGGGAGCTGACTGGATCTCTGAGTTCAAAGGCTCAAAGGCAGAAAAGCGAACCTCTGAAAACCCGGAGAAAGGCTGGTCTCCTTCTCTGCGGTTCTGCATGATATGCTGTCTCACGAGCCCCTGGGAAAGAACTCCTTGGCCACTGCCGCTTCTGGGCAAGGACATCCAGCTAAGCGGCTGAGGAAGGTTGTGCAGAAAGTCCCCGAAATGTAACACTAGGTTTCCATTAGGAAACATGCTGTGTCACTCTCCAGAAGGGCCACACTGACCCCTGAAGGGTCTAGAAGCTTTGGCAAGCCGCGTACAGCTCAGAGTCTCCCAGCGTCCCCAGGTTTCCTTTCATGTATCCTAGCACACAGCAGAAACGTTCCTCGGGACGTGAAGCTGTGCTGGCTCTGGGAAAGTTAGTTTTCGGAGGGGGGACAGAGGCAATTCAATCTAACCCTGTCAAGGCAGCATCTGCGTTTTCTTCTCTCATGGCGCACTGCACGGGGTTCCATGAACCTGAAATGCTCTCAATGTGTCGCTAAATTAAACATGGCAATCAACCTCAGTGGTTTCAGCGGCATTCGAGGGTCCAACTCCTCAAGAGGCCTCGCCCCTCACGAGCCCCCTAGAAGAAATGTTGCGTCTTGTTTCTCGCCATCGAGAGCAGTTCTGTGCACCGTGTTGGTGCCTGGAGTGTAGGAAAGATACACTCGATGTGCGGATGTAGGAAGTATACCAGGGCAGACGTCTGTTCAAATGCTTCTCCTCTAGGAACTATCCTGCCTGCCCAGAGAGCACTGTGCTCCAAAAGAGTGGCAGTGAAGGCCGTTCACACCACAGCAATGGCCTCGTTTCCCTCAGACAACTTGGAAGCGTTTGCTACACTCCAGTACAACTCGCTGCTCGGCAGGACGTTCGGGCAGGCTGTGGATATTTTCCACTCAAGCTGAACAGGCCCTGAGAGGCAGGCGAGACTTGAAAACATTCCTTGCCTACCTCTCCTTGAAGGCAGCGGTTAGCACTGTGTTCCAGGGCCCAAAATCTGAGCTGGGGAGGCCTTCGGTCTCCACGAAGAGGCATGCTTTGGGTTCAGTGTATGTACGAGTTTCTCAGGAGCAAGTTCTGCTTCTCTTATTTCGCCTCCTTTAGCTGTGTTTGGCAGCCTTTGATATGCCCTAGGCCCTCGAAAGCAAGAGATTTTCACGGGGGGCTTTTGGAACCGGATTATGAACGAAGGACACTACGGCCACTGTTTCCTACCATCCAGCCACAGCTCTTCGGTGTTTCATAGGGCGGTGAGGTATAACGAATGGGCACACAGGGTTTATGTTCTTGAAGAGATGTGTACGGCGTTGAGGGAAGGGGTCATTTCAACGCTATGCCTAACTCGGTGTTCTGAGACGGAAGAGGAGTCCCAGCCTGGCAGTCTGCAAGAAAGGACGTCTTCACTGAGGAGAGAATGTGCTGTTCCTTCCCCACAAGATGCGGGGCGTTGGAGACTTTCTTGCTCTTCCCTGAACGCACTTTACAGCCTGTAGCTGAACGGTGGGCTAAGCGCAGAGAGACCTGCACCAGTAACCTTCGAAACTGTCATTGGGAATTGGCTGGGCCTTTGTGCTCCAAGGCTGAGTAGAAAAGCTAACCTCTTCCAAACCAGAGAGAGGCAGGTCTCCTTCTCGGCGGTCCTACATGATATGCTGTCTCACGAGCTCAAAGCAAAGAAATCCTGGGCAACTGTTGCTTCTGGACAAGGCCCGTAACCTTGGGCAACGGGGTATTCCTAGAAGGAGAAGGAGGCCGTTGTTTCCTCCCATCACGCGACAACTCCTTTGTGTTTCTTGGGAGGTAAGATGTAATGAATGGGGACCCATGGAGTATAGTCTTTAAGAGATGTGTCCGGCCTTGAAGGAAGGGGTCATTTCAGGGCTATGCCGAACTCGGCGTTCTGAAAAGGAATAGGAGCTCGGGCCAGGCAGGCTGCAAGAAAAGATTTCTTTACGAAGAGGAAATGTGCCGTTCCTAAACAACATGGTGCGGGAGGCTGCAGAGTGGAGGCTACTTCACTGAATGCACCTAGGAGACGGGAGCTGAGCAGGGGGCTGATGGCAGAGAGACCTTCAATACTACAGTTCTAAAGTACCATTGGGAGCTGACTGGATCTCTGAGTTCAAAGGCTCAAAGGCAGAAAAGCGAACCTCTGAAAACCCAGAGAAAGGCTGGTCTCCTTCTCTGCGGTTCTGCATGATATGCTGTCTCACGAGCCCCTGGGAAAGAACTCCTTGGCCACTGCCGCTTCTGGGCAAGGACATCCAGCTAAGCGGCTGAGGAAGGTTGTGCAGAAAGTCCCCGAAATGTAACACTAGGTTTCCATTAGGAAACATGCTGTGTCACTCTCCAGAAGGGCCACACTGACCCCTGAAGGGTCTAGAAGCTTTGGCAAGCCGCGTACAGCTCAGAGTCTCCCAGCGTCCCCAGGTTTCCTTTCATGTATCCTAGCAGACAGCAGAAACGTTCCTCGGGACGTGAAGCTGTGCTGGCTCTGGGAAAGTTAGTTTTCGGAGGGGGGACAGAGGCAATTCAATCTAACCCTGTCAAGGCAGCATCTGCGTTTTCTTCTCTCATGGCGCACTGCACGGGGTTCCATGAACCTGAAATGCTCTCAATGTGTCGCTAACATAACATGGCAATCAACCTCAGTGGTTTCAGCGGCATTCGAGGGTCCAACTCCTCAAGAGGCCTCGCCCCTCACGAGCCCCCTAGAAGAAATGTTGCGTCTTGTTTCTCGCCATCGAGAGCAGTTCTGTGCACCGTGTTGGTGCCTGGAGTGTAGGAAAGATACACTCGATGTGCGGATGTAGGAAGTATACCAGGGCAGACGTCTGTTCAAATGCTTCTCCTCTAGGAACTATCCTGCCTGCCCAGAGAGCACTGTGCTCCAAAAGAGTGGCAGTGAAGGCCGTTCACACCACAGCAATGGCCTCGTTTCCCTCAGACAACTTGGAAGCGTTTGCTACACTCCAGTACAACTCGCTGCTCGGCAGGACGTTCGGGCAGGCTGTGGATATTTTCCACTCAAGCTGAACAGGCCCTGAGAGGCAGGCGAGACTTGAAAACATTCCTTGCCTACCTCTCCTTGAAGGCAGCGGTTAGCACTGTGTTCCAGGGCCCAAAATCTGAGCTGGGGAGGCCTTCGGTCTCCACGACGAGGCATGCTTTGGGTTCAGTGTATGTACGAGTTTCTCAGGAGCAAGTTCTGCTTCTCTTATTTCGCCTCCTTTAGCTGTGTTTGGCAGCCCTTGGTATGCCCTAGGCCCTCGAAAGCAAGAGATTTTCACGGGGGGCTTTTGGAACCGGATTATGAACGAAGGACACTACGGCCACTGTTTCCTACCATCCAGCCACAGCTCTTCGGTCTTTCATAGGGCGGTGAGGTATAACGAATGGGCACACAGGGTTTATGTTCTTGAAGAGATGTGTACAGCGTTGAGGGAAGGGGTCATTTCAACGCTATGCCTAACTCGGTGTTCTGAGACGGAAGAGGAGTCCCAGCCTGGCAGTCTGCAAGAAAGGACGTCTTCACTGAGGAGAGAATGTGCTGTTCCTTCCCCACAAGATGCGGGGCGTTGGAGACTTTCTTGCTCTTCCCTGAACGCACTTTACAGCCTGTAGCTGAACGGTGGGCTAAGCGCAGAGAGACCTGCACCAGTAACCTTCGAAACTGTCATTGGGAATTGGCTGGGCCTTTGTGCTCCAAGGCTGAGTAGAAAAGCTAACCTCTTCCAAACCAGAGAGAGGCAGGTCTCCTTCTCGGCGGTCCTACATGATATGCTGTCTCACGAGCTCAAAGCAAAGAAATCCTGGGCAACTGTTGCTTCTGGACAAGGCCCGTAACCTTGGGCAACGGGGTATTCCTAGAAGGAGAAGGAGGCCGTTGTTTCCTCCCATCACGCGACAACTCCTTTGTGTTTCTTGGGAGGTAAGATGTAATGAATGGGGACCCATGGAGTATAGACTTTAAGAGATGTGTCCGGCCTTGAGGGAAGGGGTCATTTCAGGGCTATGCCGAACTCGGCGTTCTGAAAAGGAATAGGAGCTCGGGCCAGGCAGGCTGCAAGAAAAGATTTCTTTACGAAGAGGAAATGTGCCGTTCCTAAACAACATGGTGCGGGAGGCTGCAGAGTGGAGGCTACTTCACTGAATGCACCTAGGAGACGGGAGCTGAGCAGGGGGCTGATGGCAGAGAGACCTTCAATACTACAGTTCTAAAGTATCATTGGGAGCTGACTGGATCTCTGAGTTCAAAGGCTCAAAGGCAGAAAAGCGAACCTCTGAAAACCCGGAGAAAGGCTGGTCTCCTTCTCTGCGGTTCTGCATGATATGCTGTCTCACGAGCCCCTGGGAAAGAACTCCTTGGCCACTGCCGCTTCTGGGCAAGGACATCCAGCTAAGCGGCTGAGGAAGGTTGTGCAGAAAGTCCCCGAAATGTAACACTAGGTTTCCATTAGGAAACATGCTGTGTCACTCTCCAGAAGGGCCACACTGACCCCTGAAGGGTCTAGAAGCTTTGGCAAGCCGCGTACAGCTCAGAGTCTCCCAGCGTCCCCAGGTTTCCTTTCATGTATCCTAGCACACAGCAGAAACGTTCCTCGGGACGTGAAGCTGTGCTGGCTCTGGGAAAGTTAGTTTTCGGAGGGGGGACAGAGGCAATTCAATCTAACCCTGTCAAGGCAGCATCTGCGTTTTCTTCTCTCATGGCGCACTGCACGGGGTTCCATGAACCTGAAATGCTCTCAATGTGTCGCTAAATTAAACATGGCAATCAACCTCAGTGGTTTCAGCGGCATTCGAGGGTCCAACTCCTCAAGAGGCCTCGCCCCTCACGAGCCCCCTAGAAGAAATGTTGCGTCTTGTTTCTCGCCATCGAGAGCAGTTCTGTGCACCGTGTTGGTGCCTGGAGTGTAGGAAAGATACACTCGATGTGCGGATGTAGGAAGTATACCAGGGCAGACGTCTGTTCAAACGCTTCTCCTCTAGGAACTATCCTGCCTGCCCAGAGAGCACTGTGCTCCAAAAGAGTGGCAGTGAAGGCCGTTCACACCACAGCAATGGCCTCGTTTCCCTCAGACAACTTGGAAGCGTTTGCTACACTCCAGTACAACTCGCTGCTCGGCAGGACGTTCGGGCAGGCTGTGGATATTTTCCACTCAAGCTGAACAGGCCCTGAGAGGCAGGCGAGACTTGAAAACATTCCTTGCCTACCTCTCCTTGAAGGCAGCGGTTAGCACTGTGTTCCAGGGCCCAAAATCTGAGCTGGGGAGGCCTTCGGTCTCCACGACGAGGCATGCTTTGGGTTCAGTGTATGTACGAGTTTCTCAGGAGCAAGTTCTGCTTCTCTTATTTCGCCTCCTTTAGCTGTGTTTGGCAGCCCTTGGTATGCCCTAGGCCCTCGAAAGCAAGAGATTTTCACGGGGGGCTTTTGGAACCGGATTATGAACGAAGGACACTACGGCCACTGTTTCCTACCATCCAGCCACAGCTCTTCGGTGTTTCATAGGGCGGTGAGGTATAACGAATGGGCACACAGGGTTTATGTTCTTGAAGAGATGTGTACGGCGTTGAGGGAAGGGGTCATTTCAACGCTATGCCTAACTCGGTGTTCTGAGATGGAAGAGGAGTCCCAGCCTGGCAGTCTGCAAGAAAGGACGTCTTCACTGAGGAGAGAATGTGCTGTTCCTTCCCCACAAGATGCGGGGCGTTGGAGACTTTCTTGCTCTTCCCTGAACGCACTTTACAGCCTGTAGCTGAACGGTGGGCTAAGCGCAGAGAGACCTGCACCAGTAACCTTCGAAACTGTCATTGGGAATTGGCTGGGCCTTTGTGCTCCAAGGCTGAGTAGAAAAGCTAACCTCTTCCAAACCAGAGAGAGGCAGGTCTCCTTCTCGGCGGTCCTACATGATATGCTGTCTCACGAGCTCAAAGCAAAGAAATCCTGGGCAACTGTTGCTTCTGGACAAGGCCCGTAACCTTGGGCAACGGGGTATTCCTAGAAGGAGAAGGAGGCCGTTGTTTCCTCCCATCACGCGACAACTCCTTTGTGTTTCTTGGGAGGTAAGATGTAATGAATGGGGACCCATGGAGTATAGTCTTTAAGAGATGTGTCCGGCCTTGAGGGAAGGGGTCATTTCAGGGCTATGCCGAACTCGGCGTTCTGAAAAGGAATAGGAGCTCGGGCCAGGCAGGCTGCAAGAAAAGATTTCTTTACGAAGAGGAAATGTGCCGTTCCTAAACAACATGGTGCGGGAGGCTGCAGAGTGGAGGCTACTTCACTGAATGCACCTAGGAGACGGGAGCTGAGCAGGGGGCTGATGGCAGAGAGACCTTCAGTACTACAGTTCTAAAGTATCATTGGGAGCTGACTGGATCTCTGAGTTCAAAGGCTCAAAGGCAGAAAAGCGAACCTCTGAAAACCCGGAGAAAGGCTGGTCTCCTTCTCTGCGGTTCTGCATGATATGCTGTCTCACGAGCCCCTGGGAAAGAACTCCTTGGCCACTGCCGCTTCTGGGCAAGGACATCCAGCTAAGCGGCTGAGGAAGGTTGTGCAGAAAGTCCCCGAAATGTAACACTAGGTTTCCATTAGGAAACATGCTGTGTCACTCTCCAGAAGGGCCACACTGACCCCTGAAGGGTCTAGAAGCTTTGGCAAGCCGCGTACAGCTCAGAGTCTCCCAGCGTCCCCAGGTTTCCTTTCATGTATCCTAGCACACAGCAGAAACGTTCCTCGGGACGTGAAGCTGTGCTGGCTCTGGGAAAGTTAGTTTTCGGAGGGGGGACAGAGGCAATTCAATCTAACCCTGTCAAGGCAGCATCTGCGTTTTCTTCTCTCATGGCGCACTGCACGGGGTTCCATGAACCTGAAATGCTCTCAATGTGTCGCTAACATAACATGGCAATCAACCTCAGTGGTTTCAGCGGCATTCGAGGGTCCAACTCCTCAAGAGGCCTCGCCCCTCACGAGCCCCCTAGAAGAAATGTTGCGTCTTGTTTCTCGCCATCGAGAGCAGTTCTGTGCACCGTGTTGGTGCCTGGAGTGTAGGAAAGATACACTCGATGTGCGGATGTAGGAAGTATACCAGGGCAGACGTCTGTTCAAATGCTTCTCCTCTAGGAACTATCCTGCCTGCCCAGAGAGCACTGTGCTCCAAAAGAGTGGCAGTGAAGGCCGTTCACACCACAGCAATGGCCTCGTTTCCCTCAGACAACTTGGAAGCGTTTGCTACACTCCAGTACAACTCGCTGCTCGGCAGGACGTTCGGGCAGGCTGTGGATATTTTCCACTCAAGCTGAACAGGCCCTGAGAGGCAGGCGAGACTTGAAAACATTCCTTGCCTACCTCTCCTTGAAGGCAGCGGTTAGCACTGTGTTCCAGGGCCCAAAATCTGAGCTGGGGAGGCCTTCGGTCTCCACGACGAGGCATGCTTTGGGTTCAGTGTATGTACGAGTTTCTCAGGAGCAAGTTCTGCTTCTCTTATTTCGCCTCCTTTAGCTGTGTTTGGCAGCCCTTGGTATGCCCTAGGCCCTCGAAAGCAAGAGATTTTCACGGGGGGCTTTTGGAACCGGATTATGAACGAAGGACACTACGGCCACTGTTTCCTACCATCCAGCCACAGCTCTTCGGTGTTTCATAGGGCGGTGAGGTATAACGAATGGGCACACAGGGTTTATGTTCTTGAAGAGATGTGTACAGAGTTGAGGGAAGGGGTCATTTCAACGCTATGCCTAACTCGGTGTTCTGAGACGGAAGAGGAGTCCCAGCCTGGCAGTCTGCAAGAAAGGACGTCTTCACTGAGGAGAGAATGTGCTGTTCCTTCCCCACAAGATGCGGGGCGTTGGAGACTTTCTTGCTCTTCCCTGAACGCACTTTACAGCCTGTAGCTGAACGGTGGGCTAAGCGCAGAGAGACCTGCACCAGTAACCTTCGAAACTGTCATTGGGAATTGGCTGGGCCTTTGTGCTCCAAGGCTGAGTAGAAAAGCTAACCTCTTCCAAACCAGAGAGAGGCAGGTCTCCTTCTCGGCGGTCCTACATGATATGCTGTCTCACGAGCTCAAAGCAAAGAAATCCTGGGCAACTGTTGCTTCTGGACAAGGCCCGTAACCTTGGGCAACGGGGTATTCCTAGAAGGAGAAGGAGGCCGTTGTTTCCTCCCATCACGCGACAACTCCTTTGTGTTTCTTGGGAGGTAAGATGTAATGAATGGGGACCCATGGAGTATAGTCTTTAAGAGATGTGTCCGGCCTTGAGGGAAGGGGTCATTTCAGGGCTATGCCGAACTCGGCATTCTGAAAAGGAATAGGAGCTCGGGCCAGGCAGGCTGCAAGAAAAGATTTCTTTACGAAGAGGAAATGTGCCGTTCCTAAACAACATGGTGCGGGAGGCTGCAGAGTGGAGGCTACTTCACTGAATGCACCTAGGAGACGGGAGCTGAGCAGGGGGCTGATGGCAGAGAGACCTTCAGTACTACAGTTCTAAAGTATCATTGGGAGCTGACTGGATCTCTGAGTTCAAAGGCTCAAAGGCAGAAAAGCGAACCTCTGAAAACCCGGAGAAAGGCTGGTCTCCTTCTCTGCGGTTCTGCATGATATGCTGTCTCACGAGCCCCTGGGAAAGAACTCCTTGGCCACTGCCGCTTCTGGGCAAGGACATCCAGCTAAGCGGCTGAGGAAGGTTGTGCAGAAAGTCCCCGAAATGTAACACTAGGTTTCCATTAGGAAACATGCTGTGTCACTCTCCAGAAGGGCCACACTGACCCCTGAAGGGTCTAGAAGCTTTGGCAAGCCGCGTACAGCTCAGAGTCTCCCAGCGTCCCCAGGTTTCCTTTCATGTATCCTAGCACACAGCAGAAACGTTCCTCGGGACGTGAAGCTGTGCTGGCTCTGGGAAAGTTAGTTTTCGGAGGGGGGACAGAGGCAATTCAATCTAACCCTGTCAAGGCAGCATCTGCGTTTTCTTCTCTCATGGCGCACTGCACGGGGTTCCATGAACCTGAAATGCTCTCAATGTGTCGCTAACATAACATGGCAATCAACCTCAGTGGTTTCAGCGGCATTCGAGGGTCCAACTCCTCAAGAGGCCTCGCCCCTCACGAGCCCCCTAGAAGAAATGTTGCGTCTTGTTTCTCGCCATCGAGAGCAGTTCTGTGCACCGTGTTGGTGCCTGGAGTGTAGGAAAGATACACTCGATGTGCGGATGTAGGAAGTATACCAGGGCAGACGTCTGTTCAAATGCTTCTCCTCTAGGAACTATCCTGCCTGCCCAGAGAGCACTGTGCTCCAAAAGAGTGGCAGTGAAGGCCGTTCACACCACAGCAATGGCCTCGTTTCCCTCAGACAACTTGGAAGCGTTTGCTACACTCCAGTACAACTCGCTGCTCGGCAGGACGTTCGGGCAGGCTGTGGATATTTTCCACTCAAGCTGAACAGGCCCTGAGAGGCAGGCGAGACTTGAAAACATTCCTTGCCTACCTCTCCTTGAAGGCAGCGGTTAGCACTGTGTTCCAGGGCCCAAAATCTGAGCTGGGGAGGCCTTCGGTCTCCACGACGAGGCATGCTTTGGGTTCAGTGTATGTACGAGTTTCTCAGGAGCAAGTTCTGCTTCTCTTATTTCGCCTCCTTTAGCTGTGTTTGGCAGCCCTTGGTATGCCCTAGGCCCTCGAAAGCAAGAGATTTTCACGGGGGGCTTTTGGAACCGGATTATGAACGAAGGACACTACGGCCACTGTTTCCTACCATCCAGCCACAGCTCTTCGGTGTTTCATAGGGCGGTGAGGTATAACGAATGGGCACACAGGGTTTATGTTCTTGAAGAGATGTGTACGGCGTTGAGGGAAGGGGTCATTTCAACGCTATGCCTAACTCGGTGTTCTGAGACGGAAGAGGAGTCCCAGCCTGGCAGTCTGCAAGAAAGGACGTCTTCACTGAGGAGAGAATGTGCTGTTCCTTCCCCACAAGATGCGGGGCGTTGGAGACTTTCTTGCTCTTCCCTGAACGCACTTTACAGCCTGTAGCTGAACGGTGGGCTAAGCGCAGAGAGACCTGCACCAGTAACCTTCGAAACTGTCATTGGGAATTGGCTGGGCCTTTGTGCTCCAAGGCTGAGTAGAAAAGCTAACCTCTTCCAAACCAGAGAGAGGCAGGTCTCCTTCTCGGCGGTCCTACATGATATGCTGTCTCACGAGCTCAAAGCAAAGAAATCCTGGGCAACTGTTGCTTCTGGACAAGGCCCGTAACCTTGGGCAACGGGGTATTCCTAGAAGGAGAAGGAGGCCGTTGTTTCCTCCCATCACGCGACAACTCCTTTGTGTTTCTTGGGAGGTAAGATGTAATGAATGGGGACCCATGGAGTATAGTCTTTAAGAGATGTGTCCGGCCTTGAGGGAAGGGGTCATTTCAGGGCTATGCCGAACTCGGCATTCTGAAAAGGAATAGGAGCTCGGGCCAGGCAGGCTGCAAGAAAAGATTTCTTTACGAAGAGGAAATGTGCCGTTCCTAAACAACATGGTGCGGGAGGCTGCAGAGTGGAGGCTACTTCACTGAATGCACCTAGGAGACGGGAGCTGAGCAGGGGGCTGATGGCAGAGAGACCTTCAGTACTACAGTTCTAAAGTATCATTGGGAGCTGACTGGATCTCTGAGTTCAAAGGCTCAAAGGCAGAAAAGCGAACCTCTGAAAACCCGGAGAAAGGCTGGTCTCCTTCTCTGCGGTTCTGCATGATATGCTGTCTCACGAGCCCCTGGGAAAGAACTCCTTGGCCACTGCCGCTTCTGGGCAAGGACATCCAGCTAAGCGGCTGAGGAAGGTTGTGCAGAAAGTCCCCGAAATGTAACACTAGGTTTCCATTAGGAAACATGCTGTGTCACTCTCCAGAAGGGCCACACTGACCCCTGAAGGGTCTAGAAGCTTTGGCAAGCCGCGTACAGCTCAGAGTCTCCCAGCGTCCCCAGGTTTCCTTTCATGTATCCTAGCACACAGCAGAAACGTTCCTCGGGACGTGAAGCTGTGCTGGCTCTGGGAAAGTTAGTTTTCGGAGGGGGGACAGAGGCAATTCAATCTAACCCTGTCAAGGCAGCATCTGCGTTTTCTTCTCTCATGGCGCACTGCACGGGGTTCCATGAACCTGAAATGCTCTCAATGTGTCGCTAACATAACATGGCAATCAACCTCAGTGGTTTCAGCGGCATTCGAGGGTCCAACTCCTCAAGAGGCCTCGCCCCTCACGAGCCCCCTAGAAGAAATGTTGCGTCTTGTTTCTCGCCATCGAGAGCAGTTCTGTGCACCGTGTTGGTGCCTGGAGTGTAGGAAAGATACACTCGATGTGCGGATGTAGGAAGTATACCAGGGCAGACGTCTGTTCAAATGCTTCTCCTCTAGGAACTATCCTGCCTGCCCAGAGAGCACTGTGCTCCAAAAGAGTGGCAGTGAAGGCCGTTCACACCACAGCAATGGCCTCGTTTCCCTCAGACAACTTGGAAGCGTTTGCTACACTCCAGTACAACTCGCTGCTCGGCAGGACGTTCGGGCAGGCTGTGGATATTTTCCACTCAAGCTGAACAGGCCCTGAGAGGCAGGCGAGACTTGAAAACATTCCTTGCCTACCTCTCCTTGAAGGCAGCGGTTAGCACTGTGTTCCAGGGCCCAAAATCTGAGCTGGGGAGGCCTTCGGTCTCCACGACGAGGCATGCTTTGGGTTCAGTGTATGTACGAGTTTCTCAGGAGCAAGTTCTGCTTCTCTTATTTCGCCTCCTTTAGCTGTGTTTGGCAGCCCTTGGTATGCCCTAGGCCCTCGAAAGCAAGAGATTTTCACGGGGGGCTTTTGGAACCGGATTATGAACGAAGGACACTACGGCCACTGTTTCCTACCATCCAGCCACAGCTCTTCGGTCTTTCATAGGGCGGTGAGGTATAACGAATGGGCACACAGGGTTTATGTTCTTGAAGAGATGTGTACAGCATTGAGGGAAGGGGTCATTTCAACGCTATGCCTAACTCGGTGTTCTGAGACGGAAGAGGAGTCCCAGCCTGGCAGTCTGCAAGAAAGGACGTCTTCACTGAGGAGAGAATGTGCTGTTCCTTCCCCACAAGATGCGGGGCGTTGGAGACTTTCTTGCTCTTCCCTGAACGCACTTTACAGCCTGTAGCTGAACGGTGGGCTAAGCGCAGAGAGACCTGCACCAGTAACCTTCGAAACTGTCATTGGGAATTGGCTGGGCCTTTGTGCTCCAAGGCTGAGTAGAAAAGCTAACCTCTTCCAAACCAGAGAGAGGCAGGTCTCCTTCTCGGCGGTCCTACATGATATGCTGTCTCACGAGCTCAAAGCAAAGAAATCCTGGGCAACTGTTGCTTCTGGACAAGGCCCGTAACCTTGGGCAACGGGGTATTCCTAGAAGGAGAAGGAGGCCGTTGTTTCCTCCCATCACGCGACAACTCCTTTGTGTTTCTTGGGAGGTAAGATGTAATGAATGGGGACCCATGGAGTATAGTCTTTAAGAGATGTGTCCGGCCTTGAGGGAAGGGGTCATTTCAGGGCTATGCCGAACTCGGCGTTCTGAAAAGGAATAGGAGCTCGGGCCAGGCAGGCTGCAAGAAAAGATTTCTTTACGAAGAGGAAATGTGCCGTTCCTAAACAACATGGTGCGGGAGGCTGCAGAGTGGAGGCTACTTCACTGAATGCACCTAGGAGACGGGAGCTGAGCAGGGGGCTGATGGCAGAGAGACCTTCAATACTACAGTTCTAAAGTATCATTGGGAGCTGACTGGATCTCTGAGTTCAAAGGCTCAAAGGCAGAAAAGCGAACCTCTGAAAACCCGGAGAAAGGCTGGTCTCCTTCTCTGCGGTTCTGCATGATATGCTGTCTCACGAGCCCCTGGGAAAGAACTCCTTGGCCACTGCCGCTTCTGGGCAAGGACATCCAGCTAAGCGGCTGAGGAAGGTTGTGCAGAAAGTCCCCGAAATGTAACACTAGGTTTCCATTAGGAAACATGCTGTGTCACTCTCCAGAAGGGCCACACTGACCCCTGAAGGGTCTAGAAGCTTTGGCAAGCCGCGTACAGCTCAGAGTCTCCCAGCGTCCCCAGGTTTCCTTTCATGTATCCTAGCACACAGCAGAAACGTTCCTCGGGATGTGAAGCTGTGCTGGCTCTGGGAAAGTTAGTTTTCGGAGGGGGGACAGAGGCAATTCAATCTAACCCTGTCAAGGCAGCATCTGCGTTTTCTTCTCTCATGGCGCACTGCACGGGGTTCCATGAACCTGAAATGCTCTCAATGTGTCGCTAACATAACATGGCAATCAACCTCAGTGGTTTCAGCGGCATTCGAGGGTCCAACTCCTCAAGAGGCCTCGCCCCTCACGAGCCCCCTAGAAGAAATGTTGCGTCTTGTTTCTCGCCATCGAGAGCAGTTCTGTGCACCGTGTTGGTGCCTGGAGTGTAGGAAAGATACACTCGATGTGCGGATGTAGGAAGTATACCAGGGCAGACGTCTGTTCAAATGCTTCTCCTCTAGGAACTATCCTGCCTGCCCAGAGAGCACTGTGCTCCAAAAGAGTGGCAGTGAAGGCCGTTCACACCACAGCAATGGCCTCGTTTCCCTCAGACAACTTGGAAGCGTTTGCTACACTCCAGTACAACTCGCTGCTCGGCAGGACGTTCGGGCAGGCTGTGGATATTTTCCACTCAAGCTGAACAGGCCCTGAGAGGCAGGCGAGACTTGAAAACATTCCTTGCCTACCTCTCCTTGAAGGCAGCGGTTAGCACTGTGTTCCAGGGCCCAAAATCTGAGCTGGGGAGGCCTTCGGTCTCCACGACGAGGCATGCTTTGGGTTCAGTGTATGTACGAGTTTCTCAGGAGCAAGTTCTGCTTCTCTTATTTCGCCTCCTTTAGCTGTGTTTGGCAGCCCTTGGTATGCCCTAGGCCCTCGAAAGCAAGAGATTTTCACGGGGGGCTTTTGGAACCGGATTATGAACGAAGGACACTACGGCCACTGTTTCCTACCATCCAGCCACAGCTCTTCGGTGTTTCATAGGGCGGTGAGGTATAACGAATGGGCACACAGGGTTTATGTTCTTGAAGAGATGTGTACGGCGTTGAGGGAAGGGGTCATTTCAACGCTATGCCTAACTCGGTGTTCTGAGACGGAAGAGGAGTCCCAGCCTGGCAGTCTGCAAGAAAGGACGTCTTCACTGAGGAGAGAATGTGCTGTTCCTTCCCCACAAGATGCGGGGCGTTGGAGACTTTCTTGCTCTTCCCTGAACGCACTTTACAGCCTGTAGCTGAACGGTGGGCTAAGCGCAGAGAGACCTGCACCAGTAACCTTCGAAACTGTCATTGGGAATTGGCTGGGCCTTTGTGCTCCAAGGCTGAGTAGAAAAGCTAACCTCTTCCAAACCAGAGAGAGGCAGGTCTCCTTCTCGGCGGTCCTACATGATATGCTGTCTCACGAGCTCAAAGCAAAGAAATCCTGGGCAACTGTTGCTTCTGGACAAGGCCCGTAACCTTGGGCAACGGGGTATTCCTAGAAGGAGAAGGAGGCCGTTGTTTCCTCCCATCACGCGACAACTCCTTTGTGTTTCTTGGGAGGTAAGATGTAATGAATGGGGACCCATGGAGTATAGTCTTTAAGAGATGTGTCCGGCCTTGAGGGAAGGGGTCATTTCAGGGCTATGCCGAACTCGGCGTTCTGAAAAGGAATAGGAGCTCGGGCCAGGCAGGCTGCAAGAAAAGATTTCTTTACGAAGAGGAAATGTGCCGTTCCTAAACAACATGGTGCGGGAGGCTGCAGAGTGGAGGCTACTTCACTGAATGCACCTAGGAGACGGGAGCTGAGCAGGGGGCTGATGGCAGAGAGACCTTCAGTACTACAGTTCTAAAGTATCATTGGGAGCTGACTGGATCTCTGAGTTCAAAGGCTCAAAGGCAGAAAAGCGAACCTCTGAAAACCCGGAGAAAGGCTGGTCTCCTTCTCTGCGGTTCTGCATGATATGCTGTCTCACGAGCCCCTGGGAAAGAACTCCTTGGCCACTGCCGCTTCTGGGCAAGGACATCCAGCTAAGCGGCTGAGGAAGGTTGTGCAGAAAGTCCCCGAAATGTAACACTAGGTTTCCATTAGGAAACATGCTGTGTCACTCTCCAGAAGGGCCACACTGACCCCTGAAGGGTCTAGAAGCTTTGGCAAGCCGCGTACAGCTCAGAGTCTCCCAGCGTCCCCAGGTTTCCTTTCATGTATCCTAGCACACAGCAGAAACGTTCCTCGGGACGTGAAGCTGTGCTGGCTCTGGGAAAGTTAGTTTTCGGAGGGGGGACAGAGGCAATTCAATCTAACCCTGTCAAGGCAGCATCTGCGTTTTCTTCTCTCATGGCGCACTGCACGGGGTTCCATGAACCTGAAATGCTCTCAATGTGTCGCTAACATAACATGGCAATCAACCTCAGTGGTTTCAGCGGCATTCGAGGGTCCAACTCCTCAAGAGGCCTCGCCCCTCACGAGCCCCTTAGAAGAAACGTTGCATCTTCTGTCTCTCCATCAGGAGGAGTTCTATGCACCGTGTTGGTGCCTGGAGCGTAGGAAAGATACACTCGATGTGCGGATGTAGGAAGTATACCAGGGCAGACGTCTGTTCAAATGCTTCTCCTCTAGGAACTATCCTGCCTGCCCAGAGAGCACTGTGCTCCAAAAGAGTGGCAGTGAAGGCCGTTCACACCACAGCAATGGCCTCGTTTCCCTCAGACAACTTGGAAGCGTTTGCTACACTCCAGTACAACTCGCTGCTCGGCAGGACGTTCGGGCAGGCTGTGGATATTTTCCACTCAAGCTGAACAGGCCCTGAGAGGCAGGCGAGACTTGAAAACATTCCTTGCCTACCTCTCCTTGAAGGCAGCGGTTAGCACTGTGTTCCAGGGCCCAAAATCTGAGCTGGGGAGGCCTTCGGTCTCCACGACGAGGCATGCTTTGGGTTCAGTGTATGTACGAGTTTCTCAGGAGCAAGTTCTGCTTCTCTTATTTCGCCTCCTTTAGCTGTGTTTGGCAGCCTTTGATATGCCCTAGGCCCTCGAAAGCAAGAGATTTTCACGGGGGGCTTTTGGAACCGGATTATGAACGAAGGACACTACGGCCACTGTTTCCTACCATCCAGCCACAGCTCTTCGGTGTTTCATAGGGCGGTGAGGTATAACGAATGGGCACACAGGGTTTATGTTCTTGAAGAGATGTGTACGGCGTTGAGGGAAGGGGTCATTTCAACGCTATGCCTAACTCGGTGTTCTGAGACGGAAGAGGAGTCCCAGCCTGGCAGTCTGCAAGAAAGGACGTCTTCACTGAGGAGAGAATGTGCTGTTCCTTCCCCACAAGATGCGGGGCGTTGGAGACTTTCTTGCTCTTCCCTGAACGCACTTTACAGCCTGTAGCTGAACGGTGGGCTAAGCGCAGAGAGACCTGCACCAGTAACCTTCGAAACTGTCATTGGGAATTGGCTGGGCCTTTGTGCTCCAAGGCTGAGTAGAAAAGCTAACCTCTTCCAAACCAGAGAGAGGCAGGTCTCCTTCTCGGCGGTCCTACATGATATGCTGTCTCACGAGCTCAAAGCAAAGAAATCCTGGGCAACTGTTGCTTCTGGACAAGGCCCGTAACCTTGGGCAACGGGGTATTCCTAGAAGGAGAAGGAGGCCGTTGTTTCCTCCCATCACGCGACAACTCCTTTGTGTTTCTTGGGAGGTAAGATGTAATGAATGGGGACCCATGGAGTATAGTCTTTAAGAGATGTGTCCGGCCTTGAGGGAAGGGGTCATTTCAGGGCTATGACGAACTCGGCGTTCTGAAAAGGAATAGGAGCTCGGGCCAGGCAGGCTGCAAGAAAAGATTTCTTTACGAAGAGGAAATGTGCCGTTCCTAAACAACATGGTGCGGGAGGCTGCAGAGTGGAGGCTACTTCACTGAATGCACCTAGGAGACGGGAGCTGAGCAGGGGGCTGATGGCAGAGAGACCTTCAATACTACAGTTCTAAAGTATCATTGGGAGCTGACTGGATCTCTGAGTTCAAAGGCTCAAAGGCAGAAAAGCAAACCTCTGAAAACCCAGAGAAAGGCTGGTCTCCTTCTCTGCGGTTCTGCATGATATGCTGTCTCACGAGCCCCTGGGAAAGAACTCCTTGGCCACTGCCGCTTCTGGGCAAGGACATCCAGCTAAGCGGCTGAGGAAGGTTGTGCAGAAAGTCCCCGAAATGTAACACTAGGTTTCCATTAGGAAACATGCTGTGTCACTCTCCAGAAGGGCCACACTGACCCCTGAAGGGTCTAGAAGCTTTGGCAAGCCGCGTACAGCTCAGAGTCTCCCAGCGTCCCCAGGTTTCCTTTCATGTATCCTAGCACACAGCAGAAACGTTCCTCGGGACGTGAAGCTGTGCTGGCTCTGGGAAAGTTAGTTTTCGGAGGGGAGACAGAGGCAATTCAATCTAACCCTGTCAAGGCAGCATCTGCGTTTTCTTCTCTCATGGCGCACTGCACGGGGTTCCATGAACCTGAAATGCTCTCAATGTGTCGCTAACATAACATGGCAATCAACCTCAGTGGTTTCAGCGGCATTCGAGGGTCCAACTCCTCAAGAGGCCTCGCCCCTCACGAGCCCCTTAGAAGAAACGTTGCATCTTCTGTCTCTCCATCAGGAGGAGTTCTATGCACCGTGTTGGTGCCTGGAGCGTAGGAAAGATACACTCGATGTGCGGATGTAGGAAGTATACCAGGGCAGACGTCTGTTCAAATGCTTCTCCTCTAGGAACTATCCTGCCTGCCCAGAGAGCACTGTGCTCCAAAAGAGTGGCAGTGAAGGCCGTTCACACCACAGCAATGGCCTCGTTTCCCTCAGACAACTTGGAAGCGTTTGCTACACTCCAGTACAACTCGCTGCTCGGCAGGACGTTCGGGCAGGCTGTGGATATTTTCCACTCAAGCTGAACAGGCCCTGAGAGGCAGGCGAGACTTGAAAACATTCCTTGCCTACCTCTCCTTGAAGGCAGCGGTTAGCACTGTGTTCCAGGGCCCAAAATCTGAGCTGGGGAGGCCTTCGGTCTCCACGACGAGGCATGCTTTGGGTTCAGTGTATGTACGAGTTTCTCAGGAGCAAGTTCTGCTTCTCTTATTTCGCCTCCTTTAGCTGTGTTTGGCAGCCTTTGATATGCCCTAGGCCCTCGAAAGCAAGAGATTTTCACGGGGGGCTTTTGGAACCGGATTATGAACGAAGGACACTACGGCCACTGTTTCCTACCATCCAGCCACAGCTCTTCAGTGTTTCATAGGGCGGTGAGGTATAACGAATGGGCACACAGGGTTTATGTTCTTGAAGAGATGTGTACGGCGTTGAGGGAAGGGGTCATTTCAACGCTATGCCTAACTCGGTGTTCTGAGACGGAAGAGGAGTCCCAGCCTGGCAGTCTGCAAGAAAGGACGTCTTCACTGAGGAGAGAATGTGCTGTTCCTTCCCCACAAGATGCGGGGCGTTGGAGACTTTCTTGCTCTTCCCTGAACGCACTTTACAGCCTGTAGCTGAACGGTGGGCTAAGCGCAGAGAGACCTGCACCAGTAACCTTCGAAACTGTCATTGGGAATTGGCTGGGCCTTTGTGCTCCAAGGCTGAGTAGAAAAGCTAACCTCTTCCAAACCAGAGAGAGGCAGGTCTCCTTCTCGGCGGTCCTACATGATATGCTGTCTCACGAGCTCAAAGCAAAGAAATCCTGGGCAACTGTTGCTTCTGGACAAGGCCCGTAACCTTGGGCAACGGGGTATTCCTAGAAGGAGAAGGAGGCCGTTGTTTCCTCCCATCACGCGACAACTCCTTTGTGTTTCTTGGGAGGTAAGATGTAATGAATGGGGACCCATGGAGTATAGTCTTTAAGAGATGTGTCCGGCCTTGAGGGAAGGGGTCATTTCAGGGCTATGCCGAACTCGGCGTTCTGAAAAGGAATAGGAGCTCGGGCCAGGCAGGCTGCAAGAAAAGATTTCTTTACGAAGAGGAAATGTGCCGTTCCTAAACAACATGGTGCGGGAGGCTGCAGAGTGGAGGCTACTTCACTGAATGCACCTAGGAGACGGGAGCTGAGCAGGGGGCTGATGGCAGAGAGACCTTCAATACTACAGTTCTAAAGTATCATTGGGAGCTGACTGGATCTCTGAGTTCAAAGGCTCAAAGGCAGAAAAGCAAACCTCTGAAAACCCAGAGAAAGGCTGGTCTCCTTCTCTGCGGTTCTGCATGATATGCTGTCTCACGAGCCCCTGGGAAAGAACTCCTTGGCCACTGCCGCTTCTGGGCAAGGACATCCAGCTAAGCGGCTGAGGAAGGTTGTGCAGAAAGTCCCCGAAATGTAACACTAGGTTTCCATTAGGAAACATGCTGTGTCACTCTCCAGAAGGGCCACACTGACCCCTGAAGGGTCTAGAAGCTTTGGCAAGCCGCGTACAGCTCAGAGTCTCCCAGCGTCCCCAGGTTTCCTTTCATGTATCCTAGCACACAGCAGAAACGTTCCTCGGGACGTGAAGCTGTGCTGGCTCTGGGAAAGTTAGTTTTCGGAGGGGAGACAGAGGCAATTCAATCTAACCCTGTCAAGGCAGCATCTGCGTTTTCTTCTCTCATGGCGCACTGCACGGGGTTCCATGAACCTGAAATGCTCTCAATGTGTCGCTAACATAACATGGCAATCAACCTCAGTGGTTTCAGCGGCATTCGAGGGTCCAACTCCTCAAGAGGCCTCGCCCCTCACGAGCCCCCTAGAAGAAATGTTGCGTCTTGTTTCTCGCCATCGAGAGCAGTTCTGTGCACCGTGTTGGTGCCTGGAGTGTAGGAAAGATACACTCGATGTGCGGATGTAGGAAGTATACCAGGGCAGACGTCTGTTCAAATGCTTCTCCTCTAGGAACTATCCTGCCTGCCCAGAGAGCACTGTGCTCCAAAAGAGTGGCAGTGAAGGCCGTTCACACCACAGCAATGGCCTCGTTTCCCTCAGACAACTTGGAAGCGTTTGCTACACTCCAGTACAACTCGCTGCTCGGCAGGACGTTCGGGCAGGCTGTGGATATTTTCCACTCAAGCTGAACAGGCCCTGAGAGGCAGGCGAGACTTGAAAACATTCCTTGCCTACCTCTCCTTGAAGGCAGCGGTTAGCACTGTGTTCCAGGGCCCAAAATCTGAGCTGGGGAGGCCTTCGGTCTCCACGAAGAGGCATGCTTTGGGTTCAGTGTATGTACGAGTTTCTCAGGAGCAAGTTCTGCTTCTCTTATTTCGCCTCCTTTAGCTGTGTTTGGCAGCCTTTGATATGCCCTAGGCCCTCGAAAGCAAGAGATTTTCACGGGGGGCTTTTGGAACCGGATTATGAACGAAGGACACTACGGCCACTGTTTCCTACCATCCAGCCACAGCTCCAGTGTTTCATAGGGCGGTGAGGTATAACGAATGGGCACACAGGGTTTATGTTCTTGAAGAGATGTGTACGGCGTTGAGGGAAGGGGTCATTTCAACGCTATGCCTAACTCGGTGTTCTGAGACGGAAGAGGAGTCCCAGCCTGGCAGTCTGCAAGAAAGGACGTCTTCACTGAGGAGAGAATGTGCTGTTCCTTCCCCACAAGATGCGGGGCGTTGGAGACTTTCTTGCTCTTCCCTGAACGCACTTTACAGCCTGTAGCTGAACGGTGGGCTAAGCGCAGAGAGACCTGCACCAGTAACCTTCGAAACTGTCATTGGGAATTGGCTGGGCCTTTGTGCTCCAAGGCTGAGTAGAAAAGCTAACCTCTTCCAAACCAGAGAGAGGCAGGTCTCCTTCTCGGCGGTCCTACATGATATGCTGTCTCACGAGCTCAAAGCAAAGAAATCCTGGGCAACTGTTGCTTCTGGACAAGGCCCGTAACCTTGGGCAACGGGGTATTCCTAGAAGGAGAAGGAGGCCGTTGTTTCCTCCCATCACGCGACAACTCCTTTGTGTTTCTTGGGAGGTAAGATGTAATGAATGGGGACCCATGGAGTATAGTCTTTAAGAGATGTGTCCGGCCTTGAGGGAAGGGGTCATTTCAGGGCTATGCCGAACTCGGCGTTCTGAAAAGGAATAGGAGCTCGGGCCAGGCAGGCTGCAAGAAAAGATTTCTTTACGAAGAGGAAATGTGCCGTTCCTAAACAACATGGTGCGGGAGGCTGCAGAGTGGAGGCTACTTCACTGAATGCACCTAGGAGACGGGAGCTGAGCAGGGGGCTGATGGCAGAGAGACCTTCAGTACTACAGTTCTAAAGTATCATTGGGAGCTGACTGGATCTCTGAGTTCAAAGGCTCAAAGGCAGAAAAGCGAACCTCTGAAAACCCGGAGAAAGGCTGGTCTCCTTCTCTGCGGTTCTGCATGATATGCTGTCTCACGAGCCCCTGGGAAAGAACTCCTTGGCCACTGCCGCTTCTGGGCAAGGACATCCAGCTAAGCGGCTGAGGAAGGTTGTGCAGAAAGTCCCCGAAATGTAACACTAGGTTTCCATTAGGAAACATGCTGTGTCACTCTCCAGAAGGGCCACACTGACCCCTGAAGGGTCTAGAAGCTTTGGCAAGCCGCGTACAGCTCAGAGTCTCCCAGCGTCCCCAGGTTTCCTTTCATGTATCCTAGCACACAGCAGAAACGTTCCTCGGGACGTGAAGCTGTGCTGGCTCTGGGAAAGTTAGTTTTCGGAGGGGGGACAGAGGCAATTCAATCTAACCCTGTCAAGGCAGCATCTGCGTTTTCTTCTCTCATGGCGCACTGCACGGGGTTCCATGAACCTGAAATGCTCTCAATGTGTCGCTAACATAACATGGCAATCAACCTCAGTGGTTTCAGCGGCATTCGAGGGTCCAACTCCTCAAGAGGCCTCGCCCCTCACGAGCCCCCTAGAAGAAATGTTGCGTCTTGTTTCTCGCCATCGAGAGCAGTTCTGTGCACCGTGTTGGTGCCTGGAGTGTAGGAAAGATACACTCGATGTGCGGATGTAGGAAGTATACCAGGGCAGACGTCTGTTCAAATGCTTCTCCTCTAGGAACTATCCTGCCTGCCCAGAGAGCACTGTGCTCCAAAAGAGTGGCAGTGAAGGCCGTTCACACCACAGCAATGGCCTCGTTTCCCTCAGACAACTTGGAAGCGTTTGCTACACTCCAGTACAACTCGCTGCTCGGCAGGACGTTCGGGCAGGCTGTGGATATTTTCCACTCAAGCTGAACAGGCCCTGAGAGGCAGGCGAGACTTGAAAACATTCCTTGCCTACCTCTCCTTGAAGGCAGCGGTTAGCACTGTGTTCCAGGGCCCAAAATCTGAGCTGGGGAGGCCTTCGGTCTCCACGACGAGGCATGCTTTGGGTTCAGTGTATGTACGAGTTTCTCAGGAGCAAGTTCTGCTTCTCTTATTTCGCCTCCTTTAGCTGTGTTTGGCAGCCCTTGGTATGCCCTAGGCCCTCGAAAGCAAGAGATTTTCACGGGGGGCTTTTGGAACCGGATTATGAACGAAGGACACTACGGCCACTGTTTCCTACCATCCAGCCACAGCTCCAGTGTTTCATAGGGCGGTGAGGTATAACGAATGGGCACACAGGGTTTATGTTCTTGAAGAGATGTGTACGGCGTTGAGGGAAGGGGTCATTTCAACGCTATGCCTAACTCGGTGTTCTGAGACGGAAGAGGAGTCCCAGCCTGGCAGTCTGCAAGAAAGGACGTCTTCACTGAGGAGAGAATGTGCTGTTCCTTCCCCACAAGATGCGGGGCGTTGGAGACTTTCTTGCTCTTCCCTGAACGCACTTTACAGCCTGTAGCTGAACGGTGGGCTAAGCGCAGAGAGACCTGCACCAGTAACCTTCGAAACTGTCATTGGGAATTGGCTGGGCCTTTGTGCTCCAAGGCTGAGTAGAAAAGCTAACCTCTTCCAAACCAGAGAGAGGCAGGTCTCCTTCTCGGCGGTCCTACATGATATGCTGTCTCACGAGCTCAAAGCAAAGAAATCCTGGGCAACTGTTGCTTCTGGACAAGGCCCGTAACCTTGGGCAACGGGGTATTCCTAGAAGGAGAAGGAGGCCGTTGTTTCCTCCCATCACGCGACAACTCCTTTGTGTTTCTTGGGAGGTAAGATGTAATGAATGGGGACCCATGGAGTATAGTCTTTAAGAGATGTGTCCGGCCTTGAGGGAAGGGGTCATTTCAGGGCTATGCCGAACTCGGCGTTCTGAAAAGGAATAGGAGCTCGGGCCAGGCAGGCTGCAAGAAAAGATTTCTTTACGAAGAGGAAATGTGCCGTTCCTAAACAACATGGTGCGGGAGGCTGCAGAGTGGAGGCTACTTCACTGAATGCACCTAGGAGACGGGAGCTGAGCAGGGGGCTGATGGCAGAGAGACCTTCAGTACTACAGTTCTAAAGTATCATTGGGAGCTGACTGGATCTCTGAGTTCAAAGGCTCAAAGGCAGAAAAGCGAACCTCTGAAAACCCGGAGAAAGGCTGGTCTCCTTCTCTGCGGTTCTGCATGATATGCTGTCTCACGAGCCCCTGGGAAAGAACTCCTTGGCCACTGCCGCTTCTGGGCAAGGACATCCAGCTAAGCGGCTGAGGAAGGTTGTGCAGAAAGTCCCCGAAATGTAACACTAGGTTTCCATTAGGAAACATGCTGTGTCACTCTCCAGAAGGGCCACACTGACCCCTGAAGGGTCTAGAAGCTTTGGCAAGCCGCGTACAGCTCAGAGTCTCCCAGCGTCCCCAGGTTTCCTTTCATGTATCCTAGCACACAGCAGAAACGTTCCTCGGGACGTGAAGCTGTGCTGGCTCTGGGAAAGTTAGTTTTCGGAGGGGGGACAGAGGCAATTCAATCTAACCCTGTCAAGGCAGCATCTGCGTTTTCTTCTCTCATGGCGCACTGCACGGGGTTCCATGAACCTGAAATGCTCTCAATGTGTCGCTAACATAACATGGCAATCAACCTCAGTGGTTTCAGCGGCATTCGAGGGTCCAACTCCTCAAGAGGCCTCGCCCCTCACGAGCCCCCTAGAAGAAATGTTGCGTCTTGTTTCTCGCCATCGAGAGCAGTTCTGTGCACCGTGTTGGTGCCTGGAGTGTAGGAAAGATACACTCGATGTGCGGATGTAGGAAGTATACCAGGGCAGACGTCTGTTCAAATGCTTCTCCTCTAGGAACTATCCTGCCTGCCCAGAGAGCACTGTGCTCCAAAAGAGTGGCAGTGAAGGCCGTTCACACCACAGCAATGGCCTCGTTTCCCTCAGACAACTTGGAAGCGTTTGCTACACTCCAGTACAACTCGCTGCTCGGCAGGACGTTCGGGCAGGCTGTGGATATTTTCCACTCAAGCTGAACAGGCCCTGAGAGGCAGGCGAGACTTGAAAACATTCCTTGCCTACCTCTCCTTGAAGGCAGCGGTTAGCACTGTGTTCCAGGGCCCAAAATCTGAGCTGGGGAGGCCTTCGGTCTCCACGACGAGGCATGCTTTGGGTTCAGTGTATGTACGAGTTTCTCAGGAGCAAGTTCTGCTTCTCTTATTTCGCCTCCTTTAGCTGTGTTTGGCAGCCCTTGGTATGCCCTAGGCCCTCGAAAGCAAGAGATTTTCACGGGGGGCTTTTGGAACCGGATTATGAACGAAGGACACTACGGCCACTGTTTCCTACCATCCAGCCACAGCTCTTCGGTGTTTCATAGGGCGGTGAGGTATAACGAATGGGCACACAGGGTTTATGTTCTTGAAGAGATGTGTACGGCGTTGAGGGAAGGGGTCATTTCAACGCTATGCCTAACTCGGTGTTCTGAGACGGAAGAGGAGTCCCAGCCTGGCAGTCTGCAAGAAAGGACGTCTTCACTGAGGAGAGAATGTGCTGTTCCTTCCCCACAAGATGCGGGGCGTTGGAGACTTTCTTGCTCTTCCCTGAACGCACTTTACAGCCTGTAGCTGAACGGTGGGCTAAGCGCAGAGAGACCTGCACCAGTAACCTTCGAAACTGTCATTGGGAATTGGCTGGGCCTTTGTGCTCCAAGGCTGAGTAGAAAAGCTAACCTCTTCCAAACCAGAGAGAGGCAGGTCTCCTTCTCGGCGGTCCTACATGATATGCTGTCTCACGAGCTCAAAGCAAAGAAATCCTGGGCAACTGTTGCTTCTGGACAAGGCCCGTAACCTTGGGCAACGGGGTATTCCTAGAAGGAGAAGGAGGCCGTTGTTTCCTCCCATCACGCGACAACTCCTTTGTGTTTCTTGGGAGGTAAGATGTAATGAATGGGGACCCATGGAGTATAGTCTTTAAGAGATGTGTCCGGCCTTGAAGGAAGGGGTCATTTCAGGGCTATGCCGAACTCGGCGTTCTGAAAAGGAATAGGAGCTCGGGCCAGGCAGGCTGCAAGAAAAGATTTCTTTACGAAGAGGAAATGTGCCGTTCCTAAACAACATGGTGCGGGAGGCTGCAGAGTGGAGGCTACTTCACTGAATGCACCTAGGAGACGGGAGCTGAGCAGGGGGCTGATGGCAGAGAGACCTTCAATACTACAGTTCTAAAGTATCATTGGGAGCTGACTGGATCTCTGAGTTCAAAGGCTCAAAGGCAGAAAAGCGAACCTCTGAAAACCCAGAGAAAGGCTGGTCTCCTTCTCTGCGGTTCTGCATGATATGCTGTCTCACGAGCCCCTGGGAAAGAACTCCTTGGCCACTGCCGCTTCTGGGCAAGGACATCCAGCTAAGCGGCTGAGGAAGGTTGTGCAGAAAGTCCCCGAAATGTAACACTAGGTTTCCATTAGGAAACATGCTGTGTCACTCTCCAGAAGGGCCACACTGACCCCTGAAGGGTCTAGAAGCTTTGGCAAGCCGCGTACAGCTCAGAGTCTCCCAGCGTCCCCAGGTTTCCTTTCATGTATCCTAGCAGACAGCAGAAACGTTCCTCGGGACGTGAAGCTGTGCTGGCTCTGGGAAAGTTAGTTTTCGGAGGGGGGACAGAGGCAATTCAATCTAACCCTGTCAAGGCAGCATCTGCGTTTTCTTCTCTCATGGCGCACTGCACGGGGTTCCATGAACCTGAAATGCTCTCAATGTGTCGCTAACATAACATGGCAATCAACCTCAGTGGTTTCAGCGGCATTCGAGGGTCCAACTCCTCAAGAGGCCTCGCCCCTCACGAGCCCCCTAGAAGAAATGTTGCGTCTTGTTTCTCGCCATCGAGAGCAGTTCTGTGCACCGTGTTGGTGCCTGGAGTGTAGGAAAGATACACTCGATGTGCGGATGTAGGAAGTATACCAGGGCAGACGTCTGTTCAAATGCTTCTCCTCTAGGAACTATCCTGCCTGCCCAGAGAGCACTGTGCTCCAAAAGAGTGGCAGTGAAGGCCGTTCACACCACAGCAATGGCCTCGTTTCCCTCAGACAACTTGGAAGCGTTTGCTACACTCCAGTACAACTCGCTGCTCGGCAGGACGTTCGGGCAGGCTGTGGATATTTTCCACTCAAGCTGAACAGGCCCTGAGAGGCAGGCGAGACTTGAAAACATTCCTTGCCTACCTCTCCTTGAAGGCAGCGGTTAGCACTGTGTTCCAGGGCCCAAAATCTGAGCTGGGGAGGCCTTCGGTCTCCACGACGAGGCATGCTTTGGGTTCAGTGTATGTACGAGTTTCTCAGGAGCAAGTTCTGCTTCTCTTATTTCGCCTCCTTTAGCTGTGTTTGGCAGCCCTTGGTATGCCCTAGGCCCTCGAAAGCAAGAGATTTTCACGGGGGGCTTTTGGAACCGGATTATGAACGAAGGACACTACGGCCACTGTTTCCTACCATCCAGCCACAGCTCTTCGGTCTTTCATAGGGCGGTGAGGTATAACGAATGGGCACACAGGGTTTATGTTCTTGAAGAGATGTGTACAGCGTTGAGGGAAGGGGTCATTTCAACGCTATGCCTAACTCGGTGTTCTGAGACGGAAGAGGAGTCCCAGCCTGGCAGTCTGCAAGAAAGGACGTCTTCACTGAGGAGAGAATGTGCTGTTCCTTCCCCACAAGATGCGGGGCGTTGGAGACTTTCTTGCTCTTCCCTGAACGCACTTTACAGCCTGTAGCTGAACGGTGGGCTAAGCGCAGAGAGACCTGCACCAGTAACCTTCGAAACTGTCATTGGGAATTGGCTGGGCCTTTGTGCTCCAAGGCTGAGTAGAAAAGCTAACCTCTTCCAAACCAGAGAGAGGCAGGTCTCCTTCTCGGCGGTCCTACATGATATGCTGTCTCACGAGCTCAAAGCAAAGAAATCCTGGGCAACTGTTGCTTCTGGACAAGGCCCGTAACCTTGGGCAACGGGGTATTCCTAGAAGGAGAAGGAGGCCGTTGTTTCCTCCCATCACGCGACAACTCCTTTGTGTTTCTTGGGAGGTAAGATGTAATGAATGGGGACCCATGGAGTATAGTCTTTAAGAGATGTGTCCGGCCTTGAGGGAAGGGGTCATTTCAGGGCTATGCCGAACTCGGCGTTCTGAAAAGGAATAGGAGCTCGGGCCAGGCAGGCTGCAAGAAAAGATTTCTTTACGAAGAGGAAATGTGCCGTTCCTAAACAACATGGTGCGGGAGGCTGCAGAGTGGAGGCTACTTCACTGAATGCACCTAGGAGACGGGAGCTGAGCAGGGGGCTGATGGCAGAGAGACCTTCAATACTACAGTTCTAAAGTATCATTGGGAGCTGACTGGATCTCTGAGTTCAAAGGCTCAAAGGCAGAAAAGCGAACCTCTGAAAACCCGGAGAAAGGCTGGTCTCCTTCTCTGCGGTTCTGCATGATATGCTGTCTCACGAGCCCCTGGGAAAGAACTCCTTGGCCACTGCCGCTTCTGGGCAAGGACATCCAGCTAAGCGGCTGAGGAAGGTTGTGCAGAAAGTCCCCGAAATGTAACACTAGGTTTCCATTAGGAAACATGCTGTGTCACTCTCCAGAAGGGCCACACTGACCCCTGAAGGGTCTAGAAGCTTTGGCAAGCCGCGTACAGCTCAGAGTCTCCCAGCGTCCCCAGGTTTCCTTTCATGTATCCTAGCACACAGCAGAAACGTTCCTCGGGACGTGAAGCTGTGCTGGCTCTGGGAAAGTTAGTTTTCGGAGGGGGGACAGAGGCAATTCAATCTAACCCTGTCAAGGCAGCATCTGCGTTTTCTTCTCTCATGGCGCACTGCACGGGGTTCCATGAACCTGAAATGCTCTCAATGTGTCGCTAAATTAAACATGGCAATCAACCTCAGTGGTTTCAGCGGCATTCGAGGGTCCAACTCCTCAAGAGGCCTCGCCCCTCACGAGCCCCCTAGAAGAAATGTTGCGTCTTGTTTCTCGCCATCGAGAGCAGTTCTGTGCACCGTGTTGGTGCCTGGAGTGTAGGAAAGATACACTCGATGTGCGGATGTAGGAAGTATACCAGGGCAGACGTCTGTTCAAACGCTTCTCCTCTAGGAACTATCCTGCCTGCCCAGAGAGCACTGTGCTCCAAAAGAGTGGCAGTGAAGGCCGTTCACACCACAGCAATGGCCTCGTTTCCCTCAGACAACTTGGAAGCGTTTGCTACACTCCAGTACAACTCGCTGCTCGGCAGGACGTTCGGGCAGGCTGTGGATATTTTCCACTCAAGCTGAACAGGCCCTGAGAGGCAGGCGAGACTTGAAAACATTCCTTGCCTACCTCTCCTTGAAGGCAGCGGTTAGCACTGTGTTCCAGGGCCCAAAATCTGAGCTGGGGAGGCCTTCGGTCTCCACGACGAGGCATGCTTTGGGTTCAGTGTATGTACGAGTTTCTCAGGAGCAAGTTCTGCTTCTCTTATTTCGCCTCCTTTAGCTGTGTTTGGCAGCCCTTGGTATGCCCTAGGCCCTCGAAAGCAAGAGATTTTCACGGGGGGCTTTTGGAACCGGATTATGAACGAAGGACACTACGGCCACTGTTTCCTACCATCCAGCCACAGCTCTTCGGTGTTTCATAGGGCGGTGAGGTATAACGAATGGGCACACAGGGTTTATGTTCTTGAAGAGATGTGTACGGCGTTGAGGGAAGGGGTCATTTCAACGCTATGCCTAACTCGGTGTTCTGAGACGGAAGAGGAGTCCCAGCCTGGCAGTCTGCAAGAAAGGACGTCTTCACTGAGGAGAGAATGTGCTGTTCCTTCCCCACAAGATGCGGGGCGTTGGAGACTTTCTTGCTCTTCCCTGAACGCACTTTACAGCCTGTAGCTGAACGGTGGGCTAAGCGCAGAGAGACCTGCACCAGTAACCTTCGAAACTGTCATTGGGAATTGGCTGGGCCTTTGTGCTCCAAGGCTGAGTAGAAAAGCTAACCTCTTCCAAACCAGAGAGAGGCAGGTCTCCTTCTCGGCGGTCCTACATGATATGCTGTCTCACGAGCTCAAAGCAAAGAAATCCTGGGCAACTGTTGCTTCTGGACAAGGCCCGTAACCTTGGGCAACGGGGTATTCCTAGAAGGAGAAGGAGGCCGTTGTTTCCTCCCATCACGCGACAACTCCTTTGTGTTTCTTGGGAGGTAAGATGTAATGAATGGGGACCCATGGAGTATAGTCTTTAAGAGATGTGTCCGGCCTTGAGGGAAGGGGTCATTTCAGGGCTATGCCGAACTCGGCGTTCTGAAAAGGAATAGGAGCTCGGGCCAGGCAGGCTGCAAGAAAAGATTTCTTTACGAAGAGGAAATGTGCCGTTCCTAAACAACATGGTGCGGGAGGCTGCAGAGTGGAGGCTACTTCACTGAATGCACCTAGGAGACGGGAGCTGAGCAGGGGGCTGATGGCAGAGAGACCTTCAGTACTACAGTTCTAAAGTATCATTGGGAGCTGACTGGATCTCTGAGTTCAAAGGCTCAAAGGCAGAAAAGCGAACCTCTGAAAACCCGGAGAAAGGCTGGTCTCCTTCTCTGCGGTTCTGCATGATATGCTGTCTCACGAGCCCCTGGGAAAGAACTCCTTGGCCACTGCCGCTTCTGGGCAAGGACATCCAGCTAAGCGGCTGAGGAAGGTTGTGCAGAAAGTCCCCGAAATGTAACACTAGGTTTCCATTAGGAAACATGCTGTGTCACTCTCCAGAAGGGCCACACTGACCCCTGAAGGGTCTAGAAGCTTTGGCAAGCCGCGTACAGCTCAGAGTCTCCCAGCGTCCCCAGGTTTCCTTTCATGTATCCTAGCACACAGCAGAAACGTTCCTCGGGACGTGAAGCTGTGCTGGCTCTGGGAAAGTTAGTTTTCGGAGGGGGGACAGAGGCAATTCAATCTAACCCTGTCAAGGCAGCATCTGCGTTTTCTTCTCTCATGGCGCACTGCACGGGGTTCCATGAACCTGAAATGCTCTCAATGTGTCGCTAACATAACATGGCAATCAACCTCAGTGGTTTCAGCGGCATTCGAGGGTCCAACTCCTCAAGAGGCCTCGCCCCTCACGAGCCCCCTAGAAGAAATGTTGCGTCTTGTTTCTCGCCATCGAGAGCAGTTCTGTGCACCGTGTTGGTGCCTGGAGTGTAGGAAAGATACACTCGATGTGCGGATGTAGGAAGTATACCAGGGCAGACGTCTGTTCAAATGCTTCTCCTCTAGGAACTATCCTGCCTGCCCAGAGAGCACTGTGCTCCAAAAGAGTGGCAGTGAAGGCCGTTCACACCACAGCAATGGCCTCGTTTCCCTCAGACAACTTGGAAGCGTTTGCTACACTCCAGTACAACTCGCTGCTCGGCAGGACGTTCGGGCAGGCTGTGGATATTTTCCACTCAAGCTGAACAGGCCCTGAGAGGCAGGCGAGACTTGAAAACATTCCTTGCCTACCTCTCCTTGAAGGCAGCGGTTAGCACTGTGTTCCAGGGCCCAAAATCTGAGCTGGGGAGGCCTTCGGTCTCCACGACGAGGCATGCTTTGGGTTCAGTGTATGTACGAGTTTCTCAGGAGCAAGTTCTGCTTCTCTTATTTCGCCTCCTTTAGCTGTGTTTGGCAGCCCTTGGTATGCCCTAGGCCCTCGAAAGCAAGAGATTTTCACGGGGGGCTTTTGGAACCGGATTATGAACGAAGGACACTACGGCCACTGTTTCCTACCATCCAGCCACAGCTCTTCGGTGTTTCATAGGGCGGTGAGGTATAACGAATGGGCACACAGGGTTTATGTTCTTGAAGAGATGTGTACAGAGTTGAGGGAAGGGGTCATTTCAACGCTATGCCTAACTCGGTGTTCTGAGACGGAAGAGGAGTCCCAGCCTGGCAGTCTGCAAGAAAGGACGTCTTCACTGAGGAGAGAATGTGCTGTTCCTTCCCCACAAGATGCGGGGCGTTGGAGACTTTCTTGCTCTTCCCTGAACGCACTTTACAGCCTGTAGCTGAACGGTGGGCTAAGCGCAGAGAGACCTGCACCAGTAACCTTCGAAACTGTCATTGGGAATTGGCTGGGCCTTTGTGCTCCAAGGCTGAGTAGAAAAGCTAACCTCTTCCAAACCAGAGAGAGGCAGGTCTCCTTCTCGGCGGTCCTACATGATATGCTGTCTCACGAGCTCAAAGCAAAGAAATCCTGGGCAACTGTTGCTTCTGGACAAGGCCCGTAACCTTGGGCAACGGGGTATTCCTAGAAGGAGAAGGAGGCCGTTGTTTCCTCCCATCACGCGACAACTCCTTTGTGTTTCTTGGGAGGTAAGATGTAATGAATGGGGACCCATGGAGTATAGTCTTTAAGAGATGTGTCCGGCCTTGAGGGAAGGGGTCATTTCAGGGCTATGCCGAACTCGGCATTCTGAAAAGGAATAGGAGCTCGGGCCAGGCAGGCTGCAAGAAAAGATTTCTTTACGAAGAGGAAATGTGCCGTTCCTAAACAACATGGTGCGGGAGGCTGCAGAGTGGAGGCTACTTCACTGAATGCACCTAGGAGACGGGAGCTGAGCAGGGGGCTGATGGCAGAGAGACCTTCAGTACTACAGTTCTAAAGTATCATTGGGAGCTGACTGGATCTCTGAGTTCAAAGGCTCAAAGGCAGAAAAGCGAACCTCTGAAAACCCGGAGAAAGGCTGGTCTCCTTCTCTGCGGTTCTGCATGATATGCTGTCTCACGAGCCCCTGGGAAAGAACTCCTTGGCCACTGCCGCTTCTGGGCAAGGACATCCAGCTAAGCGGCTGAGGAAGGTTGTGCAGAAAGTCCCCGAAATGTAACACTAGGTTTCCATTAGGAAACATGCTGTGTCACTCTCCAGAAGGGCCACACTGACCCCTGAAGGGTCTAGAAGCTTTGGCAAGCCGCGTACAGCTCAGAGTCTCCCAGCGTCCCCAGGTTTCCTTTCATGTATCCTAGCACACAGCAGAAACGTTCCTCGGGACGTGAAGCTGTGCTGGCTCTGGGAAAGTTAGTTTTCGGAGGGGGGACAGAGGCAATTCAATCTAACCCTGTCAAGGCAGCATCTGCGTTTTCTTCTCTCATGGCGCACTGCACGGGGTTCCATGAACCTGAAATGCTCTCAATGTGTCGCTAACATAACATGGCAATCAACCTCAGTGGTTTCAGCGGCATTCGAGGGTCCAACTCCTCAAGAGGCCTCGCCCCTCACGAGCCCCCTAGAAGAAATGTTGCGTCTTGTTTCTCGCCATCGAGAGCAGTTCTGTGCACCGTGTTGGTGCCTGGAGTGTAGGAAAGATACACTCGATGTGCGGATGTAGGAAGTATACCAGGGCAGACGTCTGTTCAAATGCTTCTCCTCTAGGAACTATCCTGCCTGCCCAGAGAGCACTGTGCTCCAAAAGAGTGGCAGTGAAGGCCGTTCACACCACAGCAATGGCCTCGTTTCCCTCAGACAACTTGGAAGCGTTTGCTACACTCCAGTACAACTCGCTGCTCGGCAGGACGTTCGGGCAGGCTGTGGATATTTTCCACTCAAGCTGAACAGGCCCTGAGAGGCAGGCGAGACTTGAAAACATTCCTTGCCTACCTCTCCTTGAAGGCAGCGGTTAGCACTGTGTTCCAGGGCCCAAAATCTGAGCTGGGGAGGCCTTCGGTCTCCACGACGAGGCATGCTTTGGGTTCAGTGTATGTACGAGTTTCTCAGGAGCAAGTTCTGCTTCTCTTATTTCGCCTCCTTTAGCTGTGTTTGGCAGCCCTTGGTATGCCCTAGGCCCTCGAAAGCAAGAGATTTTCACGGGGGGCTTTTGGAACCGGATTATGAACGAAGGACACTACGGCCACTGTTTCCTACCATCCAGCCACAGCTCTTCGGTGTTTCATAGGGCGGTGAGGTATAACGAATGGGCACACAGGGTTTATGTTCTTGAAGAGATGTGTACGGCGTTGAGGGAAGGGGTCATTTCAACGCTATGCCTAACTCGGTGTTCTGAGACGGAAGAGGAGTCCCAGCCTGGCAGTCTGCAAGAAAGGACGTCTTCACTGAGGAGAGAATGTGCTGTTCCTTCCCCACAAGATGCGGGGCGTTGGAGACTTTCTTGCTCTTCCCTGAACGCACTTTACAGCCTGTAGCTGAACGGTGGGCTAAGCGCAGAGAGACCTGCACCAGTAACCTTCGAAACTGTCATTGGGAATTGGCTGGGCCTTTGTGCTCCAAGGCTGAGTAGAAAAGCTAACCTCTTCCAAACCAGAGAGAGGCAGGTCTCCTTCTCGGCGGTCCTACATGATATGCTGTCTCACGAGCTCAAAGCAAAGAAATCCTGGGCAACTGTTGCTTCTGGACAAGGCCCGTAACCTTGGGCAACGGGGTATTCCTAGAAGGAGAAGGAGGCCGTTGTTTCCTCCCATCACGCGACAACTCCTTTGTGTTTCTTGGGAGGTAAGATGTAATGAATGGGGACCCATGGAGTATAGTCTTTAAGAGATGTGTCCGGCCTTGAGGGAAGGGGTCATTTCAGGGCTATGCCGAACTCGGCATTCTGAAAAGGAATAGGAGCTCGGGCCAGGCAGGCTGCAAGAAAAGATTTCTTTACGAAGAGGAAATGTGCCGTTCCTAAACAACATGGTGCGGGAGGCTGCAGAGTGGAGGCTACTTCACTGAATGCACCTAGGAGACGGGAGCTGAGCAGGGGGCTGATGGCAGAGAGACCTTCAGTACTACAGTTCTAAAGTATCATTGGGAGCTGACTGGATCTCTGAGTTCAAAGGCTCAAAGGCAGAAAAGCGAACCTCTGAAAACCCGGAGAAAGGCTGGTCTCCTTCTCTGCGGTTCTGCATGATATGCTGTCTCACGAGCCCCTGGGAAAGAACTCCTTGGCCACTGCCGCTTCTGGGCAAGGACATCCAGCTAAGCGGCTGAGGAAGGTTGTGCAGAAAGTCCCCGAAATGTAACACTAGGTTTCCATTAGGAAACATGCTGTGTCACTCTCCAGAAGGGCCACACTGACCCCTGAAGGGTCTAGAAGCTTTGGCAAGCCGCGTACAGCTCAGAGTCTCCCAGCGTCCCCAGGTTTCCTTTCATGTATCCTAGCACACAGCAGAAACGTTCCTCGGGACGTGAAGCTGTGCTGGCTCTGGGAAAGTTAGTTTTCGGAGGGGGGACAGAGGCAATTCAATCTAACCCTGTCAAGGCAGCATCTGCGTTTTCTTCTCTCATGGCGCACTGCACGGGGTTCCATGAACCTGAAATGCTCTCAATGTGTCGCTAACATAACATGGCAATCAACCTCAGTGGTTTCAGCGGCATTCGAGGGTCCAACTCCTCAAGAGGCCTCGCCCCTCACGAGCCCCCTAGAAGAAATGTTGCGTCTTGTTTCTCGCCATCGAGAGCAGTTCTGTGCACCGTGTTGGTGCCTGGAGTGTAGGAAAGATACACTCGATGTGCGGATGTAGGAAGTATACCAGGGCAGACGTCTGTTCAAATGCTTCTCCTCTAGGAACTATCCTGCCTGCCCAGAGAGCACTGTGCTCCAAAAGAGTGGCAGTGAAGGCCGTTCACACCACAGCAATGGCCTCGTTTCCCTCAGACAACTTGGAAGCGTTTGCTACACTCCAGTACAACTCGCTGCTCGGCAGGACGTTCGGGCAGGCTGTGGATATTTTCCACTCAAGCTGAACAGGCCCTGAGAGGCAGGCGAGACTTGAAAACATTCCTTGCCTACCTCTCCTTGAAGGCAGCGGTTAGCACTGTGTTCCAGGGCCCAAAATCTGAGCTGGGGAGGCCTTCGGTCTCCACGACGAGGCATGCTTTGGGTTCAGTGTATGTACGAGTTTCTCAGGAGCAAGTTCTGCTTCTCTTATTTCGCCTCCTTTAGCTGTGTTTGGCAGCCCTTGGTATGCCCTAGGCCCTCGAAAGCAAGAGATTTTCACGGGGGGCTTTTGGAACCGGATTATGAACGAAGGACACTACGGCCACTGTTTCCTACCATCCAGCCACAGCTCTTCGGTCTTTCATAGGGCGGTGAGGTATAACGAATGGGCACACAGGGTTTATGTTCTTGAAGAGATGTGTACAGCATTGAGGGAAGGGGTCATTTCAACGCTATGCCTAACTCGGTGTTCTGAGACGGAAGAGGAGTCCCAGCCTGGCAGTCTGCAAGAAAGGACGTCTTCACTGAGGAGAGAATGTGCTGTTCCTTCCCCACAAGATGCGGGGCGTTGGAGACTTTCTTGCTCTTCCCTGAACGCACTTTACAGCCTGTAGCTGAACGGTGGGCTAAGCGCAGAGAGACCTGCACCAGTAACCTTCGAAACTGTCATTGGGAATTGGCTGGGCCTTTGTGCTCCAAGGCTGAGTAGAAAAGCTAACCTCTTCCAAACCAGAGAGAGGCAGGTCTCCTTCTCGGCGGTCCTACATGATATGCTGTCTCACGAGCTCAAAGCAAAGAAATCCTGGGCAACTGTTGCTTCTGGACAAGGCCCGTAACCTTGGGCAACGGGGTATTCCTAGAAGGAGAAGGAGGCCGTTGTTTCCTCCCATCACGCGACAACTCCTTTGTGTTTCTTGGGAGGTAAGATGTAATGAATGGGGACCCATGGAGTATAGTCTTTAAGAGATGTGTCCGGCCTTGAGGGAAGGGGTCATTTCAGGGCTATGCCGAACTCGGCGTTCTGAAAAGGAATAGGAGCTCGGGCCAGGCAGGCTGCAAGAAAAGATTTCTTTACGAAGAGGAAATGTGCCGTTCCTAAACAACATGGTGCGGGAGGCTGCAGAGTGGAGGCTACTTCACTGAATGCACCTAGGAGACGGGAGCTGAGCAGGGGGCTGATGGCAGAGAGACCTTCAATACTACAGTTCTAAAGTATCATTGGGAGCTGACTGGATCTCTGAGTTCAAAGGCTCAAAGGCAGAAAAGCGAACCTCTGAAAACCCGGAGAAAGGCTGGTCTCCTTCTCTGCGGTTCTGCATGATATGCTGTCTCACGAGCCCCTGGGAAAGAACTCCTTGGCCACTGCCGCTTCTGGGCAAGGACATCCAGCTAAGCGGCTGAGGAAGGTTGTGCAGAAAGTCCCCGAAATGTAACACTAGGTTTCCATTAGGAAACATGCTGTGTCACTCTCCAGAAGGGCCACACTGACCCCTGAAGGGTCTAGAAGCTTTGGCAAGCCGCGTACAGCTCAGAGTCTCCCAGCGTCCCCAGGTTTCCTTTCATGTATCCTAGCACACAGCAGAAACGTTCCTCGGGATGTGAAGCTGTGCTGGCTCTGGGAAAGTTAGTTTTCGGAGGGGGGACAGAGGCAATTCAATCTAACCCTGTCAAGGCAGCATCTGCGTTTTCTTCTCTCATGGCGCACTGCACGGGGTTCCATGAACCTGAAATGCTCTCAATGTGTCGCTAACATAACATGGCAATCAACCTCAGTGGTTTCAGCGGCATTCGAGGGTCCAACTCCTCAAGAGGCCTCGCCCCTCACGAGCCCCCTAGAAGAAATGTTGCGTCTTGTTTCTCGCCATCGAGAGCAGTTCTGTGCACCGTGTTGGTGCCTGGAGTGTAGGAAAGATACACTCGATGTGCGGATGTAGGAAGTATACCAGGGCAGACGTCTGTTCAAATGCTTCTCCTCTAGGAACTATCCTGCCTGCCCAGAGAGCACTGTGCTCCAAAAGAGTGGCAGTGAAGGCCGTTCACACCACAGCAATGGCCTCGTTTCCCTCAGACAACTTGGAAGCGTTTGCTACACTCCAGTACAACTCGCTGCTCGGCAGGACGTTCGGGCAGGCTGTGGATATTTTCCACTCAAGCTGAACAGGCCCTGAGAGGCAGGCGAGACTTGAAAACATTCCTTGCCTACCTCTCCTTGAAGGCAGCGGTTAGCACTGTGTTCCAGGGCCCAAAATCTGAGCTGGGGAGGCCTTCGGTCTCCACGACGAGGCATGCTTTGGGTTCAGTGTATGTACGAGTTTCTCAGGAGCAAGTTCTGCTTCTCTTATTTCGCCTCCTTTAGCTGTGTTTGGCAGCCCTTGGTATGCCCTAGGCCCTCGAAAGCAAGAGATTTTCACGGGGGGCTTTTGGAACCGGATTATGAACGAAGGACACTACGGCCACTGTTTCCTACCATCCAGCCACAGCTCTTCGGTGTTTCATAGGGCGGTGAGGTATAACGAATGGGCACACAGGGTTTATGTTCTTGAAGAGATGTGTACGGCGTTGAGGGAAGGGGTCATTTCAACGCTATGCCTAACTCGGTGTTCTGAGACGGAAGAGGAGTCCCAGCCTGGCAGTCTGCAAGAAAGGACGTCTTCACTGAGGAGAGAATGTGCTGTTCCTTCCCCACAAGATGCGGGGCGTTGGAGACTTTCTTGCTCTTCCCTGAACGCACTTTACAGCCTGTAGCTGAACGGTGGGCTAAGCGCAGAGAGACCTGCACCAGTAACCTTCGAAACTGTCATTGGGAATTGGCTGGGCCTTTGTGCTCCAAGGCTGAGTAGAAAAGCTAACCTCTTCCAAACCAGAGAGAGGCAGGTCTCCTTCTCGGCGGTCCTACATGATATGCTGTCTCACGAGCTCAAAGCAAAGAAATCCTGGGCAACTGTTGCTTCTGGACAAGGCCCGTAACCTTGGGCAACGGGGTATTCCTAGAAGGAGAAGGAGGCCGTTGTTTCCTCCCATCACGCGACAACTCCTTTGTGTTTCTTGGGAGGTAAGATGTAATGAATGGGGACCCATGGAGTATAGTCTTTAAGAGATGTGTCCGGCCTTGAGGGAAGGGGTCATTTCAGGGCTATGCCGAACTCGGCGTTCTGAAAAGGAATAGGAGCTCGGGCCAGGCAGGCTGCAAGAAAAGATTTCTTTACGAAGAGGAAATGTGCCGTTCCTAAACAACATGGTGCGGGAGGCTGCAGAGTGGAGGCTACTTCACTGAATGCACCTAGGAGACGGGAGCTGAGCAGGGGGCTGATGGCAGAGAGACCTTCAGTACTACAGTTCTAAAGTATCATTGGGAGCTGACTGGATCTCTGAGTTCAAAGGCTCAAAGGCAGAAAAGCGAACCTCTGAAAACCCGGAGAAAGGCTGGTCTCCTTCTCTGCGGTTCTGCATGATATGCTGTCTCACGAGCCCCTGGGAAAGAACTCCTTGGCCACTGCCGCTTCTGGGCAAGGACATCCAGCTAAGCGGCTGAGGAAGGTTGTGCAGAAAGTCCCCGAAATGTAACACTAGGTTTCCATTAGGAAACATGCTGTGTCACTCTCCAGAAGGGCCACACTGACCCCTGAAGGGTCTAGAAGCTTTGGCAAGCCGCGTACAGCTCAGAGTCTCCCAGCGTCCCCAGGTTTCCTTTCATGTATCCTAGCACACAGCAGAAACGTTCCTCGGGACGTGAAGCTGTGCTGGCTCTGGGAAAGTTAGTTTTCGGAGGGGGGACAGAGGCAATTCAATCTAACCCTGTCAAGGCAGCATCTGCGTTTTCTTCTCTCATGGCGCACTGCACGGGGTTCCATGAACCTGAAATGCTCTCAATGTGTCGCTAACATAACATGGCAATCAACCTCAGTGGTTTCAGCGGCATTCGAGGGTCCAACTCCTCAAGAGGCCTCGCCCCTCACGAGCCCCTTAGAAGAAACGTTGCATCTTCTGTCTCTCCATCAGGAGGAGTTCTATGCACCGTGTTGGTGCCTGGAGCGTAGGAAAGATACACTCGATGTGCGGATGTAGGAAGTATACCAGGGCAGACGTCTGTTCAAATGCTTCTCCTCTAGGAACTATCCTGCCTGCCCAGAGAGCACTGTGCTCCAAAAGAGTGGCAGTGAAGGCCGTTCACACCACAGCAATGGCCTCGTTTCCCTCAGACAACTTGGAAGCGTTTGCTACACTCCAGTACAACTCGCTGCTCGGCAGGACGTTCGGGCAGGCTGTGGATATTTTCCACTCAAGCTGAACAGGCCCTGAGAGGCAGGCGAGACTTGAAAACATTCCTTGCCTACCTCTCCTTGAAGGCAGCGGTTAGCACTGTGTTCCAGGGCCCAAAATCTGAGCTGGGGAGGCCTTCGGTCTCCACGACGAGGCATGCTTTGGGTTCAGTGTATGTACGAGTTTCTCAGGAGCAAGTTCTGCTTCTCTTATTTCGCCTCCTTTAGCTGTGTTTGGCAGCCTTTGATATGCCCTAGGCCCTCGAAAGCAAGAGATTTTCACGGGGGGCTTTTGGAACCGGATTATGAACGAAGGACACTACGGCCACTGTTTCCTACCATCCAGCCACAGCTCTTCGGTGTTTCATAGGGCGGTGAGGTATAACGAATGGGCACACAGGGTTTATGTTCTTGAAGAGATGTGTACGGCGTTGAGGGAAGGGGTCATTTCAACGCTATGCCTAACTCGGTGTTCTGAGACGGAAGAGGAGTCCCAGCCTGGCAGTCTGCAAGAAAGGACGTCTTCACTGAGGAGAGAATGTGCTGTTCCTTCCCCACAAGATGCGGGGCGTTGGAGACTTTCTTGCTCTTCCCTGAACGCACTTTACAGCCTGTAGCTGAACGGTGGGCTAAGCGCAGAGAGACCTGCACCAGTAACCTTCGAAACTGTCATTGGGAATTGGCTGGGCCTTTGTGCTCCAAGGCTGAGTAGAAAAGCTAACCTCTTCCAAACCAGAGAGAGGCAGGTCTCCTTCTCGGCGGTCCTACATGATATGCTGTCTCACGAGCTCAAAGCAAAGAAATCCTGGGCAACTGTTGCTTCTGGACAAGGCCCGTAACCTTGGGCAACGGGGTATTCCTAGAAGGAGAAGGAGGCCGTTGTTTCCTCCCATCACGCGACAACTCCTTTGTGTTTCTTGGGAGGTAAGATGTAATGAATGGGGACCCATGGAGTATAGTCTTTAAGAGATGTGTCCGGCCTTGAGGGAAGGGGTCATTTCAGGGCTATGACGAACTCGGCGTTCTGAAAAGGAATAGGAGCTCGGGCCAGGCAGGCTGCAAGAAAAGATTTCTTTACGAAGAGGAAATGTGCCGTTCCTAAACAACATGGTGCGGGAGGCTGCAGAGTGGAGGCTACTTCACTGAATGCACCTAGGAGACGGGAGCTGAGCAGGGGGCTGATGGCAGAGAGACCTTCAATACTACAGTTCTAAAGTATCATTGGGAGCTGACTGGATCTCTGAGTTCAAAGGCTCAAAGGCAGAAAAGCAAACCTCTGAAAACCCAGAGAAAGGCTGGTCTCCTTCTCTGCGGTTCTGCATGATATGCTGTCTCACGAGCCCCTGGGAAAGAACTCCTTGGCCACTGCCGCTTCTGGGCAAGGACATCCAGCTAAGCGGCTGAGGAAGGTTGTGCAGAAAGTCCCCGAAATGTAACACTAGGTTTCCATTAGGAAACATGCTGTGTCACTCTCCAGAAGGGCCACACTGACCCCTGAAGGGTCTAGAAGCTTTGGCAAGCCGCGTACAGCTCAGAGTCTCCCAGCGTCCCCAGGTTTCCTTTCATGTATCCTAGCACACAGCAGAAACGTTCCTCGGGACGTGAAGCTGTGCTGGCTCTGGGAAAGTTAGTTTTCGGAGGGGAGACAGAGGCAATTCAATCTAACCCTGTCAAGGCAGCATCTGCGTTTTCTTCTCTCATGGCGCACTGCACGGGGTTCCATGAACCTGAAATGCTCTCAATGTGTCGCTAACATAACATGGCAATCAACCTCAGTGGTTTCAGCGGCATTCGAGGGTCCAACTCCTCAAGAGGCCTCGCCCCTCACGAGCCCCTTAGAAGAAACGTTGCATCTTCTGTCTCTCCATCAGGAGGAGTTCTATGCACCGTGTTGGTGCCTGGAGCGTAGGAAAGATACACTCGATGTGCGGATGTAGGAAGTATACCAGGGCAGACGTCTGTTCAAATGCTTCTCCTCTAGGAACTATCCTGCCTGCCCAGAGAGCACTGTGCTCCAAAAGAGTGGCAGTGAAGGCCGTTCACACCACAGCAATGGCCTCGTTTCCCTCAGACAACTTGGAAGCGTTTGCTACACTCCAGTACAACTCGCTGCTCGGCAGGACGTTCGGGCAGGCTGTGGATATTTTCCACTCAAGCTGAACAGGCCCTGAGAGGCAGGCGAGACTTGAAAACATTCCTTGCCTACCTCTCCTTGAAGGCAGCGGTTAGCACTGTGTTCCAGGGCCCAAAATCTGAGCTGGGGAGGCCTTCGGTCTCCACGACGAGGCATGCTTTGGGTTCAGTGTATGTACGAGTTTCTCAGGAGCAAGTTCTGCTTCTCTTATTTCGCCTCCTTTAGCTGTGTTTGGCAGCCTTTGATATGCCCTAGGCCCTCGAAAGCAAGAGATTTTCACGGGGGGCTTTTGGAACCGGATTATGAACGAAGGACACTACGGCCACTGTTTCCTACCATCCAGCCACAGCTCTTCAGTGTTTCATAGGGCGGTGAGGTATAACGAATGGGCACACAGGGTTTATGTTCTTGAAGAGATGTGTACGGCGTTGAGGGAAGGGGTCATTTCAACGCTATGCCTAACTCGGTGTTCTGAGACGGAAGAGGAGTCCCAGCCTGGCAGTCTGCAAGAAAGGACGTCTTCACTGAGGAGAGAATGTGCTGTTCCTTCCCCACAAGATGCGGGGCGTTGGAGACTTTCTTGCTCTTCCCTGAACGCACTTTACAGCCTGTAGCTGAACGGTGGGCTAAGCGCAGAGAGACCTGCACCAGTAACCTTCGAAACTGTCATTGGGAATTGGCTGGGCCTTTGTGCTCCAAGGCTGAGTAGAAAAGCTAACCTCTTCCAAACCAGAGAGAGGCAGGTCTCCTTCTCGGCGGTCCTACATGATATGCTGTCTCACGAGCTCAAAGCAAAGAAATCCTGGGCAACTGTTGCTTCTGGACAAGGCCCGTAACCTTGGGCAACGGGGTATTCCTAGAAGGAGAAGGAGGCCGTTGTTTCCTCCCATCACGCGACAACTCCTTTGTGTTTCTTGGGAGGTAAGATGTAATGAATGGGGACCCATGGAGTATAGTCTTTAAGAGATGTGTCCGGCCTTGAGGGAAGGGGTCATTTCAGGGCTATGCCGAACTCGGCGTTCTGAAAAGGAATAGGAGCTCGGGCCAGGCAGGCTGCAAGAAAAGATTTCTTTACGAAGAGGAAATGTGCCGTTCCTAAACAACATGGTGCGGGAGGCTGCAGAGTGGAGGCTACTTCACTGAATGCACCTAGGAGACGGGAGCTGAGCAGGGGGCTGATGGCAGAGAGACCTTCAATACTACAGTTCTAAAGTATCATTGGGAGCTGACTGGATCTCTGAGTTCAAAGGCTCAAAGGCAGAAAAGCAAACCTCTGAAAACCCAGAGAAAGGCTGGTCTCCTTCTCTGCGGTTCTGCATGATATGCTGTCTCACGAGCCCCTGGGAAAGAACTCCTTGGCCACTGCCGCTTCTGGGCAAGGACATCCAGCTAAGCGGCTGAGGAAGGTTGTGCAGAAAGTCCCCGAAATGTAACACTAGGTTTCCATTAGGAAACATGCTGTGTCACTCTCCAGAAGGGCCACACTGACCCCTGAAGGGTCTAGAAGCTTTGGCAAGCCGCGTACAGCTCAGAGTCTCCCAGCGTCCCCAGGTTTCCTTTCATGTATCCTAGCACACAGCAGAAACGTTCCTCGGGACGTGAAGCTGTGCTGGCTCTGGGAAAGTTAGTTTTCGGAGGGGAGACAGAGGCAATTCAATCTAACCCTGTCAAGGCAGCATCTGCGTTTTCTTCTCTCATGGCGCACTGCACGGGGTTCCATGAACCTGAAATGCTCTCAATGTGTCGCTAACATAACATGGCAATCAACCTCAGTGGTTTCAGCGGCATTCGAGGGTCCAACTCCTCAAGAGGCCTCGCCCCTCACGAGCCCCCTAGAAGAAATGTTGCGTCTTGTTTCTCGCCATCGAGAGCAGTTCTGTGCACCGTGTTGGTGCCTGGAGTGTAGGAAAGATACACTCGATGTGCGGATGTAGGAAGTATACCAGGGCAGACGTCTGTTCAAATGCTTCTCCTCTAGGAACTATCCTGCCTGCCCAGAGAGCACTGTGCTCCAAAAGAGTGGCAGTGAAGGCCGTTCACACCACAGCAATGGCCTCGTTTCCCTCAGACAACTTGGAAGCGTTTGCTACACTCCAGTACAACTCGCTGCTCGGCAGGACGTTCGGGCAGGCTGTGGATATTTTCCACTCAAGCTGAACAGGCCCTGAGAGGCAGGCGAGACTTGAAAACATTCCTTGCCTACCTCTCCTTGAAGGCAGCGGTTAGCACTGTGTTCCAGGGCCCAAAATCTGAGCTGGGGAGGCCTTCGGTCTCCACGAAGAGGCATGCTTTGGGTTCAGTGTATGTACGAGTTTCTCAGGAGCAAGTTCTGCTTCTCTTATTTCGCCTCCTTTAGCTGTGTTTGGCAGCCTTTGATATGCCCTAGGCCCTCGAAAGCAAGAGATTTTCACGGGGGGCTTTTGGAACCGGATTATGAACGAAGGACACTACGGCCACTGTTTCCTACCATCCAGCCACAGCTCCAGTGTTTCATAGGGCGGTGAGGTATAACGAATGGGCACACAGGGTTTATGTTCTTGAAGAGATGTGTACGGCGTTGAGGGAAGGGGTCATTTCAACGCTATGCCTAACTCGGTGTTCTGAGACGGAAGAGGAGTCCCAGCCTGGCAGTCTGCAAGAAAGGACGTCTTCACTGAGGAGAGAATGTGCTGTTCCTTCCCCACAAGATGCGGGGCGTTGGAGACTTTCTTGCTCTTCCCTGAACGCACTTTACAGCCTGTAGCTGAACGGTGGGCTAAGCGCAGAGAGACCTGCACCAGTAACCTTCGAAACTGTCATTGGGAATTGGCTGGGCCTTTGTGCTCCAAGGCTGAGTAGAAAAGCTAACCTCTTCCAAACCAGAGAGAGGCAGGTCTCCTTCTCGGCGGTCCTACATGATATGCTGTCTCACGAGCTCAAAGCAAAGAAATCCTGGGCAACTGTTGCTTCTGGACAAGGCCCGTAACCTTGGGCAACGGGGTATTCCTAGAAGGAGAAGGAGGCCGTTGTTTCCTCCCATCACGCGACAACTCCTTTGTGTTTCTTGGGAGGTAAGATGTAATGAATGGGGACCCATGGAGTATAGTCTTTAAGAGATGTGTCCGGCCTTGAGGGAAGGGGTCATTTCAGGGCTATGCCGAACTCGGCGTTCTGAAAAGGAATAGGAGCTCGGGCCAGGCAGGCTGCAAGAAAAGATTTCTTTACGAAGAGGAAATGTGCCGTTCCTAAACAACATGGTGCGGGAGGCTGCAGAGTGGAGGCTACTTCACTGAATGCACCTAGGAGACGGGAGCTGAGCAGGGGGCTGATGGCAGAGAGACCTTCAGTACTACAGTTCTAAAGTATCATTGGGAGCTGACTGGATCTCTGAGTTCAAAGGCTCAAAGGCAGAAAAGCGAACCTCTGAAAACCCGGAGAAAGGCTGGTCTCCTTCTCTGCGGTTCTGCATGATATGCTGTCTCACGAGCCCCTGGGAAAGAACTCCTTGGCCACTGCCGCTTCTGGGCAAGGACATCCAGCTAAGCGGCTGAGGAAGGTTGTGCAGAAAGTCCCCGAAATGTAACACTAGGTTTCCATTAGGAAACATGCTGTGTCACTCTCCAGAAGGGCCACACTGACCCCTGAAGGGTCTAGAAGCTTTGGCAAGCCGCGTACAGCTCAGAGTCTCCCAGCGTCCCCAGGTTTCCTTTCATGTATCCTAGCACACAGCAGAAACGTTCCTCGGGACGTGAAGCTGTGCTGGCTCTGGGAAAGTTAGTTTTCGGAGGGGGGACAGAGGCAATTCAATCTAACCCTGTCAAGGCAGCATCTGCGTTTTCTTCTCTCATGGCGCACTGCACGGGGTTCCATGAACCTGAAATGCTCTCAATGTGTCGCTAACATAACATGGCAATCAACCTCAGTGGTTTCAGCGGCATTCGAGGGTCCAACTCCTCAAGAGGCCTCGCCCCTCACGAGCCCCCTAGAAGAAATGTTGCGTCTTGTTTCTCGCCATCGAGAGCAGTTCTGTGCACCGTGTTGGTGCCTGGAGTGTAGGAAAGATACACTCGATGTGCGGATGTAGGAAGTATACCAGGGCAGACGTCTGTTCAAATGCTTCTCCTCTAGGAACTATCCTGCCTGCCCAGAGAGCACTGTGCTCCAAAAGAGTGGCAGTGAAGGCCGTTCACACCACAGCAATGGCCTCGTTTCCCTCAGACAACTTGGAAGCGTTTGCTACACTCCAGTACAACTCGCTGCTCGGCAGGACGTTCGGGCAGGCTGTGGATATTTTCCACTCAAGCTGAACAGGCCCTGAGAGGCAGGCGAGACTTGAAAACATTCCTTGCCTACCTCTCCTTGAAGGCAGCGGTTAGCACTGTGTTCCAGGGCCCAAAATCTGAGCTGGGGAGGCCTTCGGTCTCCACGACGAGGCATGCTTTGGGTTCAGTGTATGTACGAGTTTCTCAGGAGCAAGTTCTGCTTCTCTTATTTCGCCTCCTTTAGCTGTGTTTGGCAGCCCTTGGTATGCCCTAGGCCCTCGAAAGCAAGAGATTTTCACGGGGGGCTTTTGGAACCGGATTATGAACGAAGGACACTACGGCCACTGTTTCCTACCATCCAGCCACAGCTCTTCGGTCTTTCATAGGGCGGTGAGGTATAACGAATGGGCACACAGGGTTTATGTTCTTGAAGAGATGTGTACAGCGTTGAGGGAAGGGGTCATTTCAACGCTATGCCTAACTCGGTGTTCTGAGACGGAAGAGGAGTCCCAGCCTGGCAGTCTGCAAGAAAGGACGTCTTCACTGAGGAGAGAATGTGCTGTTCCTTCCCCACAAGATGCGGGGCGTTGGAGACTTTCTTGCTCTTCCCTGAACGCACTTTACAGCCTGTAGCTGAACGGTGGGCTAAGCGCAGAGAGACCTGCACCAGTAACCTTCGAAACTGTCATTGGGAATTGGCTGGGCCTTTGTGCTCCAAGGCTGAGTAGAAAAGCTAACCTCTTCCAAACCAGAGAGAGGCAGGTCTCCTTCTCGGCGGTCCTACATGATATGCTGTCTCACGAGCTCAAAGCAAAGAAATCCTGGGCAACTGTTGCTTCTGGACAAGGCCCGTAACCTTGGGCAACGGGGTATTCCTAGAAGGAGAAGGAGGCCGTTGTTTCCTCCCATCACGCGACAACTCCTTTGTGTTTCTTGGGAGGTAAGATGTAATGAATGGGGACCCATGGAGTATAGTCTTTAAGAGATGTGTCCGGCCTTGAGGGAAGGGGTCATTTCAGGGCTATGCCGAACTCGGCGTTCTGAAAAGGAATAGGAGCTCGGGCCAGGCAGGCTGCAAGAAAAGATTTCTTTACGAAGAGGAAATGTGCCGTTCCTAAACAACATGGTGCGGGAGGCTGCAGAGTGGAGGCTACTTCACTGAATGCACCTAGGAGACGGGAGCTGAGCAGGGGGCTGATGGCAGAGAGACCTTCAATACTACAGTTCTAAAGTATCATTGGGAGCTGACTGGATCTCTGAGTTCAAAGGCTCAAAGGCAGAAAAGCGAACCTCTGAAAACCCGGAGAAAGGCTGGTCTCCTTCTCTGCGGTTCTGCATGATATGCTGTCTCACGAGCCCCTGGGAAAGAACTCCTTGGCCACTGCCGCTTCTGGGCAAGGACATCCAGCTAAGCGGCTGAGGAAGGTTGTGCAGAAAGTCCCCGAAATGTAACACTAGGTTTCCATTAGGAAACATGCTGTGTCACTCTCCAGAAGGGCCACACTGACCCCTGAAGGGTCTAGAAGCTTTGGCAAGCCGCGTACAGCTCAGAGTCTCCCAGCGTCCCCAGGTTTCCTTTCATGTATCCTAGCACACAGCAGAAACGTTCCTCGGGATGTGAAGCTGTGCTGGCTCTGGGAAAGTTAGTTTTCGGAGGGGGGACAGAGGCAATTCAATCTAACCCTGTCAAGGCAGCATCTGCGTTTTCTTCTCTCATGGCGCACTGCACGGGGTTCCATGAACCTGAAATGCTCTCAATGTGTCGCTAACATAACATGGCAATCAACCTCAGTGGTTTCAGCGGCATTCGAGGGTCCAACTCCTCAAGAGGCCTCGCCCCTCACGAGCCCCCTAGAAGAAATGTTGCGTCTTGTTTCTCGCCATCGAGAGCAGTTCTGTGCACCGTGTTGGTGCCTGGAGTGTAGGAAAGATACACTCGATGTGCGGATGTAGGAAGTATACCAGGGCAGACGTCTGTTCAAATGCTTCTCCTCTAGGAACTATCCTGCCTGCCCAGAGAGCACTGTGCTCCAAAAGAGTGGCAGTGAAGGCCGTTCACACCACAGCAATGGCCTCGTTTCCCTCAGACAACTTGGAAGCGTTTGCTACACTCCAGTACAACTCGCTGCTCGGCAGGACGTTCGGGCAGGCTGTGGATATTTTCCACTCAAGCTGAACAGGCCCTGAGAGGCAGGCGAGACTTGAAAACATTCCTTGCCTACCTCTCCTTGAAGGCAGCGGTTAGCACTGTGTTCCAAGGCCCAAAATCTGAGCTGGGGAGGCCTTCGGTCTCCACGACGAGGCATGCTTTGGGTTCAGTGTATGTACGAGTTTCTCAGGAGCAAGTTCTGCTTCTCTTATTTCGCCTCCTTTAGCTGTGTTTGGCAGCCCTTGGTATGCCCTAGGCCCTCGAAAGCAAGAGATTTTCACGGGGGGCTTTTGGAACCGGATTATGAACGAAGGACACTACGGCCACTGTTTCCTACCATCCAGCCACAGCTCTTCGGTGTTTCATAGGGCGGTGAGGTATAACGAATGGGCACACAGGGTTTATGTTCTTGAAGAGATGTGTACGGCGTTGAGGGAAGGGGTCATTTCAACGCTATGCCTAACTCGGTGTTCTGAGACGGAAGAGGAGTCCCAGCCTGGCAGTCTGCAAGAAAGGACGTCTTCACTGAGGAGAGAATGTGCTGTTCCTTCCCCACAAGATGCGGGGCGTTGGAGACTTTCTTGCTCTTCCCTGAACGCACTTTACAGCCTGTAGCTGAACGGTGGGCTAAGCGCAGAGAGACCTGCACCAGTAACCTTCGAAACTGTCATTGGGAATTGGCTGGGCCTTTGTGCTCCAAGGCTGAGTAGAAAAGCTAACCTCTTCCAAACCAGAGAGAGGCAGGTCTCCTTCTCGGCGGTCCTACATGATATGCTGTCTCACGAGCTCAAAGCAAAGAAATCCTGGGCAACTGTTGCTTCTGGACAAGGCCCGTAACCTTGGGCAACGGGGTATTCCTAGAAGGAGAAGGAGGCCGTTGTTTCCTCCCATCACGCGACAACTCCTTTGTGTTTCTTGGGAGGTAAGATGTAATGAATGGGGACCCATGGAGTATAGTCTTTAAGAGATGTGTCCGGCCTTGAGGGAAGGGGTCATTTCAGGGCTATGCCGAACTCGGCGTTCTGAAAAGGAATAGGAGCTCGGGCCAGGCAGGCTGCAAGAAAAGATTTCTTTACGAAGAGGAAATGTGCCGTTCCTAAACAACATGGTGCGGGAGGCTGCAGAGTGGAGGCTACTTCACTGAATGCACCTAGGAGACGGGAGCTGAGCAGGGGGCTGATGGCAGAGAGACCTTCAGTACTACAGTTCTAAAGTATCATTGGGAGCTGACTGGATCTCTGAGTTCAAAGGCTCAAAGGCAGAAAAGCGAACCTCTGAAAACCCGGAGAAAGGCTGGTCTCCTTCTCTGCGGTTCTGCATGATATGCTGTCTCACGAGCCCCTGGGAAAGAACTCCTTGGCCACTGCCGCTTCTGGGCAAGGACATCCAGCTAAGCGGCTGAGGAAGGTTGTGCAGAAAGTCCCCGAAATGTAACACTAGGTTTCCATTAGGAAACATGCTGTGTCACTCTCCAGAAGGGCCACACTGACCCCTGAAGGGTCTAGAAGCTTTGGCAAGCCGCGTACAGCTCAGAGTCTCCCAGCGTCCCCAGGTTTCCTTTCATGTATCCTAGCACACAGCAGAAACGTTCCTCGGGACGTGAAGCTGTGCTGGCTCTGGGAAAGTTAGTTTTCGGAGGGGGGACAGAGGCAATTCAATCTAACCCTGTCAAGGCAGCATCTGCGTTTTCTTCTCTCATGGCGCACTGCACGGGGTTCCATGAACCTGAAATGCTCTCAATGTGTCGCTAACATAACATGGCAATCAACCTCAGTGGTTTCAGCGGCATTCGAGGGTCCAACTCCTCAAGAGGCCTCGCCCCTCACGAGCCCCTTAGAAGAAACGTTGCATCTTCTGTCTCTCCATCAGGAGGAGTTCTATGCACCGTGTTGGTGCCTGGAGCGTAGGAAAGATACACTCGATGTGCGGATGTAGGAAGTATACCAGGGCAGACGTCTGTTCAAATGCTTCTCCTCTAGGAACTATCCTGCCTGCCCAGAGAGCACTGTGCTCCAAAAGAGTGGCAGTGAAGGCCGTTCACACCACAGCAATGGCCTCGTTTCCCTCAGACAACTTGGAAGCGTTTGCTACACTCCAGTACAACTCGCTGCTCGGCAGGACGTTCGGGCAGGCTGTGGATATTTTCCACTCAAGCTGAACAGGCCCTGAGAGGCAGGCGAGACTTGAAAACATTCCTTGCCTACCTCTCCTTGAAGGCAGCGGTTAGCACTGTGTTCCAGGGCCCAAAATCTGAGCTGGGGAGGCCTTCGGTCTCCACGAAGAGGCATGCTTTGGGTTCAGTGTATGTACGAGTTTCTCAGGAGCAAGTTCTGCTTCTCTTATTTCGCCTCCTTTAGCTGTGTTTGGCAGCCTTTGATATGCCCTAGGCCCTCGAAAGCAAGAGATTTTCACGGGGGGCTTTTGGAACCGGATTATGAACGAAGGACACTACGGCCACTGTTTCCTACCATCCAGCCACAGCTCTTCGGTGTTTCATAGGGCGGTGAGGTATAACGAATGGGCACACAGGGTTTATGTTCTTGAAGAGATGTGTACGGCGTTGAGGGAAGGGGTCATTTCAACGCTATGCCTAACTCGGTGTTCTGAGACGGAAGAGGAGTCCCAGCCTGGCAGTCTGCAAGAAAGGACGTCTTCACTGAGGAGAGAATGTGCTGTTCCTTCCCCACAAGATGCGGGGCGTTGGAGACTTTCTTGCTCTTCCCTGAACGCACTTTACAGCCTGTAGCTGAACGGTGGGCTAAGCGCAGAGAGACCTGCACCAGTAACCTTCGAAACTGTCATTGGGAATTGGCTGGGCCTTTGTGCTCCAAGGCTGAGTAGAAAAGCTAACCTCTTCCAAACCAGAGAGAGGCAGGTCTCCTTCTCGGCGGTCCTACATGATATGCTGTCTCACGAGCTCAAAGCAAAGAAATCCTGGGCAACTGTTGCTTCTGGACAAGGCCCGTAACCTTGGGCAACGGGGTATTCCTAGAAGGAGAAGGAGGCCGTTGTTTCCTCCCATCACGCGACAACTCCTTTGTGTTTCTTGGGAGGTAAGATGTAATGAATGGGGACCCATGGAGTATAGTCTTTAAGAGATGTGTCCGGCCTTGAAGGAAGGGGTCATTTCAGGGCTATGCCGAACTCGGCGTTCTGAAAAGGAATAGGAGCTCGGGCCAGGCAGGCTGCAAGAAAAGATTTCTTTACGAAGAGGAAATGTGCCGTTCCTAAACAACATGGTGCGGGAGGCTGCAGAGTGGAGGCTACTTCACTGAATGCACCTAGGAGACGGGAGCTGAGCAGGGGGCTGATGGCAGAGAGACCTTCAGTACTACAGTTCTAAAGTACCATTGGGAGCTGACTGGATCTCTGAGTTCAAAGGCTCAAAGGCAGAAAAGCGAACCTCTGAAAACCCAGAGAAAGGCTGGTCTCCTTCTCTGCGGTTCTGCATGATATGCTGTCTCACGAGCCCCTGGGAAAGAACTCCTTGGCCACTGCCGCTTCTGGGCAAGGACATCCAGCTAAGCGGCTGAGGAAGGTTGTGCAGAAAGTCCCCGAAATGTAACACTAGGTTTCCATTAGGAAACATGCTGTGTCACTCTCCAGAAGGGCCACACTGACCCCTGAAGGGTCTAGAAGCTTTGGCAAGCCGCGTACAGCTCAGAGTCTCCCAGCGTCCCCAGGTTTCCTTTCATGTATCCTAGCACACAGCAGAAACGTTCCTCGGGACGTGAAGCTGTGCTGGCTCTGGGAAAGTTAGTTTTCGGAGGGGGGACAGAGGCAATTCAATCTAACCCTGTCAAGGCAGCATCTGCGTTTTCTTCTCTCATGGCGCACTGCACGGGGTTCCATGAACCTGAAATGCTCTCAATGTGTCGCTAACATAACATGGCAATCAACCTCAGTGGTTTCAGCGGCATTCGAGGGTCCAACTCCTCAAGAGGCCTCGCCCCTCACGAGCCCCCTAGAAGAAATGTTGCGTCTTGTTTCTCGCCATCGAGAGCAGTTCTGTGCACCGTGTTGGTGCCTGGAGTGTAGGAAAGATACACTCGATGTGCGGATGTAGGAAGTATACCAGGGCAGACGTCTGTTCAAATGCTTCTCCTCTAGGAACTATCCTGCCTGCCCAGAGAGCACTGTGCTCCAAAAGAGTGGCAGTGAAGGCCGTTCACACCACAGCAATGGCCTCGTTTCCCTCAGACAACTTGGAAGCGTTTGCTACACTCCAGTACAACTCGCTGCTCGGCAGGACGTTCGGGCAGGCTGTGGATATTTTCCACTCAAGCTGAACAGGCCCTGAGAGGCAGGCGAGACTTGAAAACATTCCTTGCCTACCTCTCCTTGAAGGCAGCGGTTAGCACTGTGTTCCAGGGCCCAAAATCTGAGCTGGGGAGGCCTTCGGTCTCCACGACGAGGCATGCTTTGGGTTCAGTGTATGTACGAGTTTCTCAGGAGCAAGTTCTGCTTCTCTTATTTCGCCTCCTTTAGCTGTGTTTGGCAGCCCTTGGTATGCCCTAGGCCCTCGAAAGCAAGAGATTTTCACGGGGGGCTTTTGGAACCGGATTATGAACGAAGGACACTACGGCCACTGTTTCCTACCATCCAGCCACAGCTCTTCGGTCTTTCATAGGGCGGTGAGGTATAACGAATGGGCACACAGGGTTTATGTTCTTGAAGAGATGTGTACAGCGTTGAGGGAAGGGGTCATTTCAACGCTATGCCTAACTCGGTGTTCTGAGACGGAAGAGGAGTCCCAGCCTGGCAGTCTGCAAGAAAGGACGTCTTCACTGAGGAGAGAATGTGCTGTTCCTTCCCCACAAGATGCGGGGCGTTGGAGACTTTCTTGCTCTTCCCTGAACGCACTTTACAGCCTGTAGCTGAACGGTGGGCTAAGCGCAGAGAGACCTGCACCAGTAACCTTCGAAACTGTCATTGGGAATTGGCTGGGCCTTTGTGCTCCAAGGCTGAGTAGAAAAGCTAACCTCTTCCAAACCAGAGAGAGGCAGGTCTCCTTCTCGGCGGTCCTACATGATATGCTGTCTCACGAGCTCAAAGCAAAGAAATCCTGGGCAACTGTTGCTTCTGGACAAGGCCCGTAACCTTGGGCAACGGGGTATTCCTAGAAGGAGAAGGAGGCCGTTGTTTCCTCCCATCACGCGACAACTCCTTTGTGTTTCTTGGGAGGTAAGATGTAATGAATGGGGACCCATGGAGTATAGTCTTTAAGAGATGTGTCCGGCCTTGAGGGAAGGGGTCATTTCAGGGCTATGCCGAACTCGGCGTTCTGAAAAGGAATAGGAGCTCGGGCCAGGCAGGCTGCAAGAAAAGATTTCTTTACGAAGAGGAAATGTGCCGTTCCTAAACAACATGGTGCGGGAGGCTGCAGAGTGGAGGCTACTTCACTGAATGCACCTAGGAGACGGGAGCTGAGCAGGGGGCTGATGGCAGAGAGACCTTCAATACTACAGTTCTAAAGTATCATTGGGAGCTGACTGGATCTCTGAGTTCAAAGGCTCAAAGGCAGAAAAGCGAACCTCTGAAAACCCGGAGAAAGGCTGGTCTCCTTCTCTGCGGTTCTGCATGATATGCTGTCTCACGAGCCCCTGGGAAAGAACTCCTTGGCCACTGCCGCTTCTGGGCAAGGACATCCAGCTAAGCGGCTGAGGAAGGTTGTGCAGAAAGTCCCCGAAATGTAACACTAGGTTTCCATTAGGAAACATGCTGTGTCACTCTCCAGAAGGGCCACACTGACCCCTGAAGGGTCTAGAAGCTTTGGCAAGCCGCGTACAGCTCAGAGTCTCCCAGCGTCCCCAGGTTTCCTTTCATGTATCCTAGCACACAGCAGAAACGTTCCTCGGGACGTGAAGCTGTGCTGGCTCTGGGAAAGTTAGTTTTCGGAGGGGGGACAGAGGCAATTCAATCTAACCCTGTCAAGGCAGCATCTGCGTTTTCTTCTCTCATGGCGCACTGCACGGGGTTCCATGAACCTGAAATGCTCTCAATGTGTCGCTAACATAACATGGCAATCAACCTCAGTGGTTTCAGCGGCATTCGAGGGTCCAACTCCTCAAGAGGCCTCGCCCCTCACGAGCCCCTTAGAAGAAACGTTGCATCTTCTGTCTCTCCATCAGGAAGAGTTCTATGCACCGTGTTTGTGCCTGGAGCGTAGGAAAGATACACTCGATGTGCGGATGTAGGAAGTATACCAGGGCAGACGTCTGTTCAAATGCTTCTCCTCTAGGAACTATCCTGCCTGCCCAGAGAGCACTGTGCTCCAAAAGAGTGGCAGTGAAGGCCGTTCACACCACAGCAATGGCCTCGTTTCCCTCAGACAACTTGGAAGCGTTTGCTACACTCCAGTACAACTCGCTGCTCGGCAGGACGTTCGGGCAGGCTGTGGATATTTTCCACTCAAGCTGAACAGGCCCTGAGAGGCAGGCGAGACTTGAAAACATTCCTTGCCTACCTCTCCTTGAAGGCAGCGGTTAGCACTGTGTTCCAGGGCCCAAAATCTGAGCTGGGGAGGCCTTCGGTCTCCACGAAGAGGCATGCTTTGGGTTCAGTGTATGTACGAGTTTCTCAGGAGCAAGTTCTGCTTCTCTTATTTCGCCTCCTTTAGCTGTGTTTGGCAGCCTTTGATATGCCCTAGGCCCTCGAAAGCAAGAGATTTTCACGGGGGGCTTTTGGAACCGGATTATGAACGAAGGACACTACGGCCACTGTTTCCTACCATCCAGCCACAGCTCCAGTGTTTCATAGGGCGGTGAGGTATAACGAATGGGCACACAGGGTTTATGTTCTTGAAGAGATGTGTACGGCGTTGAGGGAAGGGGTCATTTCAACGCTATGCCTAACTCGGTGTTCTGAGACGGAAGAGGAGTCCCAGCCTGGCAGTCTGCAAGAAAGGACGTCTTCACTGAGGAGAGAATGTGCTGTTCCTTCCCCACAAGATGCGGGGCGTTGGAGACTTTCTTGCTCTTCCCTGAACGCACTTTACAGCCTGTAGCTGAACGGTGGGCTAAGCGCAGAGAGACCTGCACCAGTAACCTTCGAAACTGTCATTGGGAATTGGCTGGGCCTTTGTGCTCCAAGGCTGAGTAGAAAAGCTAACCTCTTCCAAACCAGAGAGAGGCAGGTCTCCTTCTCGGCGGTCCTACATGATATGCTGTCTCACGAGCTCAAAGCAAAGAAATCCTGGGCAACTGTTGCTTCTGGACAAGGCCCGTAACCTTGGGCAACGGGGTATTCCTAGAAGGAGAAGGAGGCCGTTGTTTCCTCCCATCACGCGACAACTCCTTTGTGTTTCTTGGGAGGTAAGATGTAATGAATGGGGACCCATGGAGTATAGTCTTTAAGAGATGTGTCCGGCCTTGAGGGAAGGGGTCATTTCAGGGCTATGCCGAACTCGGCGTTCTGAAAAGGAATAGGAGCTCGGGCCAGGCAGGCTGCAAGAAAAGATTTCTTTACGAAGAGGAAATGTGCCGTTCCTAAACAACATGGTGCGGGAGGCTGCAGAGTGGAGGCTACTTCACTGAATGCACCTAGGAGACGGGAGCTGAGCAGGGGGCTGATGGCAGAGAGACCTTCAGTACTACAGTTCTAAAGTATCATTGGGAGCTGACTGGATCTCTGAGTTCAAAGGCTCAAAGGCAGAAAAGCGAACCTCTGAAAACCCGGAGAAAGGCTGGTCTCCTTCTCTGCGGTTCTGCATGATATGCTGTCTCACGAGCCCCTGGGAAAGAACTCCTTGGCCACTGCCGCTTCTGGGCAAGGACATCCAGCTAAGCGGCTGAGGAAGGTTGTGCAGAAAGTCCCCGAAATGTAACACTAGGTTTCCATTAGGAAACATGCTGTGTCACTCTCCAGAAGGGCCACACTGACCCCTGAAGGGTCTAGAAGCTTTGGCAAGCCGCGTACAGCTCAGAGTCTCCCAGCGTCCCCAGGTTTCCTTTCATGTATCCTAGCACACAGCAGAAACGTTCCTCGGGACGTGAAGCTGTGCTGGCTCTGGGAAAGTTAGTTTTCGGAGGGGGGACAGAGGCAATTCAATCTAACCCTGTCAAGGCAGCATCTGCGTTTTCTTCTCTCATGGCGCACTGCACGGGGTTCCATGAACCTGAAATGCTCTCAATGTGTCGCTAACATAACATGGCAATCAACCTCAGTGGTTTCAGCGGCATTCGAGGGTCCAACTCCTCAAGAGGCCTCGCCCCTCACGAGCCCCCTAGAAGAAATGTTGCGTCTTGTTTCTCGCCATCGAGAGCAGTTCTGTGCACCGTGTTGGTGCCTGGAGTGTAGGAAAGATACACTCGATGTGCGGATGTAGGAAGTATACCAGGGCAGACGTCTGTTCAAATGCTTCTCCTCTAGGAACTATCCTGCCTGCCCAGAGAGCACTGTGCTCCAAAAGAGTGGCAGTGAAGGCCGTTCACACCACAGCAATGGCCTCGTTTCCCTCAGACAACTTGGAAGCGTTTGCTACACTCCAGTACAACTCGCTGCTCGGCAGGACGTTCGGGCAGGCTGTGGATATTTTCCACTCAAGCTGAACAGGCCCTGAGAGGCAGGCGAGACTTGAAAACATTCCTTGCCTACCTCTCCTTGAAGGCAGCGGTTAGCACTGTGTTCCAGGGCCCAAAATCTGAGCTGGGGAGGCCTTCGGTCTCCACGACGAGGCATGCTTTGGGTTCAGTGTATGTACGAGTTTCTCAGGAGCAAGTTCTGCTTCTCTTATTTCGCCTCCTTTAGCTGTGTTTGGCAGCCCTTGGTATGCCCTAGGCCCTCGAAAGCAAGAGATTTTCACGGGGGGCTTTTGGAACCGGATTATGAACGAAGGACACTACGGCCACTGTTTCCTACCATCCAGCCACAGCTCTTCGGTGTTTCATAGGGCGGTGAGGTATAACGAATGGGCACACAGGGTTTATGTTCTTGAAGAGATGTGTACGGCGTTGAGGGAAGGGGTCATTTCAACGCTATGCCTAACTCGGTGTTCTGAGACGGAAGAGGAGTCCCAGCCTGGCAGTCTGCAAGAAAGGACGTCTTCACTGAGGAGAGAATGTGCTGTTCCTTCCCCACAAGATGCGGGGCGTTGGAGACTTTCTTGCTCTTCCCTGAACGCACTTTACAGCCTGTAGCTGAACGGTGGGCTAAGCGCAGAGAGACCTGCACCAGTAACCTTCGAAACTGTCATTGGGAATTGGCTGGGCCTTTGTGCTCCAAGGCTGAGTAGAAAAGCTAACCTCTTCCAAACCAGAGAGAGGCAGGTCTCCTTCTCGGCGGTCCTACATGATATGCTGTCTCACGAGCTCAAAGCAAAGAAATCCTGGGCAACTGTTGCTTCTGGACAAGGCCCGTAACCTTGGGCAACGGGGTATTCCTAGAAGGAGAAGGAGGCCGTTGTTTCCTCCCATCACGCGACAACTCCTTTGTGTTTCTTGGGAGGTAAGATGTAATGAATGGGGACCCATGGAGTATAGTCTTTAAGAGATGTGTCCGGCCTTGAGGGAAGGGGTCATTTCAGGGCTATGCCGAACTCGGCGTTCTGAAAAGGAATAGGAGCTCGGGCCAGGCAGGCTGCAAGAAAAGATTTCTTTACGAAGAGGAAATGTGCCGTTCCTAAACAACATGGTGCGGGAGGCTGCAGAGTGGAGGCTACTTCACTGAATGCACCTAGGAGACGGGAGCTGAGCAGGGGGCTGATGGCAGAGAGACCTTCAGTACTACAGTTCTAAAGTATCATTGGGAGCTGACTGGATCTCTGAGTTCAAAGGCTCAAAGGCAGAAAAGCGAACCTCTGAAAACCCGGAGAAAGGCTGGTCTCCTTCTCTGCGGTTCTGCATGATATGCTGTCTCACGAGCCCCTGGGAAAGAACTCCTTGGCCACTGCCGCTTCTGGGCAAGGACATCCAGCTAAGCGGCTGAGGAAGGTTGTGCAGAAAGTCCCCGAAATGTAACACTAGGTTTCCATTAGGAAACATGCTGTGTCACTCTCCAGAAGGGCCACACTGACCCCTGAAGGGTCTAGAAGCTTTGGCAAGCCGCGTACAGCTCAGAGTCTCCCAGCGTCCCCAGGTTTCCTTTCATGTATCCTAGCACACAGCAGAAACGTTCCTCGGGACGTGAAGCTGTGCTGGCTCTGGGAAAGTTAGTTTTCGGAGGGGGGACAGAGGCAATTCAATCTAACCCTGTCAAGGCAGCATCTGCGTTTTCTTCTCTCATGGCGCACTGCACGGGGTTCCATGAACCTGAAATGCTCTCAATGTGTCGCTAACATAACATGGCAATCAACCTCAGTGGTTTCAGCGGCATTCGAGGGTCCAACTCCTCAAGAGGCCTCGCCCCTCACGAGCCCCCTAGAAGAAATGTTGCGTCTTGTTTCTCGCCATCGAGAGCAGTTCTGTGCACCGTGTTGGTGCCTGGAGTGTAGGAAAGATACACTCGATGTGCGGATGTAGGAAGTATACCAGGGCAGACGTCTGTTCAAATGCTTCTCCTCTAGGAACTATCCTGCCTGCCCAGAGAGCACTGTGCTCCAAAAGAGTGGCAGTGAAGGCCGTTCACACCACAGCAATGGCCTCGTTTCCCTCAGACAACTTGGAAGCGTTTGCTACACTCCAGTACAACTCGCTGCTCGGCAGGACGTTCGGGCAGGCTGTGGATATTTTCCACTCAAGCTGAACAGGCCCTGAGAGGCAGGCGAGACTTGAAAACATTCCTTGCCTACCTCTCCTTGAAGGCAGCGGTTAGCACTGTGTTCCAGGGCCCAAAATCTGAGCTGGGGAGGCCTTCGGTCTCCACGACGAGGCATGCTTTGGGTTCAGTGTATGTACGAGTTTCTCAGGAGCAAGTTCTGCTTCTCTTATTTCGCCTCCTTTAGCTGTGTTTGGCAGCCCTTGGTATGCCCTAGGCCCTCGAAAGCAAGAGATTTTCACGGGGGGCTTTTGGAACCGGATTATGAACGAAGGACACTACGGCCACTGTTTCCTACCATCCAGCCACAGCTCTTCGGTCTTTCATAGGGCGGTGAGGTATAACGAATGGGCACACAGGGTTTATGTTCTTGAAGAGATGTGTACAGCGTTGAGGGAAGGGGTCATTTCAACGCTATGCCTAACTCGGTGTTCTGAGACGGAAGAGGAGTCCCAGCCTGGCAGTCTGCAAGAAAGGACGTCTTCACTGAGGAGAGAATGTGCTGTTCCTTCCCCACAAGATGCGGGGCGTTGGAGACTTTCTTGCTCTTCCCTGAACGCACTTTACAGCCTGTAGCTGAACGGTGGGCTAAGCGCAGAGAGACCTGCACCAGTAACCTTCGAAACTGTCATTGGGAATTGGCTGGGCCTTTGTGCTCCAAGGCTGAGTAGAAAAGCTAACCTCTTCCAAACCAGAGAGAGGCAGGTCTCCTTCTCGGCGGTCCTACATGATATGCTGTCTCACGAGCTCAAAGCAAAGAAATCCTGGGCAACTGTTGCTTCTGGACAAGGCCCGTAACCTTGGGCAACGGGGTATTCCTAGAAGGAGAAGGAGGCCGTTGTTTCCTCCCATCACGCGACAACTCCTTTGTGTTTCTTGGGAGGTAAGATGTAATGAATGGGGACCCATGGAGTATAGTCTTTAAGAGATGTGTCCGGCCTTGAGGGAAGGGGTCATTTCAGGGCTATGCCGAACTCGGCGTTCTGAAAAGGAATAGGAGCTCGGGCCAGGCAGGCTGCAAGAAAAGATTTCTTTACGAAGAGGAAATGTGCCGTTCCTAAACAACATGGTGCGGGAGGCTGCAGAGTGGAGGCTACTTCACTGAATGCACCTAGGAGACGGGAGCTGAGCAGGGGGCTGATGGCAGAGAGACCTTCAATACTACAGTTCTAAAGTATCATTGGGAGCTGACTGGATCTCTGAGTTCAAAGGCTCAAAGGCAGAAAAGCGAACCTCTGAAAACCCGGAGAAAGGCTGGTCTCCTTCTCTGCGGTTCTGCATGATATGCTGTCTCACGAGCCCCTGGGAAAGAACTCCTTGGCCACTGCCGCTTCTGGGCAAGGACATCCAGCTAAGCGGCTGAGGAAGGTTGTGCAGAAAGTCCCCGAAATGTAACACTAGGTTTCCATTAGGAAACATGCTGTGTCACTCTCCAGAAGGGCCACACTGACCCCTGAAGGGTCTAGAAGCTTTGGCAAGCCGCGTACAGCTCAGAGTCTCCCAGCGTCCCCAGGTTTCCTTTCATGTATCCTAGCACACAGCAGAAACGTTCCTCGGGATGTGAAGCTGTGCTGGCTCTGGGAAAGTTAGTTTTCGGAGGGGGGACAGAGGCAATTCAATCTAACCCTGTCAAGGCAGCATCTGCGTTTTCTTCTCTCATGGCGCACTGCACGGGGTTCCATGAACCTGAAATGCTCTCAATGTGTCGCTAACATAACATGGCAATCAACCTCAGTGGTTTCAGCGGCATTCGAGGGTCCAACTCCTCAAGAGGCCTCGCCCCTCACGAGCCCCCTAGAAGAAATGTTGCGTCTTGTTTCTCGCCATCGAGAGCAGTTCTGTGCACCGTGTTGGTGCCTGGAGTGTAGGAAAGATACACTCGATGTGCGGATGTAGGAAGTATACCAGGGCAGACGTCTGTTCAAATGCTTCTCCTCTAGGAACTATCCTGCCTGCCCAGAGAGCACTGTGCTCCAAAAGAGTGGCAGTGAAGGCCGTTCACACCACAGCAATGGCCTCGTTTCCCTCAGACAACTTGGAAGCGTTTGCTACACTCCAGTACAACTCGCTGCTCGGCAGGACGTTCGGGCAGGCTGTGGATATTTTCCACTCAAGCTGAACAGGCCCTGAGAGGCAGGCGAGACTTGAAAACATTCCTTGCCTACCTCTCCTTGAAGGCAGCGGTTAGCACTGTGTTCCAGGGCCCAAAATCTGAGCTGGGGAGGCCTTCGGTCTCCACGACGAGGCATGCTTTGGGTTCAGTGTATGTACGAGTTTCTCAGGAGCAAGTTCTGCTTCTCTTATTTCGCCTCCTTTAGCTGTGTTTGGCAGCCCTTGGTATGCCCTAGGCCCTCGAAAGCAAGAGATTTTCACGGGGGGCTTTTGGAACCGGATTATGAACGAAGGACACTACGGCCACTGTTTCCTACCATCCAGCCACAGCTCTTCGGTGTTTCATAGGGCGGTGAGGTATAACGAATGGGCACACAGGGTTTATGTTCTTGAAGAGATGTGTACGGCGTTGAGGGAAGGGGTCATTTCAACGCTATGCCTAACTCGGTGTTCTGAGACGGAAGAGGAGTCCCAGCCTGGCAGTCTGCAAGAAAGGACGTCTTCACTGAGGAGAGAATGTGCTGTTCCTTCCCCACAAGATGCGGGGCGTTGGAGACTTTCTTGCTCTTCCCTGAACGCACTTTACAGCCTGTAGCTGAACGGTGGGCTAAGCGCAGAGAGACCTGCACCAGTAACCTTCGAAACTGTCATTGGGAATTGGCTGGGCCTTTGTGCTCCAAGGCTGAGTAGAAAAGCTAACCTCTTCCAAACCAGAGAGAGGCAGGTCTCCTTCTCGGCGGTCCTACATGATATGCTGTCTCACGAGCTCAAAGCAAAGAAATCCTGGGCAACTGTTGCTTCTGGACAAGGCCCGTAACCTTGGGCAACGGGGTATTCCTAGAAGGAGAAGGAGGCCGTTGTTTCCTCCCATCACGCGACAACTCCTTTGTGTTTCTTGGGAGGTAAGATGTAATGAATGGGGACCCATGGAGTATAGTCTTTAAGAGATGTGTCCGGCCTTGAGGGAAGGGGTCATTTCAGGGCTATGCCGAACTCGGCGTTCTGAAAAGGAATAGGAGGTCGGGCCAGGCAGGCTGCAAGAAAAGATTTCTTTACGAAGAGGAAATGTGCCGTTCCTAAACAACATGGTGCGGGAGGCTGCAGAGTGGAGGCTACTTCACTGAATGCACCTAGGAGACGGGAGCTGAGCAGGGGGCTGATGGCAGAGAGACCTTCAGTACTACAGTTCTAAAGTATCATTGGGAGCTGACTGGATCTCTGAGTTCAAAGGCTCAAAGGCAGAAAAGCGAACCTCTGAAAACCCGGAGAAAGGCTGGTCTCCTTCTCTGCGGTTCTGCATGATATGCTGTCTCACGAGCCCCTGGGAAAGAACTCCTTGGCCACTGCCGCTTCTGGGCAAGGACATCCAGCTAAGCGGCTGAGGAAGGTTGTGCAGAAAGTCCCCGAAATGTAACACTAGGTTTCCATTAGGAAACATGCTGTGTCACTCTCCAGAAGGGCCACACTGACCCCTGAAGGGTCTAGAAGCTTTGGCAAGCCGCGTACAGCTCAGAGTCTCCCAGCGTCCCCAGGTTTCCTTTCATGTATCCTAGCACACAGCAGAAACGTTCCTCGGGACGTGAAGCTGTGCTGGCTCTGGGAAAGTTAGTTTTCGGAGGGGGGACAGAGGCAATTCAATCTAACCCTGTCAAGGCAGCATCTGCGTTTTCTTCTCTCATGGCGCACTGCACGGGGTTCCATGAACCTGAAATGCTCTCAATGTGTCGCTAAATTAAACATGGCAATCAACCTCAGTGGTTTCAGCGGCATTCGAGGGTCCAACTCCTCAAGAGGCCTCGCCCCTCACGAGCCCCCTAGAAGAAATGTTGCGTCTTGTTTCTCGCCATCGAGAGCAGTTCTGTGCACCGTGTTGGTGCCTGGAGTGTAGGAAAGATACACTCGATGTGCGGATGTAGGAAGTATACCAGGGCAGACGTCTGTTCAAATGCTTCTCCTCTAGTAACTATCCTGCCTGCCCAGAGAGCACTGTGCTCCAAAAGAGTGGCAGTGAAGGCCGTTCACACCACAGCAATGGCCTCGTTTCCCTCAGACAACTTGGAAGCGTTTGCTACACTCCAGTACAACTCGCTGCTCGGCAGGACGTTCGGGCAGGCTGTGGATATTTTCCACTCAAGCTGAACAGGCCCTGAGAGGCAGGCGAGACTTGAAAACATTCCTTGCCTACCTCTCCTTGAAGGCAGCGGTTAGCACTGTGTTCCAGGGCCCAAAATCTGAGCTGGGGAGGCCTTCGGTCTCCACGACGAGGCATGCTTTGGGTTCAGTGTATGTACGAGTTTCTCAGGAGCAAGTTCTGCTTCTCTTATTTCGCCTCCTTTAGCTGTGTTTGGCAGCCCTTGGTATGCCCTAGGCCCTCGAAAGCAAGAGATTTTCACGGGGGGCTTTTGGAACCGGATTATGAACGAAGGACACTACGGCCACTGTTTCCTACCATCCAGCCACAGCTCTTCGGTGTTTCATAGGGCGGTGAGGTATAACGAATGGGCACACAGGGTTTATGTTCTTGAAGAGATGTGTACGGCGTTGAGGGAAGGGGTCATTTCAACGCTATGCCTAACTCGGTGTTCTGAGACGGAAGAGGAGTCCCAGCCTGGCAGTCTGCAAGAAAGGACGTCTTCACTGAGGAGAGAATGTGCTGTTCCTTCCCCACAAGATGCGGGGCGTTGGAGACTTTCTTGCTCTTCCCTGAACGCACTTTACAGCCTGTAGCTGAACGGTGGGCTAAGCGCAGAGAGACCTGCACCAGTAACCTTCGAAACTGTCATTGGGAATTGGCTGGGCCTTTGTGCTCCAAGGCTGAGTAGAAAAGCTAACCTCTTCCAAACCAGAGAGAGGCAGGTCTCCTTCTCGGCGGTCCTACATGATATGCTGTCTCACGAGCTCAAAGCAAAGAAATCCTGGGCAACTGTTGCTTCTGGACAAGGCCCGTAACCTTGGGCAACGGGGTATTCCTAGAAGGAGAAGGAGGCCGTTGTTTCCTCCCATCACGCGACAACTCCTTTGTGTTTCTTGGGAGGTAAGATGTAATGAATGGGGACCCATGGAGTATAGTCTTTAAGAGATGTGTCCGGCCTTGAGGGAAGGGGTCATTTCAGGGCTATGCCGTACTCGGCATTCTGAAAAGGAATAGGAGCTCGGGCCAGGCAGGCTGCAAGAAAAGATTTCTTTACGAAGAGGAAATGTGCCGTTCCTAAACAACATGGTGCGGGAGGCTGCAGAGTGGAGGCTACTTCACTGAATGCACCTAGGAGACGGGAGCTGAGCAGGGGGCTGATGGCAGAGAGACCTTCAGTACTACAGTTCTAAAGTATCATTGGGAGCTGACTGGATCTCTGAGTTCAAAGGCTCAAAGGCAGAAAAGCGAACCTCTGAAAACCCGGAGAAAGGCTGGTCTCCTTCTCTGCGGTTCTGCATGATATGCTGTCTCACGAGCCCCTGGGAAAGAACTCCTTGGCCACTGCCGCTTCTGGGCAAGGACATCCAGCTAAGCGGCTGAGGAAGGTTGTGCAGAAAGTCCCCGAAATGTAACACTAGGTTTCCATTAGGAAACATGCTGTGTCACTCTCCAGAAGGGCCACACTGACCCCTGAAGGGTCTAGAAGCTTTGGCAAGCCGCGTACAGCTCAGAGTCTCCCAGCGTCCCCAGGTTTCCTTTCATGTATCCTAGCACACAGCAGAAACGTTCCTCGGGACGTGAAGCTGTGCTGGCTCTGGGAAAGTTAGTTTTCGGAGGGGGGACAGAGGCAATTCAATCTAACCCTGTCAAGGCAGCATCTGCGTTTTCTTCTCTCATGGCGCACTGCACGGGGTTCCATGAACCTGAAATGCTCTCAATGTGTCGCTAACATAACATGGCAATCAACCTCAGTGGTTTCAGCGGCATTCGAGGGTCCAACTCCTCAAGAGGCCTCGCCCCTCACGAGCCCCTTAGAAGAAACGTTGCATCTTCTGTCTCTCCATCAGGAAGAGTTCTATGCACCGTGTTTGTGCCTGGAGCGTAGGAAAGATACACTCGATGTGCGGATGTAGGAAGTATACCAGGGCAGACGTCTGTTCAAATGCTTCTCCTCTAGGAACTATCCTGCCTGCCCAGAGAGCACTGTGCTCCAAAAGAGTGGCAGTGAAGGCCGTTCACACCACAGCAATGGCCTCGTTTCCCTCAGACAACTTGGAAGCGTTTGCTACACTCCAGTACAACTCGCTGCTCGGCAGGACGTTCGGGCAGGCTGTGGATATTTTCCACTCAAGCTGAACAGGCCCTGAGAGGCAGGCGAGACTTGAAAACATTCCTTGCCTACCTCTCCTTGAAGGCAGCGGTTAGCACTGTGTTCCAGGGCCCAAAATCTGAGCTGGGGAGGCCTTCGGTCTCCACGAAGAGGCATGCTTTGGGTTCAGTGTATGTACGAGTTTCTCAGGAGCAAGTTCTGCTTCTCTTATTTCGCCTCCTTTAGCTGTGTTTGGCAGCCTTTGATATGCCCTAGGCCCTCGAAAGCAAGAGATTTTCACGGGGGGCTTTTGGAACCGGATTATGAACGAAGGACACTACGGCCACTGTTTCCTACCATCCAGCCACAGCTCCAGTGTTTCATAGGGCGGTGAGGTATAACGAATGGGCACACAGGGTTTATGTTCTTGAAGAGATGTGTACGGCGTTGAGGGAAGGGGTCATTTCAACGCTATGCCTAACTCGGTGTTCTGAGACGGAAGAGGAGTCCCAGCCTGGCAGTCTGCAAGAAAGGACGTCTTCACTGAGGAGAGAATGTGCTGTTCCTTCCCCACAAGATGCGGGGCGTTGGAGACTTTCTTGCTCTTCCCTGAACGCACTTTACAGCCTGTAGCTGAACGGTGGGCTAAGCGCAGAGAGACCTGCACCAGTAACCTTCGAAACTGTCATTGGGAATTGGCTGGGCCTTTGTGCTCCAAGGCTGAGTAGAAAAGCTAACCTCTTCCAAACCAGAGAGAGGCAGGTCTCCTTCTCGGCGGTCCTACATGATATGCTGTCTCACGAGCTCAAAGCAAAGAAATCCTGGGCAACTGTTGCTTCTGGACAAGGCCCGTAACCTTGGGCAACGGGGTATTCCTAGAAGGAGAAGGAGGCCGTTGTTTCCTCCCATCACGCGACAACTCCTTTGTGTTTCTTGGGAGGTAAGATGTAATGAATGGGGACCCATGGAGTATAGTCTTTAAGAGATGTGTCCGGCCTTGAGGGAAGGGGTCATTTCAGGGCTATGCCGAACTCGGCGTTCTGAAAAGGAATAGGAGCTCGGGCCAGGCAGGCTGCAAGAAAAGATTTCTTTACGAAGAGGAAATGTGCCGTTCCTAAACAACATGGTGCGGGAGGCTGCAGAGTGGAGGCTACTTCACTGAATGCACCTAGGAGACGGGAGCTGAGCAGGGGGCTGATGGCAGAGAGACCTTCAGTACTACAGTTCTAAAGTATCATTGGGAGCTGACTGGATCTCTGAGTTCAAAGGCTCAAAGGCAGAAAAGCGAACCTCTGAAAACCCGGAGAAAGGCTGGTCTCCTTCTCTGCGGTTCTGCATGATATGCTGTCTCACGAGCCCCTGGGAAAGAACTCCTTGGCCACTGCCGCTTCTGGGCAAGGACATCCAGCTAAGCGGCTGAGGAAGGTTGTGCAGAAAGTCCCCGAAATGTAACACTAGGTTTCCATTAGGAAACATGCTGTGTCACTCTCCAGAAGGGCCACACTGACCCCTGAAGGGTCTAGAAGCTTTGGCAAGCCGCGTACAGCTCAGAGTCTCCCAGCGTCCCCAGGTTTCCTTTCATGTATCCTAGCACACAGCAGAAACGTTCCTCGGGACGTGAAGCTGTGCTGGCTCTGGGAAAGTTAGTTTTCGGAGGGGGGACAGAGGCAATTCAATCTAACCCTGTCAAGGCAGCATCTGCGTTTTCTTCTCTCATGGCGCACTGCACGGGGTTCCATGAACCTGAAATGCTCTCAATGTGTCGCTAACATAACATGGCAATCAACCTCAGTGGTTTCAGCGGCATTCGAGGGTCCAACTCCTCAAGAGGCCTCGCCCCTCACGAGCCCCTTAGAAGAAACGTTGCATCTTCTGTCTCTCCATCAGGAAGAGTTCTATGCACCGTGTTTGTGCCTGGAGCGTAGGAAAGATACACTCGATGTGCGGATGTAGGAAGTATACCAGGGCAGACGTCTGTTCAAATGCTTCTCCTCTAGGAACTATCCTGCCTGCCCAGAGAGCACTGTGCTCCAAAAGAGTGGCAGTGAAGGCCGTTCACACCACAGCAATGGCCTCGTTTCCCTCAGACAACTTGGAAGCGTTTGCTACACTCCAGTACAACTCGCTGCTCGGCAGGACGTTCGGGCAGGCTGTGGATATTTTCCACTCAAGCTGAACAGGCCCTGAGAGGCAGGCGAGACTTGAAAACATTCCTTGCCTACCTCTCCTTGAAGGCAGCGGTTAGCACTGTGTTCCAGGGCCCAAAATCTGAGCTGGGGAGGCCTTCGGTCTCCACGAAGAGGCATGCTTTGGGTTCAGTGTATGTACGAGTTTCTCAGGAGCAAGTTCTGCTTCTCTTATTTCGCCTCCTTTAGCTGTGTTTGGCAGCCTTTGATATGCCCTAGGCCCTCGAAAGCAAGAGATTTTCACGGGGGGCTTTTGGAACCGGATTATGAACGAAGGACACTACGGCCACTGTTTCCTACCATCCAGCCACAGCTCCAGTGTTTCATAGGGCGGTGAGGTATAACGAATGGGCACACAGGGTTTATGTTCTTGAAGAGATGTGTACGGCGTTGAGGGAAGGGGTCATTTCAACGCTATGCCTAACTCGGTGTTCTGAGACGGAAGAGGAGTCCCAGCCTGGCAGTCTGCAAGAAAGGACGTCTTCACTGAGGAGAGAATGTGCTGTTCCTTCCCCACAAGATGCGGGGCGTTGGAGACTTTCTTGCTCTTCCCTGAACGCACTTTACAGCCTGTAGCTGAACGGTGGGCTAAGCGCAGAGAGACCTGCACCAGTAACCTTCGAAACTGTCATTGGGAATTGGCTGGGCCTTTGTGCTCCAAGGCTGAGTAGAAAAGCTAACCTCTTCCAAACCAGAGAGAGGCAGGTCTCCTTCTCGGCGGTCCTACATGATATGCTGTCTCACGAGCTCAAAGCAAAGAAATCCTGGGCAACTGTTGCTTCTGGACAAGGCCCGTAACCTTGGGCAACGGGGTATTCCTAGAAGGAGAAGGAGGCCGTTGTTTCCTCCCATCACGCGACAACTCCTTTGTGTTTCTTGGGAGGTAAGATGTAATGAATGGGGACCCATGGAGTATAGTCTTTAAGAGATGTGTCCGGCCTTGAGGGAAGGGGTCATTTCAGGGCTATGCCGAACTCGGCGTTCTGAAAAGGAATAGGAGCTCGGGCCAGGCAGGCTGCAAGAAAAGATTTCTTTACGAAGAGGAAATGTGCCGTTCCTAAACAACATGGTGCGGGAGGCTGCAGAGTGGAGGCTACTTCACTGAATGCACCTAGGAGACGGGAGCTGAGCAGGGGGCTGATGGCAGAGAGACCTTCAATACTACAGTTCTAAAGTACCATTGGGAGCTGACTGGATCTCTGAGTTCAAAGGCTCAAAGGCAGAAAAGCGAACCTCTGAAAACCCAGAGAAAGGCTGGTCTCCTTCTCTGCGGTTCTGCATGATATGCTGTCTCACGAGCCCCTGGGAAAGAACTCCTTGGCCACTGCCGCTTCTGGGCAAGGACATCCAGCTAAGCGGCTGAGGAAGGTTGTGCAGAAAGTCCCCGAAATGTAACACTAGGTTTCCATTAGGAAACATGCTGTGTCACTCTCCAGAAGGGCCACACTGACCCCTGAAGGGTCTAGAAGCTTTGGCAAGCCGCGTACAGCTCAGAGTCTCCCAGCGTCCCCAGGTTTCCTTTCATGTATCCTAGCACACAGCAGAAACGTTCCTCGGGACGTGAAGCTGTGCTGGCTCTGGGAAAGTTAGTTTTCGGAGGGGGGACAGAGGCAATTCAATCTAACCCTGTCAAGGCAGCATCTGCGTTTTCTTCTCTCATGGCGCACTGCACGGGGTTCCATGAACCTGAAATGCTCTCAATGTGTCGCTAACATAACATGGCAATCAACCTCAGTGGTTTCAGCGGCATTCGAGGGTCCAACTCCTCAAGAGGCCTCGCCCCTCACGAGCCCCCTAGAAGAAATGTTGCGTCTTGTTTCTCGCCATCGAGAGCAGTTCTGTGCACCGTGTTGGTGCCTGGAGTGTAGGAAAGATACACTCGATGTGCGGATGTAGGAAGTATACCAGGGCAGACGTCTGTTCAAATGCTTCTCCTCTAGGAACTATCCTGCCTGCCCAGAGAGCACTGTGCTCCAAAAGAGTGGCAGTGAAGGCCGTTCACACCACAGCAATGGCCTCGTTTCCCTCAGACAACTTGGAAGCGTTTGCTACACTCCAGTACAACTCGCTGCTCGGCAGGACGTTCGGGCAGGCTGTGGATATTTTCCACTCAAGCTGAACAGGCCCTGAGAGGCAGGCGAGACTTGAAAACATTCCTTGCCTACCTCTCCTTGAAGGCAGCGGTTAGCACTGTGTTCCAGGGCCCAAAATCTGAGCTGGGGAGGCCTTCGGTCTCCACGACGAGGCATGCTTTGGGTTCAGTGTATGTACGAGTTTCTCAGGAGCAAGTTCTGCTTCTCTTATTTCGCCTCCTTTAGCTGTGTTTGGCAGCCCTTGGTATGCCCTAGGCCCTCGAAAGCAAGAGATTTTCACGGGGGGCTTTTGGAACCGGATTATGAACGAAGGACACTACGGCCACTGTTTCCTACCATCCAGCCACAGCTCTTCGGTGTTTCATAGGGCGGTGAGGTATAACGAATGGGCACACAGGGTTTATGTTCTTGAAGAGATGTGTACGGCCTTGAGGGAAGGGGTCATTTCAACGCTATGCCTAACTCGGTGTTCTGAGACGGAAGAGGAGTCCCAGCCTGGCAGTCTGCAAGAAAGGACGTCTTCACTGAGGAGAGAATGTGCTGTTCCTTCCCCACAAGATGCGGGGCGTTGGAGACTTTCTTGCTCTTCCCTGAACGCACTTTACAGCCTGTAGCTGAACGGTGGGCTAAGCGCAGAGAGACCTGCACCAGTAACCTTCGAAACTGTCATTGGGAATTGGCTGGGCCTTTGTGCTCCAAGGCTGAGTAGAAAAGCTAACCTCTTCCAAACCAGAGAGAGGCAGGTCTCCTTCTCGGCGGTCCTACATGATATGCTGTCTCACGAGCTCAAAGCAAAGAAATCCTGGGCAACTGTTGCTTCTGGACAAGGCCCGTAACCTTGGGCAACGGGGTATTCCTAGAAGGAGAAGGAGGCCGTTGTTTCCTCCCATCACGCGACAACTCCTTTGTGTTTCTTGGGAGGTAAGATGTAATGAATGGGGACCCATGGAGTATAGTCTTTAAGAGATGTGTCCGGCCTTGAGGGAAGGGGTCATTTCAGGGCTATGCCGAACTCGGCATTCTGAAAAGGAATAGGAGCTCGGGCCAGGCAGGCTGCAAGAAAAGATTTCTTTACGAAGAGGAAATGTGCCGTTCCTAAACAACATGGTGCGGGAGGCTGCAGAGTGGAGGCTACTTCACTGAATGCACCTAGGAGACGGGAGCTGAGCAGGGGGCTGATGGCAGAGAGACCTTCAGTACTACAGTTCTAAAGTATCATTGGGAGCTGACTGGATCTCTGAGTTCAAAGGCTCAAAGGCAGAAAAGCGAACCTCTGAAAACCCGGAGAAAGGCTGGTCTCCTTCTCTGCGGTTCTGCATGATATGCTGTCTCACGAGCCCCTGGGAAAGAACTCCTTGGCCACTGCCGCTTCTGGGCAAGGACATCCAGCTAAGCGGCTGAGGAAGGTTGTGCAGAAAGTCCCCGAAATGTAACACTAGGTTTCCATTAGGAAACATGCTGTGTCACTCTCCAGAAGGGCCACACTGACCCCTGAAGGGTCTAGAAGCTTTGGCAAGCCGCGTACAGCTCAGAGTCTCCCAGCGTCCCCAGGTTTCCTTTCATGTATCCTAGCACACAGCAGAAACGTTCCTCGGGACGTGAAGCTGTGCTGGCTCTGGGAAAGTTAGTTTTCGGAGGGGGGACAGAGGCAATTCAATCTAACCCTGTCAAGGCAGCATCTGCGTTTTCTTCTCTCATGGCGCACTGCACGGGGTTCCATGAACCTGAAATGCTCTCAATGTGTCGCTAACATAACATGGCAATCAACCTCAGTGGTTTCAGCGGCATTCGAGGGTCCAACTCCTCAAGAGGCCTCGCCCCTCACGAGCCCCCTAGAAGAAATGTTGCGTCTTGTTTCTCGCCATCGAGAGCAGTTCTGTGCACCGTGTTGGTGCCTGGAGTGTAGGAAAGATACACTCGATGTGCGGATGTAGGAAGTATACCAGGGCAGACGTCTGTTCAAATGCTTCTCCTCTAGGAACTATCCTGCCTGCCCAGAGAGCACTGTGCTCCAAAAGAGTGGCAGTGAAGGCCGTTCACACCACAGCAATGGCCTCGTTTCCCTCAGACAACTTGGAAGCGTTTGCTACACTCCAGTACAACTCGCTGCTCGGCAGGACGTTCGGGCAGGCTGTGGATATTTTCCACTCAAGCTGAACAGGCCCTGAGAGGCAGGCGAGACTTGAAAACATTCCTTGCCTACCTCTCCTTGAAGGCAGCGGTTAGCACTGTGTTCCAGGGCCCAAAATCTGAGCTGGGGAGGCCTTCGGTCTCCACGACGAGGCATGCTTTGGGTTCAGTGTATGTACGAGTTTCTCAGGAGCAAGTTCTGCTTCTCTTATTTCGCCTCCTTTAGCTGTGTTTGGCAGCCCTTGGTATGCCCTAGGCCCTCGAAAGCAAGAGATTTTCACGGGGGGCTTTTGGAACCGGATTATGAACGAAGGACACTACGGCCACTGTTTCCTACCATCCAGCCACAGCTCTTCGGTGTTTCATAGGGCGGTGAGGTATAACGAATGGGCACACAGGGTTTATGTTCTTGAAGAGATGTGTACGGCCTTGAGGGAAGGGGTCATTTCAACGCTATGCCTAACTCGGTGTTCTGAGACGGAAGAGGAGTCCCAGCCTGGCAGTCTGCAAGAAAGGACGTCTTCACTGAGGAGAGAATGTGCTGTTCCTTCCCCACAAGATGCGGGGCGTTGGAGACTTTCTTGCTCTTCCCTGAACGCACTTTACAGCCTGTAGCTGAACGGTGGGCTAAGCGCAGAGAGACCTGCACCAGTAACCTTCGAAACTGTCATTGGGAATTGGCTGGGCCTTTGTGCTCCAAGGCTGAGTAGAAAAGCTAACCTCTTCCAAACCAGAGAGAGGCAGGTCTCCTTCTCGGCGGTCCTACATGATATGCTGTCTCACGAGCTCAAAGCAAAGAAATCCTGGGCAACTGTTGCTTCTGGACAAGGCCCGTAACCTTGGGCAACGGGGTATTCCTAGAAGGAGAAGGAGGCCGTTGTTTCCTCCCATCACGCGACAACTCCTTTGTGTTTCTTGGGAGGTAAGATGTAATGAATGGGGACCCATGGAGTATAGTCTTTAAGAGATGTGTCCGGCCTTGAGGGAAGGGGTCATTTCAGGGCTATGCCGAACTCGGCATTCTGAAAAGGAATAGGAGCTCGGGCCAGGCAGGCTGCAAGAAAAGATTTCTTTACGAAGAGGAAATGTGCCGTTCCTAAACAACATGGTGCGGGAGGCTGCAGAGTGGAGGCTACTTCACTGAATGCACCTAGGAGACGGGAGCTGAGCAGGGGGCTGATGGCAGAGAGACCTTCAGTACTACAGTTCTAAAGTATCATTGGGAGCTGACTGGATCTCTGAGTTCAAAGGCTCAAAGGCAGAAAAGCGAACCTCTGAAAACCCGGAGAAAGGCTGGTCTCCTTCTCTGCGGTTCTGCATGATATGCTGTCTCACGAGCCCCTGGGAAAGAACTCCTTGGCCACTGCCGCTTCTGGGCAAGGACATCCAGCTAAGCGGCTGAGGAAGGTTGTGCAGAAAGTCCCCGAAATGTAACACTAGGTTTCCATTAGGAAACATGCTGTGTCACTCTCCAGAAGGGCCACACTGACCCCTGAAGGGTCTAGAAGCTTTGGCAAGCCGCGTACAGCTCAGAGTCTCCCAGCGTCCCCAGGTTTCCTTTCATGTATCCTAGCACACAGCAGAAACGTTCCTCGGGACGTGAAGCTGTGCTGGCTCTGGGAAAGTTAGTTTTCGGAGGGGGGACAGAGGCAATTCAATCTAACCCTGTCAAGGCAGCATCTGCGTTTTCTTCTCTCATGGCGCACTGCACGGGGTTCCATGAACCTGAAATGCTCTCAATGTGTCGCTAACATAACATGGCAATCAACCTCAGTGGTTTCAGCGGCATTCGAGGGTCCAACTCCTCAAGAGGCCTCGCCCCTCACGAGCCCCCTAGAAGAAATGTTGCGTCTTGTTTCTCGCCATCGAGAGCAGTTCTGTGCACCGTGTTGGTGCCTGGAGTGTAGGAAAGATACACTCGATGTGCGGATGTAGGAAGTATACCAGGGCAGACGTCTGTTCAAATGCTTCTCCTCTAGGAACTATCCTGCCTGCCCAGAGAGCACTGTGCTCCAAAAGAGTGGCAGTGAAGGCCGTTCACACCACAGCAATGGCCTCGTTTCCCTCAGACAACTTGGAAGCGTTTGCTACACTCCAGTACAACTCGCTGCTCGGCAGGACGTTCGGGCAGGCTGTGGATATTTTCCACTCAAGCTGAACAGGCCCTGAGAGGCAGGCGAGACTTGAAAACATTCCTTGCCTACCTCTCCTTGAAGGCAGCGGTTAGCACTGTGTTCCAGGGCCCAAAATCTGAGCTGGGGAGGCCTTCGGTCTCCACGACGAGGCATGCTTTGGGTTCAGTGTATGTACGAGTTTCTCAGGAGCAAGTTCTGCTTCTCTTATTTCGCCTCCTTTAGCTGTGTTTGGCAGCCCTTGGTATGCCCTAGGCCCTCGAAAGCAAGAGATTTTCACGGGGGGCTTTTGGAACCGGATTATGAACGAAGGACACTACGGCCACTGTTTCCTACCATCCAGCCACAGCTCTTCGGTGTTTCATAGGGCGGTGAGGTATAACGAATGGGCACACAGGGTTTATGTTCTTGAAGAGATGTGTACGGCCTTGAGGGAAGGGGTCATTTCAACGCTATGCCTAACTCGGTGTTCTGAGACGGAAGAGGAGTCCCAGCCAGGCAGTCTGCAAGAAAGGACGTCTTCACTGAGGAGAGAATGTGCTGTTCCTTCCCCACAAGATGCGGGGCGTTGGAGACTTTCTTGCTCTTCCCTGAACGCACTTTACAGCCTGTAGCTGAACGGTGGGCTAAGCGCAGAGAGACCTGCACCAGTAACCTTCGAAACTGTCATTGGGAATTGGCTGGGCCTTTGTGCTCCAAGGCTGAGTAGAAAAGCTAACCTCTTCCAAACCAGAGAGAGGCAGGTCTCCTTCTCGGCGGTCCTACATGATATGCTGTCTCACGAGCTCAAAGCAAAGAAATCCTGGGCAACTGTTGCTTCTGGACAAGGCCCGTAACCTTGGGCAACGGGGTATTCCTAGAAGGAGAAGGAGGCCGTTGTTTCCTCCCATCACGCGACAACTCCTTTGTGTTTCTTGGGAGGTAAGATGTAATGAATGGGGACCCATGGAGTATAGTCTTTAAGAGATGTGTCCGGCCTTGAGGGAAGGGGTCATTTCAGGGCTATGCCGAACTCGGCGTTCTGAAAAGGAATAGGAGCTCGGGCCAGGCAGGCTGCAAGAAAAGATTTCTTTACGAAGAGGAAATGTGCCGTTCCTAAACAACATGGTGCGGGAGGCTGCAGAGTGGAGGCTACTTCACTGAATGCACCTAGGAGACGGGAGCTGAGCAGGGGGCTGATGGCAGAGAGACCTTCAGTACTACAGTTCTAAAGTATCATTGGGAGCTGACTGGATCTCTGAGTTCAAAGGCTCAAAGGCAGAAAAGCGAACCTCTGAAAACCCGGAGAAAGGCTGGTCTCCTTCTCTGCGGTTCTGCATGATATGCTGTCTCACGAGCCCCTGGGAAAGAACTCCTTGGCCACTGCCGCTTCTGGGCAAGGACATCCAGCTAAGCGGCTGAGGAAGGTTGTGCAGAAAGTCCCCGAAATGTAACACTAGGTTTCCATTAGGAAACATGCTGTGTCACTCTCCAGAAGGGCCACACTGACCCCTGAAGGGTCTAGAAGCTTTGGCAAGCCGCGTACAGCTCAGAGTCTCCCAGCGTCCCCAGGTTTCCTTTCATGTATCCTAGCACACAGCAGAAACGTTCCTCGGGACGTGAAGCTGTGCTGGCTCTGGGAAAGTTAGTTTTCGGAGGGGGGACAGAGGCAATTCAATCTAACCCTGTCAAGGCAGCATCTGCGTTTTCTTCTCTCATGGCGCACTGCACGGGGTTCCATGAACCTGAAATGCTCTCAATGTGTCGCTAACATAACATGGCAATCAACCTCAGTGGTTTCAGCGGCATTCGAGGGTCCAACTCCTCAAGAGGCCTCGCCCCTCACGAGCCCCTTAGAAGAAACGTTGCATCTTCTGTCTCTCCATCAGGAAGAGTTCTATGCACCGTGTTTGTGCCTGGAGCGTAGGAAAGATACACTCGATGTGCGGATGTAGGAAGTATACCAGGGCAGACGTCTGTTCAAATGCTTCTCCTCTAGGAACTATCCTGCCTGCCCAGAGAGCACTGTGCTCCAAAAGAGTGGCAGTGAAGGCCGTTCACACCACAGCAATGGCCTCGTTTCCCTCAGACAACTTGGAAGCGTTTGCTACACTCCAGTACAACTCGCTGCTCGGCAGGACGTTCGGGCAGGCTGTGGATATTTTCCACTCAAGCTGAACAGGCCCTGAGAGGCAGGCGAGACTTGAAAACATTCCTTGCCTACCTCTCCTTGAAGGCAGCGGTTAGCACTGTGTTCCAGGGCCCAAAATCTGAGCTGGGGAGGCCTTCGGTCTCCACGACGAGGCATGCTTTGGGTTCAGTGTATGTACGAGTTTCTCAGGAGCAAGTTCTGCTTCTCTTATTTCGCCTCCTTTAGCTGTGTTTGGCAGCCTTTGATATGCCCTAGGCCCTCGAAAGCAAGAGATTTTCACGGGGGGCTTTTGGAACCGGATTATGAACGAAGGACACTACGGCCACTGTTTCCTACCATCCAGCCACAGCTCCAGTGTTTCATAGGGCGGTGAGGTATAACGAATGGGCACACAGGGTTTATGTTCTTGAAGAGATGTGTACGGCGTTGAGGGAAGGGGTCATTTCAACGCTATGCCTAACTCGGTGTTCTGAGACGGAAGAGGAGTCCCAGCCTGGCAGTCTGCAAGAAAGGACGTCTTCACTGAGGAGAGAATGTGCTGTTCCTTCCCCACAAGATGCGGGGCGTTGGAGACTTTCTTGCTCTTCCCTGAACGCACTTTACAGCCTGTAGCTGAACGGTGGGCTAAGCGCAGAGAGACCTGCACCAGTAACCTTCGAAACTGTCATTGGGAATTGGCTGGGCCTTTGTGCTCCAAGGCTGAGTAGAAAAGCTAACCTCTTCCAAACCAGAGAGAGGCAGGTCTCCTTCTCGGCGGTCCTACATGATATGCTGTCTCACGAGCTCAAAGCAAAGAAATCCTGGGCAACTGTTGCTTCTGGACAAGGCCCGTAACCTTGGGCAACGGGGTATTCCTAGAAGGAGAAGGAGGCCGTTGTTTCCTCCCATCACGCGACAACTCCTTTGTGTTTCTTGGGAGGTAAGATGTAATGAATGGGGACCCATGGAGTATAGTCTTTAAGAGATGTGTCCGGCCTTGAGGGAAGGGGTCATTTCAGGGCTATGCCGAACTCGGCGTTCTGAAAAGGAATAGGAGCTCGGGCCAGGCAGGCTGCAAGAAAAGATTTCTTTACGAAGAGGAAATGTGCCGTTCCTAAACAACATGGTGCGGGAGGCTGCAGAGTGGAGGCTACTTCACTGAATGCACCTAGGAGACGGGAGCTGAGCAGGGGGCTGATGGCAGAGAGACCTTCAATACTACAGTTCTAAAGTACCATTGGGAGCTGACTGGATCTCTGAGTTCAAAGGCTCAAAGGCAGAAAAGCGAACCTCTGAAAACCCAGAGAAAGGCTGGTCTCCTTCTCTGCGGTTCTGCATGATATGCTGTCTCACGAGCCCCTGGGAAAGAACTCCTTGGCCACTGCCGCTTCTGGGCAAGGACATCCAGCTAAGCGGCTGAGGAAGGTTGTGCAGAAAGTCCCCGAAATGTAACACTAGGTTTCCATTAGGAAACATGCTGTGTCACTCTCCAGAAGGGCCACACTGACCCCTGAAGGGTCTAGAAGCTTTGGCAAGCCGCGTACAGCTCAGAGTCTCCCAGCGTCCCCAGGTTTCCTTTCATGTATCCTAGCACACAGCAGAAACGTTCCTCGGGACGTGAAGCTGTGCTGGCTCTGGGAAAGTTAGTTTTCGGAGGGGGGACAGAGGCAATTCAATCTAACCCTGTCAAGGCAGCATCTGCGTTTTCTTCTCTCATGGCGCACTGCACGGGGTTCCATGAACCTGAAATGCTCTCAATGTGTCGCTAACATAACATGGCAATCAACCTCAGTGGTTTCAGCGGCATTCGAGGGTCCAACTCCTCAAGAGGCCTCGCCCCTCACGAGCCCCCTAGAAGAAATGTTGCGTCTTGTTTCTCGCCATCGAGAGCAGTTCTGTGCACCGTGTTGGTGCCTGGAGTGTAGGAAAGATACACTCGATGTGCGGATGTAGGAAGTATACCAGGGCAGACGTCTGTTCAAATGCTTCTCCTCTAGGAACTATCCTGCCTGCCCAGAGAGCACTGTGCTCCAAAAGAGTGGCAGTGAAGGCCGTTCACACCACAGCAATGGCCTCGTTTCCCTCAGACAACTTGGAAGCGTTTGCTACACTCCAGTACAACTCGCTGCTCGGCAGGACGTTCGGGCAGGCTGTGGATATTTTCCACTCAAGCTGAACAGGCCCTGAGAGGCAGGCGAGACTTGAAAACATTCCTTGCCTACCTCTCCTTGAAGGCAGCGGTTAGCACTGTGTTCCAGGGCCCAAAATCTGAGCTGGGGAGGCCTTCGGTCTCCACGACGAGGCATGCTTTGGGTTCAGTGTATGTACGAGTTTCTCAGGAGCAAGTTCTGCTTCTCTTATTTCGCCTCCTTTAGCTGTGTTTGGCAGCCCTTGGTATGCCCTAGGCCCTCGAAAGCAAGAGATTTTCACGGGGGGCTTTTGGAACCGGATTATGAACGAAGGACACTACGGCCACTGTTTCCTACCATCCAGCCACAGCTCTTCGGTGTTTCATAGGGCGGTGAGGTATAACGAATGGGCACACAGGGTTTATGTTCTTGAAGAGATGTGTACGGCCTTGAGGGAAGGGGTCATTTCAACGCTATGCCTAACTCGGTGTTCTGAGACGGAAGAGGAGTCCCAGCCTGGCAGTCTGCAAGAAAGGACGTCTTCACTGAGGAGAGAATGTGCTGTTCCTTCCCCACAAGATGCGGGGCGTTGGAGACTTTCTTGCTCTTCCCTGAACGCACTTTACAGCCTGTAGCTGAACGGTGGGCTAAGCGCAGAGAGACCTGCACCAGTAACCTTCGAAACTGTCATTGGGAATTGGCTGGGCCTTTGTGCTCCAAGGCTGAGTAGAAAAGCTAACCTCTTCCAAACCAGAGAGAGGCAGGTCTCCTTCTCGGCGGTCCTACATGATATGCTGTCTCACGAGCTCAAAGCAAAGAAATCCTGGGCAACTGTTGCTTCTGGACAAGGCCCGTAACCTTGGGCAACGGGGTATTCCTAGAAGGAGAAGGAGGCCGTTGTTTCCTCCCATCACGCGACAACTCCTTTGTGTTTCTTGGGAGGTAAGATGTAATGAATGGGGACCCATGGAGTATAGTCTTTAAGAGATGTGTCCGGCCTTGAGGGAAGGGGTCATTTCAGGGCTATGCCGAACTCGGCATTCTGAAAAGGAATAGGAGCTCGGGCCAGGCAGGCTGCAAGAAAAGATTTCTTTACGAAGAGGAAATGTGCCGTTCCTAAACAACATGGTGCGGGAGGCTGCAGAGTGGAGGCTACTTCACTGAATGCACCTAGGAGACGGGAGCTGAGCAGGGGGCTGATGGCAGAGAGACCTTCAGTACTACAGTTCTAAAGTATCATTGGGAGCTGACTGGATCTCTGAGTTCAAAGGCTCAAAGGCAGAAAAGCGAACCTCTGAAAACCCGGAGAAAGGCTGGTCTCCTTCTCTGCGGTTCTGCATGATATGCTGTCTCACGAGCCCCTGGGAAAGAACTCCTTGGCCACTGCCGCTTCTGGGCAAGGACATCCAGCTAAGCGGCTGAGGAAGGTTGTGCAGAAAGTCCCCGAAATGTAACACTAGGTTTCCATTAGGAAACATGCTGTGTCACTCTCCAGAAGGGCCACACTGACCCCTGAAGGGTCTAGAAGCTTTGGCAAGCCGCGTACAGCTCAGAGTCTCCCAGCGTCCCCAGGTTTCCTTTCATGTATCCTAGCACACAGCAGAAACGTTCCTCGGGACGTGAAGCTGTGCTGGCTCTGGGAAAGTTAGTTTTCGGAGGGGGGACAGAGGCAATTCAATCTAACCCTGTCAAGGCAGCATCTGCGTTTTCTTCTCTCATGGCGCACTGCACGGGGTTCCATGAACCTGAAATGCTCTCAATGTGTCGCTAACATAACATGGCAATCAACCTCAGTGGTTTCAGTGGCATTCGAGGGTCCAACTCCTCAAGAGGCCTCGCCCCTCACGAGCCCCTTAGAAGAAACGTTGCATCTTCTGTCTCTCCATCAGGAGGAGTTCTATGCACCGTGTTGGTGCCTGGAGCGTAGGAAAGATACACTCGATGTGCGGATGTAGGAAGTATACCAGGGCAGACGTCTGTTCAAATGCTTCTCCTCTAGGAACTATCCTGCCTGCCCAGAGAGCACTGTGCTCCAAAAGAGTGGCAGTGAAGGCCGTTCACACCACAGCAATGGCCTCGTTTCCCTCAGACAACTTGGAAGCGTTTGCTACACTCCAGTACAACTCGCTGCTCGGCAGGACGTTCGGGCAGGCTGTGGATATTTTCCACTCAAGCTGAACAGGCCCTGAGAGGCAGGCGAGACTTGAAAACATTCCTTGCCTACCTCTCCTTGAAGGCAGCGGTTAGCACTGTGTTCCAGGGCCCAAAATCTGAGCTGGGGAGGCCTTCGGTCTCCACGAAGAGGCATGCTTTGGGTTCAGTGTATGTACGAGTTTCTCAGGAGCAAGTTCTGCTTCTCTTATTTCGCCTCCTTTAGCTGTGTTTGGCAGCCTTTGATATGCCCTAGGCCCTCGAAAGCAAGAGATTTTCACGGGGGGCTTTTGGAACCGGATTATGAACGAAGGACACTACGGCCACTGTTTCCTACCATCCAGCCACAGCTCTTCGGTGTTTCATAGGGCGGTGAGGTATAACGAATGGGCACACAGGGTTTATGTTCTTGAAGAGATGTGTACGGCCTTGAGGGAAGGGGTCATTTCAACGCTATGCCTAACTCGGTGTTCTGAGACGGAAGAGGAGTCCCAGCCTGGCAGTCTGCAAGAAAGGACGTCTTCACTGAGGAGAGAATGTGCTGTTCCTTCCCCACAAGATGCGGGGCGTTGGAGACTTTCTTGCTCTTCCCTGAACGCACTTTACAGCCTGTAGCTGAACGGTGGGCTAAGCGCAGAGAGACCTGCACCAGTAACCTTCGAAACTGTCATTGGGAATTGGCTGGGCCTTTGTGCTCCAAGGCTGAGTAGAAAAGCTAACCTCTTCCAAACCAGAGAGAGGCAGGTCTCCTTCTCGGCGGTCCTACATGATATGCTGTCTCACGAGCTCAAAGCAAAGAAATCCTGGGCAACTGTTGCTTCTGGACAAGGCCCGTAACCTTGGGCAACGGGGTATTCCTAGAAGGAGAAGGAGGCCGTTGTTTCCTCCCATCACGCGACAACTCCTTTGTGTTTCTTGGGAGGTAAGATGTAATGAATGGGGACCCATGGAGTATAGTCTTTAAGAGATGTGTCCGGCCTTGAGGGAAGGGGTCATTTCAGGGCTATGCCGAACTCGGCATTCTGAAAAGGAATAGGAGCTCGGGCCAGGCAGGCTGCAAGAAAAGATTTCTTTACGAAGAGGAAATGTGCCGTTCCTAAACAACATGGTGCGGGAGGCTGCAGAGTGGAGGCTACTTCACTGAATGCACCTAGGAGACGGGAGCTGAGCAGGGGGCTGATGGCAGAGAGACCTTCAGTACTACAGTTCTAAAGTATCATTGGGAGCTGACTGGATCTCTGAGTTCAAAGGCTCAAAGGCAGAAAAGCGAACCTCTGAAAACCCGGAGAAAGGCTGGTCTCCTTCTCTGCGGTTCTGCATGATATGCTGTCTCACGAGCCCCTGGGAAAGAACTCCTTGGCCACTGCCGCTTCTGGGCAAGGACATCCAGCTAAGCGGCTGAGGAAGGTTGTGCAGAAAGTCCCCGAAATGTAACACTAGGTTTCCATTAGGAAACATGCTGTGTCACTCTCCAGAAGGGCCACACTGACCCCTGAAGGGTCTAGAAGCTTTGGCAAGCCGCGTACAGCTCAGAGTCTCCCAGCGTCCCCAGGTTTCCTTTCATGTATCCTAGCACACAGCAGAAACGTTCCTCGGGACGTGAAGCTGTGCTGGCTCTGGGAAAGTTAGTTTTCGGAGGGGGGACAGAGGCAATTCAATCTAACCCTGTCAAGGCAGCATCTGCGTTTTCTTCTCTCATGGCGCACTGCACGGGGTTCCATGAACCTGAAATGCTCTCAATGTGTCGCTAACATAACATGGCAATCAACCTCAGTGGTTTCAGCGGCATTCGAGGGTCCAACTCCTCAAGAGGCCTCGCCCCTCACGAGCCCCTTAGAAGAAACGTTGCATCTTCTGTCTCTCCATCAGGAGGAGTTCTATGCACCGTGTTGGTGCCTGGAGCGTAGGAAAGATACACTCGATGTGCGGATGTAGGAAGTATACCAGGGCAGACGTCTGTTCAAATGCTTCTCCTCTAGGAACTATCCTGCCTGCCCAGAGAGCACTGTGCTCCAAAAGAGTGGCAGTGAAGGCCGTTCACACCACAGCAATGGCCTCGTTTCCCTCAGACAACTTGGAAGCGTTTGCTACACTCCAGTACAACTCGCTGCTCGGCAGGACGTTCGGGCAGGCTGTGGATATTTTCCACTCAAGCTGAACAGGCCCTGAGAGGCAGGCGAGACTTGAAAACATTCCTTGCCTACCTCTCCTTGAAGGCAGCGGTTAGCACTGTGTTCCAGGGCCCAAAATCTGAGCTGGGGAGGCCTTCGGTCTCCACGAAGAGGCATGCTTTGGGTTCAGTGTATGTACGAGTTTCTCAGGAGCAAGTTCTGCTTCTCTTATTTTGCCTCCTTTAGCTGTGTTTGGCAGCCTTTGATATGCCCTAGGCCCTCGAAAGCAAGAGATTTTCACGGGGGGCTTTTGGAACCGGATTATGAACGAAGGACACTACGGCCACTGTTTCCTACCATCCAGCCACAGCTCTTCGGTGTTTCATAGGGCGGTGAGGTATAACGAATGGGCACACAGGGTTTATGTTCTTGAAGAGATGTGTACGGCCTTGAGGGAAGGGGTCATTTCAACGCTATGCCTAACTCGGTGTTCTGAGACGGAAGAGGAGTCCCAGCCTGGCAGTCTGCAAGAAAGGACGTCTTCACTGAGGAGAGAATGTGCTGTTCCTTCCCCACAAGATGCGGGGCGTTGGAGACTTTCTTGCTCTTCCCTGAACGCACTTTACAGCCTGTAGCTGAACGGTGGGCTAAGCGCAGAGAGACCTGCACCAGTAACCTTCGAAACTGTCATTGGGAATTGGCTGGGCCTTTGTGCTCCAAGGCTGAGTAGAAAAGCTAACCTCTTCCAAACCAGAGAGAGGCAGGTCTCCTTCTCGGCGGTCCTACATGATATGCTGTCTCACGAGCTCAAAGCAAAGAAATCCTGGGCAACTGTTGCTTCTGGACAAGGCCCGTAACCTTGGGCAACGGGGTATTCCTAGAAGGAGAAGGAGGCCGTTGTTTCCTCCCATCACGCGACAACTCCTTTGTGTTTCTTGGGAGGTAAGATGTAATGAATGGGGACCCATGGAGTATAGTCTTTAAGAGATGTGTCCGGCCTTGAGGGAAGGGGTCATTTCAGGGCTATGCCGAACTCGGCGTTCTGAAAAGGAATAGGAGCTCGGGCCAGGCAGGCTGCAAGAAAAGATTTCTTTACGAAGAGGAAATGTGCCGTTCCTAAACAACATGGTGCGGGAGGCTGCAGAGTGGAGGCTACTTCACTGAATGCACCTAGGAGACGGGAGCTGAGCAGGGGGCTGATGGCAGAGAGACCTTCAATACTACAGTTCTAAAGTATCATTGGGAGCTGACTGGATCTCTGAGTTCAAAGGCTCAAAGGCAGAAAAGCGAACCTCTGAAAACCCGGAGAAAGGCTGGTCTCCTTCTCTGCGGTTCTGCATGATATGCTGTCTCACGAGCCCCTGGGAAAGAACTCCTTGGCCACTGCCGCTTCTGGGCAAGGACATCCAGCTAAGCGGCTGAGGAAGGTTGTGCAGAAAGTCCCCGAAATGTAACACTAGGTTTCCATTAGGAAACATGCTGTGTCACTCTCCAGAAGGGCCACACTGACCCCTGAAGGGTCTAGAAGCTTTGGCAAGCCGCGTACAGCTCAGAGTCTCCCAGCGTCCCCAGGTTTCCTTTCATGTATCCTAGCACACAGCAGAAACGTTCCTCGGGACGTGAAGCTGTGCTGGCTCTGGGAAAGTTAGTTTTCGGAGGGGGGACAGAGGCAATTCAATCTAACCCTGTCAAGGCAGCATCTGCGTTTTCTTCTCTCATGGCGCACTGCACGGGGTTCCATGAACCTGAAATGCTCTCAATGTGTCGCTAACATAACATGGCAATCAACCTCAGTGGTTTCAGCGGCATTCGAGGGTCCAACTCCTCAAGAGGCCTCGCCCCTCACGAGCCCCCTAGAAGAAATGTTGCGTCTTGTTTCTCGCCATCGAGAGCAGTTCTGTGCACCGTGTTGGTGCCTGGAGTGTAGGAAAGATACACTCGATGTGCGGATGTAGGAAGTATACCAGGGCAGACGTCTGTTCAAATGCTTCTCCTCTAGGAACTATCCTGCCTGCCCAGAGAGCACTGTGCTCCAAAAGAGTGGCAGTGAAGGCCGTTCACACCACAGCAATGGCCTCGTTTCCCTCAGACAACTTGGAAGCGTTTGCTACACTCCAGTACAACTCGCTGCTCGGCAGGACGTTCGGGCAGGCTGTGGATATTTTCCACTCAAGCTGAACAGGCCCTGAGAGGCAGGCGAGACTTGAAAACATTCCTTGCCTACCTCTCCTTGAAGGCAGCGGTTAGCACTGTGTTCCAGGGCCCAAAATCTGAGCTGGGGAGGCCTTCGGTCTCCACGACGAGGCATGCTTTGGGTTCAGTGTATGTACGAGTTTCTCAGGAGCAAGTTCTGCTTCTCTTATTTCGCCTCCTTTAGCTGTGTTTGGCAGCCCTTGGTATGCCCTAGGCCCTCGAAAGCAAGAGATTTTCACGGGGGGCTTTTGGAACCGGATTATGAACGAAGGACACTACGGCCACTGTTTCCTACCATCCAGCCACAGCTCTTCGGTGTTTCATAGGGCGGTGAGGTATAACGAATGGGCACACAGGGTTTATGTTCTTGAAGAGATGTGTACGGCCTTGAGGGAAGGGGTCATTTCAACGCTATGCCTAACTCGGTGTTCTGAGACGGAAGAGGAGTCCCAGCCTGGCAGTCTGCAAGAAAGGACGTCTTCACTGAGGAGAGAATGTGCTGTTCCTTCCCCACAAGATGCGGGGCGTTGGAGACTTTCTTGCTCTTCCCTGAACGCACTTTACAGCCTGTAGCTGAACGGTGGGCTAAGCGCAGAGAGACCTGCACCAGTAACCTTCGAAACTGTCATTGGGAATTGGCTGGGCCTTTGTGCTCCAAGGCTGAGTAGAAAAGCTAACCTCTTCCAAACCAGAGAGAGGCAGGTCTCCTTCTCGGCGGTCCTACATGATATGCTGTCTCACGAGCTCAAAGCAAAGAAATCCTGGGCAACTGTTGCTTCTGGACAAGGCCCGTAACCTTGGGCAACGGGGTATTCCTAGAAGGAGAAGGAGGCCGTTGTTTCCTCCCATCACGCGACAACTCCTTTGTGTTTCTTGGGAGGTAAGATGTAATGAATGGGGACCCATGGAGTATAGTCTTTAAGAGATGTGTCCGGCCTTGAGGGAAGGGGTCATTTCAGGGCTATGCCGAACTCGGCATTCTGAAAAGGAATAGGAGCTCGGGCCAGGCAGGCTGCAAGAAAAGATTTCTTTACGAAGAGGAAATGTGCCGTTCCTAAACAACATGGTGCGGGAGGCTGCAGAGTGGAGGCTACTTCACTGAATGCACCTAGGAGACGGGAGCTGAGCAGGGGGCTGATGGCAGAGAGACCTTCAGTACTACAGTTCTAAAGTATCATTGGGAGCTGACTGGATCTCTGAGTTCAAAGGCTCAAAGGCAGAAAAGCGAACCTCTGAAAACCCGGAGAAAGGCTGGTCTCCTTCTCTGCGGTTCTGCATGATATGCTGTCTCACGAGCCCCTGGGAAAGAACTCCTTGGCCACTGCCGCTTCTGGGCAAGGACATCCAGCTAAGCGGCTGAGGAAGGTTGTGCAGAAAGTCCCCGAAATGTAACACTAGGTTTCCATTAGGAAACATGCTGTGTCACTCTCCAGAAGGGCCACACTGACCCCTGAAGGGTCTAGAAGCTTTGGCAAGCCGCGTACAGCTCAGAGTCTCCCAGCGTCCCCAGGTTTCCTTTCATGTATCCTAGCACACAGCAGAAACGTTCCTCGGGACGTGAAGCTGTGCTGGCTCTGGGAAAGTTAGTTTTCGGAGGGGGGACAGAGGCAATTCAATCTAACCCTGTCAAGGCAGCATCTGCGTTTTCTTCTCTCATGGCGCACTGCACGGGGTTCCATGAACCTGAAATGCTCTCAATGTGTCGCTAACATAACATGGCAATCAACCTCAGTGGTTTCAGCGGCATTCGAGGGTCCAACTCCTCAAGAGGCCTCGCCCCTCACGAGCCCCTTAGAAGAAACGTTGCATCTTCTGTCTCTCCATCAGGAGGAGTTCTATGCACCGTGTTGGTGCCTGGAGCGTAGGAAAGATACACTCGATGTGCGGATGTAGGAAGTATACCAGGGCAGACGTCTGTTCAAATGCTTCTCCTCTAGGAACTATACTGCCTGCCCAGAGAGCACTGTGCTCCAAAAGAGTGGCAGTGAAGGCCGTTCACACCACAGCAATGGCCTCGTTTCCCTCAGACAACTTGGAAGCGTTTGCTACACTCCAATACAACTCGCTGCTCGGCAGGACGTTCGGGCAGGCTGTGGATATTTTCCACTCAAGCTGAACAGGCCCTGAGAGGCAGGCGAGACTTGAAAACATTCCTTGCCTACCTCTCCTTGAAGGCAGCGGTTAGCACTGTGTTCCAGGGCCCAAAATCTGAGCTGGGGAGGCCTTCGGTCTCCACGACGAGGCATGCTTTGGGTTCAGTGTATGTACGAGTTTCTCAGGAGCAAGTTCTGCTTCTCTTATTTCGCCTCCTTTAGCTGTGTTTGGCAGCCTTTGATATGCCCTAGGCCCTCGAAAGCAAGAGATTTTCACGGGGGGCTTTTGGAACCGGATTATGAACGAAGGACACTACGGCCACTGTTTCCTACCATCCAGCCACAGCTCTTCAGTGTTTCATAGGGCGGTGAGGTATAACGAATGGGCACACAGGGTTTATGTTCTTGAAGAGATGTGTACGGCGTTGAGGGAAGGGGTCATTTCAACGCTATGCCTAACTCGGTGTTCTGAGACGGAAGAGGAGTCCCAGCCTGGCAGTCTGCAAGAAAGGACGTCTTCACTGAGGAGAGAATGTGCTGTTCCTTCCCCACAAGATGCGGGGCGTTGGAGACTTTCTTGCTCTTCCCTGAACGCACTTTACAGCCTGTAGCTGAACGGTGGGCTAAGCGCAGAGAGACCTGCACCAGTAACCTTCGAAACTGTCATTGGGAATTGGCTGGGCCTTTGTGCTCCAAGGCTGAGTAGAAAAGCTAACCTCTTCCAAACCAGAGAGAGGCAGGTCTCCTTCTCGGCGGTCCTACATGATATGCTGTCTCACGAGCTCAAAGCAAAGAAATCCTGGGCAACTGTTGCTTCTGGACAAGGCCCGTAACCTTGGGCAACGGGGTATTCCTAGAAGGAGAAGGAGGCCGTTGTTTCCTCCCATCACGCGACAACTCCTTTGTGTTTCTTGGGAGGTAAGATGTAATGAATGGGGACCCATGGAGTATAGTCTTTAAGAGATGTGTCCGGCCTTGAGGGAAGGGGTCATTTCAGGGCTATGCCGAACTCGGCGTTCTGAAAAGGAATAGGAGCTCGGGCCAGGCAGGCTGCAAGAAAAGATTTCTTTACGAAGAGGAAATGTGCCGTTCCTAAACAACATGGTGCGGGAGGCTGCAGAGTGGAGGCTACTTCACTGAATGCACCTAGGAGACGGGAGCTGAGCAGGGGGCTGATGGCAGAGAGACCTTCAATACTACAGTTCTAAAGTATCATTGGGAGCTGACTGGATCTCTGAGTTCAAAGGCTCAAAGGCAGAAAAGCAAACCTCTGAAAACCCAGAGAAAGGCTGGTCTCCTTCTCTGCGGTTCTGCATGATATGCTGTCTCACGAGCCCCTGGGAAAGAACTCCTTGGCCACTGCCGCTTCTGGGCAAGGACATCCAGCTAAGCGGCTGAGGAAGGTTGTGCAGAAAGTCCCCGAAATGTAACACTAGGTTTCCATTAGGAAACATGCTGTGTCACTCTCCAGAAGGGCCACACTGACCCCTGAAGGGTCTAGAAGCTTTGGCAAGCCGCGTACAGCTCAGAGTCTCCCAGCGTCCCCAGGTTTCCTTTCATGTATCCTAGCACACAGCAGAAACGTTCCTCGGGATGTGAAGCTGTGCTGGCTCTGGGAAAGTTAGTTTTCGGAGGGGGGACAGAGGCAATTCAATCTAACCCTGTCAAGGCAGCATCTGCGTTTTCTTCTCTCATGGCGCACTGCACGGGGTTCCATGAACCTGAAATGCTCTCAATGTGTCGCTAACATAACATGGCAATCAACCTCAGTGGTTTCAGCGGCATTCGAGGGTCCAACTCCTCAAGAGGCCTCGCCCCTCACGAGCCCCCTAGAAGAAATGTTGCGTCTTGTTTCTCGCCATCGAGAGCAGTTCTGTGCACCGTGTTGGTGCCTGGAGTGTAGGAAAGATACACTCGATGTGCGGATGTAGGAAGTATACCAGGGCAGACGTCTGTTCAAATGCTTCTCCTCTAGGAACTATCCTGCCTGCCCAGAGAGCACTGTGCTCCAAAAGAGTGGCAGTGAAGGCCGTTCACACCACAGCAATGGCCTCGTTTCCCTCAGACAACTTGGAAGCGTTTGCTACACTCCAGTACAACTCGCTGCTCGGCAGGACGTTCGGGCAGGCTGTGGATATTTTCCACTCAAGCTGAACAGGCCCTGAGAGGCAGGCGAGACTTGAAAACATTCCTTGCCTACCTCTCCTTGAAGGCAGCGGTTAGCACTGTGTTCCAGGGCCCAAAATCTGAGCTGGGGAGGCCTTCGGTCTCCACGACGAGGCATGCTTTGGGTTCAGTGTATGTACGAGTTTCTCAGGAGCAAGTTCTGCTTCTCTTATTTCGCCTCCTTTAGCTGTGTTTGGCAGCCCTTGGTATGCCCTAGGCCCTCGAAAGCAAGAGATTTTCACGGGGGGCTTTTGGAACCGGATTATGAACGAAGGACACTACGGCCACTGTTTCCTACCATCCAGCCACAGCTCTTCGGTGTTTCATAGGGCGGTGAGGTATAACGAATGGGCACACAGGGTTTATGTTCTTGAAGAGATGTGTACGGCCTTGAGGGAAGGGGTCATTTCAACGCTATGCCTAACTCGGTGTTCTGAGACGGAAGAGGAGTCCCAGCCTGGCAGTCTGCAAGAAAGGACGTCTTCACTGAGGAGAGAATGTGCTGTTCCTTCCCCACAAGATGCGGGGCGTTGGAGACTTTCTTGCTCTTCCCTGAACGCACTTTACAGCCTGTAGCTGAACGGTGGGCTAAGCGCAGAGAGACCTGCACCAGTAACCTTCGAAACTGTCATTGGGAATTGGCTGGGCCTTTGTGCTCCAAGGCTGAGTAGAAAAGCTAACCTCTTCCAAACCAGAGAGAGGCAGGTCTCCTTCTCGGCGGTCCTACATGATATGCTGTCTCACGAGCTCAAAGCAAAGAAATCCTGGGCAACTGTTGCTTCTGGACAAGGCCCGTAACCTTGGGCAACGGGGTATTCCTAGAAGGAGAAGGAGGCCGTTGTTTCCTCCCATCACGCGACAACTCCTTTGTGTTTCTTGGGAGGTAAGATGTAATGAATGGGGACCCATGGAGTATAGTCTTTAAGAGATGTGTCCGGCCTTGAGGGAAGGGGTCATTTCAGGGCTATGCCGAACTCGGCGTTCTGAAAAGGAATAGGAGCTCGGGCCAGGCAGGCTGCAAGAAAAGATTTCTTTACGAAGAGGAAATGTGCCGTTCCTAAACAACATGGTGCGGGAGGCTGCAGAGTGGAGGCTACTTCACTGAATGCACCTAGGAGACGGGAGCTGAGCAGGGGGCTGATGGCAGAGAGACCTTCAATACTACAGTTCTAAAGTATCATTGGGAGCTGACTGGATCTCTGAGTTCAAAGGCTCAAAGGCAGAAAAGCGAACCTCTGAAAACCCGGAGAAAGGCTGGTCTCCTTCTCTGCGGTTCTGCATGATATGCTGTCTCACGAGCCCCTGGGAAAGAACTCCTTGGCCACTGCCGCTTCTGGGCAAGGACATCCAGCTAAGCGGCTGAGGAAGGTTGTGCAGAAAGTCCCCGAAATGTAACACTAGGTTTCCATTAGGAAACATGCTGTGTCACTCTCCAGAAGGGCCACACTGACCCCTGAAGGGTCTAGAAGCTTTGGCAAGCCGCGTACAGCTCAGAGTCTCCCAGCGTCCCCAGGTTTCCTTTCATGTATCCTAGCACACAGCAGAAACGTTCCTCGGGACGTGAAGCTGTGCTGGCTCTGGGAAAGTTAGTTTTCGGAGGGGGGACAGAGGCAATTCAATCTAACCCTGTCAAGGCAGCATCTGCGTTTTCTTCTCTCATGGCGCACTGCACGGGGTTCCATGAACCTGAAATGCTCTCAATGTGTCGCTAACATAACATGGCAATCAACCTCAGTGGTTTCAGCGGCATTCGAGGGTCCAACTCCTCAAGAGGCCTCGCCCCTCACGAGCCCCCTAGAAGAAATGTTGCGTCTTGTTTCTCGCCATCGAGAGCAGTTCTGTGCACCGTGTTGGTGCCTGGAGTGTAGGAAAGATACACTCGATGTGCGGATGTAGGAAGTATACCAGGGCAGACGTCTGTTCAAACGCTTCTCCTCTAGGAACTATCCTGCCTGCCCAGAGAGCACTGTGCTCCAAAAGAGTGGCAGTGAAGGCCGTTCACACCACAGCAATGGCCTCGTTTCCCTCAGACAACTTGGAAGCGTTTGCTACACTCCAGTACAACTCGCTGCTCGGCAGGACGTTCGGGCAGGCTGTGGATATTTTCCACTCAAGCTGAACAGGCCCTGAGAGGCAGGCGAGACTTGAAAACATTCCTTGCCTACCTCTCCTTGAAGGCAGCGGTTAGCACTGTGTTCCAGGGCCCAAAATCTGAGCTGGGGAGGCCTTCGGTCTCCACGACGAGGCATGCTTTGGGTTCAGTGTATGTACGAGTTTCTCAGGAGCAAGTTCTGCTTCTCTTATTTCGCCTCCTTTAGCTGTGTTTGGCAGCCCTTGGTATGCCCTAGGCCCTCGAAAGCAAGAGATTTTCACGGGGGGCTTTTGGAACCGGATTATGAACGAAGGACACTACGGCCACTGTTTCCTACCATCCAGCCACAGCTCTTCGGTGTTTCATAGGGCGGTGAGGTATAACGAATGGGCACACAGGGTTTATGTTCTTGAAGAGATGTGTACAGCGTTGAGGGAAGGGGTCATTTCAACGCTATGCCTAACTCGGTGTTCTGAGACGGAAGAGGAGTCCCAGCCTGGCAGTCTGCAAGAAAGGACGTCTTCACTGAGGAGAGAATGTGCTGTTCCTTCCCCACAAGATGCGGGGCGTTGGAGACTTTCTTGCTCTTCCCTGAACGCACTTTACAGCCTGTAGCTGAACGGTGGGCTAAGCGCAGAGAGACCTGCACCAGTAACCTTCGAAACTGTCATTGGGAATTGGCTGGGCCTTTGTGCTCCAAGGCTGAGTAGAAAAGCTAACCTCTTCCAAACCAGAGAGAGGCAGGTCTCCTTCTCGGCGGTCCTACATGATATGCTGTCTCACGAGCTCAAAGCAAAGAAATCCTGGGCAACTGTTGCTTCTGGACAAGGCCCGTAACCTTGGGCAACGGGGTATTCCTAGAAGGAGAAGGAGGCCGTTGTTTCCTCCCATCACGCGACAACTCCTTTGTGTTTCTTGGGAGGTAAGATGTAATGAATGGGGACCCATGGAGTATAGTCTTTAAGAGATGTGTCCGGCCTTGAGGGAAGGGGTCATTTCAGGGCTATGCCGAACTCGGCGTTCTGAAAAGGAATAGGAGCTCGGGCCAGGCAGGCTGCAAGAAAAGATTTCTTTACGAAGAGGAAATGTGCCGTTCCTAAACAACATGGTGCGGGAGGCTGCAGAGTGGAGGCTACTTCACTGAATGCACCTAGGAGACGGGAGCTGAGCAGGGGGCTGATGGCAGAGAGACCTTCAATACTACAGTTCTAAAGTATCATTGGGAGCTGACTGGATCTCTGAGTTCAAAGGCTCAAAGGCAGAAAAGCGAACCTCTGAAAACCCGGAGAAAGGCTGGTCTCCTTCTCTGCGGTTCTGCATGATATGCTGTCTCACGAGCCCCTGGGAAAGAACTCCTTGGCCACTGCCGCTTCTGGGCAAGGACATCCAGCTAAGCGGCTGAGGAAGGTTGTGCAGAAAGTCCCCGAAATGTAACACTAGGTTTCCATTAGGAAACATGCTGTGTCACTCTCCAGAAGGGCCACACTGACCCCTGAAGGGTCTAGAAGCTTTGGCAAGCCGCGTACAGCTCAGAGTCTCCCAGCGTCCCCAGGTTTCCTTTCATGTATCCTAGCACACAGCAGAAACGTTCCTCGGGACGTGAAGCTGTGCTGGCTCTGGGAAAGTTAGTTTTCGGAGGGGGGACAGAGGCAATTCAATCTAACCCTGTCAAGGCAGCATCTGCGTTTTCTTCTCTCATGGCGCACTGCACGGGGTTCCATGAACCTGAAATGCTCTCAATGTGTCGCTAACATAACATGGCAATCAACCTCAGTGGTTTCAGCGGCATTCGAGGGTCCAACTCCTCAAGAGGCCTCGCCCCTCACGAGCCCCTTAGAAGAAACGTTGCATCTTCTGTCTCTCCATCAGGAGGAGTTCTATGCACCGTGTTGGTGCCTGGAGCGTAGGAAAGATACACTCGATGTGCGGATGTAGGAAGTATACCAGGGCAGACGTCTGTTCAAATGCTTCTCCTCTAGGAACTATACTGCCTGCCCAGAGAGCACTGTGCTCCAAAAGAGTGGCAGTGAAGGCCGTTCACACCACAGCAATGGCCTCGTTTCCCTCAGACAACTTGGAAGCGTTTGCTACACTCCAATACAACTCGCTGCTCGGCAGGACGTTCGGGCAGGCTGTGGATATTTTCCACTCAAGCTGAACAGGCCCTGAGAGGCAGGCGAGACTTGAAAACATTCCTTGCCTACCTCTCCTTGAAGGCAGCGGTTAGCACTGTGTTCCAGGGCCCAAAATCTGAGCTGGGGAGGCCTTCGGTCTCCACGACGAGGCATGCTTTGGGTTCAGTGTATGTACGAGTTTCTCAGGAGCAAGTTCTGCTTCTCTTATTTCGCCTCCTTTAGCTGTGTTTGGCAGCCTTTGATATGCCCTAGGCCCTCGAAAGCAAGAGATTTTCACGGGGGGCTTTTGGAACCGGATTATGAACGAAGGACACTACGGCCACTGTTTCCTACCATCCAGCCACAGCTCTTCAGTGTTTCATAGGGCGGTGAGGTATAACGAATGGGCACACAGGGTTTATGTTCTTGAAGAGATGTGTACGGCGTTGAGGGAAGGGGTCATTTCAACGCTATGCCTAACTCGGTGTTCTGAGACGGAAGAGGAGTCCCAGCCTGGCAGTCTGCAAGAAAGGACGTCTTCACTGAGGAGAGAATGTGCTGTTCCTTCCCCACAAGATGCGGGGCGTTGGAGACTTTCTTGCTCTTCCCTGAACGCACTTTACAGCCTGTAGCTGAACGGTGGGCTAAGCGCAGAGAGACCTGCACCAGTAACCTTCGAAACTGTCATTGGGAATTGGCTGGGCCTTTGTGCTCCAAGGCTGAGTAGAAAAGCTAACCTCTTCCAAACCAGAGAGAGGCAGGTCTCCTTCTCGGCGGTCCTACATGATATGCTGTCTCACGAGCTCAAAGCAAAGAAATCCTGGGCAACTGTTGCTTCTGGACAAGGCCCGTAACCTTGGGCAACGGGGTATTCCTAGAAGGAGAAGGAGGCCGTTGTTTCCTCCCATCACGCGACAACTCCTTTGTGTTTCTTGGGAGGTAAGATGTAATGAATGGGGACCCATGGAGTATAGTCTTTAAGAGATGTGTCCGGCCTTGAGGGAAGGGGTCATTTCAGGGCTATGCCGAACTCGGCGTTCTGAAAAGGAATAGGAGCTCGGGCCAGGCAGGCTGCAAGAAAAGATTTCTTTACGAAGAGGAAATGTGCCGTTCCTAAACAACATGGTGCGGGAGGCTGCAGAGTGGAGGCTACTTCACTGAATGCACCTAGGAGACGGGAGCTGAGCAGGGGGCTGATGGCAGAGAGACCTTCAATACTACAGTTCTAAAGTATCATTGGGAGCTGACTGGATCTCTGAGTTCAAAGGCTCAAAGGCAGAAAAGCGAACCTCTGAAAACCCGGAGAAAGGCTGGTCTCCTTCTCTGCGGTTCTGCATGATATGCTGTCTCACGAGCCCCTGGGAAAGAACTCCTTGGCCACTGCCGCTTCTGGGCAAGGACATCCAGCTAAGCGGCTGAGGAAGGTTGTGCAGAAAGTCCCCGAAATGTAACACTAGGTTTCCATTAGGAAACATGCTGTGTCACTCTCCAGAAGGGCCACACTGACCCCTGAAGGGTCTAGAAGCTTTGGCAAGCCGCGTACAGCTCAGAGTCTCCCAGCGTCCCCAGGTTTCCTTTCATGTATCCTAGCACACAGCAGAAACGTTCCTCGGGACGTGAAGCTGTGCTGGCTCTGGGAAAGTTAGTTTTCGGAGGGGGGACAGAGGCAATTCAATCTAACCCTGTCAAGGCAGCATCTGCGTTTTCTTCTCTCATGGCGCACTGCACGGGGTTCCATGAACCTGAAATGCTCTCAATGTGTCGCTAACATAACATGGCAATCAACCTCAGTGGTTTCAGCGGCATTCGAGGGTCCAACTCCTCAAGAGGCCTCGCCCCTCACGAGCCCCCTAGAAGAAATGTTGCGTCTTGTTTCTCGCCATCGAGAGCAGTTCTGTGCACCGTGTTGGTGCCTGGAGTGTAGGAAAGATACACTCGATGTGCGGATGTAGGAAGTATACCAGGGCAGACGTCTGTTCAAACGCTTCTCCTCTAGGAACTATCCTGCCTGCCCAGAGAGCACTGTGCTCCAAAAGAGTGGCAGTGAAGGCCGTTCACACCACAGCAATGGCCTCGTTTCCCTCAGACAACTTGGAAGCGTTTGCTACACTCCAGTACAACTCGCTGCTCGGCAGGACGTTCGGGCAGGCTGTGGATATTTTCCACTCAAGCTGAACAGGCCCTGAGAGGCAGGCGAGACTTGAAAACATTCCTTGCCTACCTCTCCTTGAAGGCAGCGGTTAGCACTGTGTTCCAGGGCCCAAAATCTGAGCTGGGGAGGCCTTCGGTCTCCACGACGAGGCATGCTTTGGGTTCAGTGTATGTACGAGTTTCTCAGGAGCAAGTTCTGCTTCTCTTATTTCGCCTCCTTTAGCTGTGTTTGGCAGCCCTTGGTATGCCCTAGGCCCTCGAAAGCAAGAGATTTTCACGGGGGGCTTTTGGAACCGGATTATGAACGAAGGACACTACGGCCACTGTTTCCTACCATCCAGCCACAGCTCTTCGGTCTTTCATAGGGCGGTGAGGTATAACGAATGGGCACACAGGGTTTATGTTCTTGAAGAGATGTGTACAGCGTTGAGGGAAGGGGTCATTTCAACGCTATGCCTAACTCGGTGTTCTGAGACGGAAGAGGAGTCCCAGCCTGGCAGTCTGCAAGAAAGGACGTCTTCACTGAGGAGAGAATGTGCTGTTCCTTCCCCACAAGATGCGGGGCGTTGGAGACTTTCTTGCTCTTCCCTGAACGCACTTTACAGCCTGTAGCTGAACGGTGGGCTAAGCGCAGAGAGACCTGCACCAGTAACCTTCGAAACTGTCATTGGGAATTGGCTGGGCCTTTGTGCTCCAAGGCTGAGTAGAAAAGCTAACCTCTTCCAAACCAGAGAGAGGCAGGTCTCCTTCTCGGCGGTCCTACATGATATGCTGTCTCACGAGCTCAAAGCAAAGAAATCCTGGGCAACTGTTGCTTCTGGACAAGGCCCGTAACCTTGGGCAACGGGGTATTCCTAGAAGGAGAAGGAGGCCGTTGTTTCCTCCCATCACGCGACAACTCCTTTGTGTTTCTTGGGAGGTAAGATGTAATGAATGGGGACCCATGGAGTATAGTCTTTAAGAGATGTGTCCGGCCTTGAGGGAAGGGGTCATTTCAGGGCTATGCCGAACTCGGCGTTCTGAAAAGGAATAGGAGCTCGGGCCAGGCAGGCTGCAAGAAAAGATTTCTTTACGAAGAGGAAATGTGCCGTTCCTAAACAACATGGTGCGGGAGGCTGCAGAGTGGAGGCTACTTCACTGAATGCACCTAGGAGACGGGAGCTGAGCAGGGGGCTGATGGCAGAGAGACCTTCAATACTACAGTTCTAAAGTATCATTGGGAGCTGACTGGATCTCTGAGTTCAAAGGCTCAAAGGCAGAAAAGCGAACCTCTGAAAACCCGGAGAAAGGCTGGTCTCCTTCTCTGCGGTTCTGCATGATATGCTGTCTCACGAGCCCCTGGGAAAGAACTCCTTGGCCACTGCCGCTTCTGGGCAAGGACATCCAGCTAAGCGGCTGAGGAAGGTTGTGCAGAAAGTCCCCGAAATGTAACACTAGGTTTCCATTAGGAAACATGCTGTGTCACTCTCCAGAAGGGCCACACTGACCCCTGAAGGGTCTAGAAGCTTTGGCAAGCCGCGTACAGCTCAGAGTCTCCCAGCGTCCCCAGGTTTCCTTTCATGTATCCTAGCACACAGCAGAAACGTTCCTCGGGACGTGAAGCTGTGCTGGCTCTGGGAAAGTTAGTTTTCGGAGGGGGGACAGAGGCAATTCAATCTAACCCTGTCAAGGCAGCATCTGCGTTTTCTTCTCTCATGGCGCACTGCACGGGGTTCCATGAACCTGAAATGCTCTCAATGTGTCGCTAACATAACATGGCAATCAACCTCAGTGGTTTCAGCGGCATTCGAGGGTCCAACTCCTCAAGAGGCCTCGCCCCTCACGAGCCCCCTAGAAGAAATGTTGCGTCTTGTTTCTCGCCATCGAGAGCAGTTCTGTGCACCGTGTTGGTGCCTGGAGTGTAGGAAAGATACACTCGATGTGCGGATGTAGGAAGTATACCAGGGCAGACGTCTGTTCAAACGCTTCTCCTCTAGGAACTATCCTGCCTGCCCAGAGAGCACTGTGCTCCAAAAGAGTGGCAGTGAAGGCCGTTCACACCACAGCAATGGCCTCGTTTCCCTCAGACAACTTGGAAGCGTTTGCTACACTCCAGTACAACTCGCTGCTCGGCAGGACGTTCGGGCAGGCTGTGGATATTTTCCACTCAAGCTGAACAGGCCCTGAGAGGCAGGCGAGACTTGAAAACATTCCTTGCCTACCTCTCCTTGAAGGCAGCGGTTAGCACTGTGTTCCAGGGCCCAAAATCTGAGCTGGGGAGGCCTTCGGTCTCCACGACGAGGCATGCTTTGGGTTCAGTGTATGTACGAGTTTCTCAGGAGCAAGTTCTGCTTCTCTTATTTCGCCTCCTTTAGCTGTGTTTGGCAGCCCTTGGTATGCCCTAGGCCCTCGAAAGCAAGAGATTTTCACGGGGGGCTTTTGGAACCGGATTATGAACGAAGGACACTACGGCCACTGTTTCCTACCATCCAGCCACAGCTCTTCGGTGTTTCATAGGGCGGTGAGGTATAACGAATGGGCACACAGGGTTTATGTTCTTGAAGAGATGTGTACAGCGTTGAGGGAAGGGGTCATTTCAACGCTATGCCTAACTCGGTGTTCTGAGACGGAAGAGGAGTCCCAGCCTGGCAGTCTGCAAGAAAGGACGTCTTCACTGAGGAGAGAATGTGCTGTTCCTTCCCCACAAGATGCGGGGCGTTGGAGACTTTCTTGCTCTTCCCTGAACGCACTTTACAGCCTGTAGCTGAACGGTGGGCTAAGCGCAGAGAGACCTGCACCAGTAACCTTCGAAACTGTCATTGGGAATTGGCTGGGCCTTTGTGCTCCAAGGCTGAGTAGAAAAGCTAACCTCTTCCAAACCAGAGAGAGGCAGGTCTCCTTCTCGGCGGTCCTACATGATATGCTGTCTCACGAGCTCAAAGCAAAGAAATCCTGGGCAACTGTTGCTTCTGGACAAGGCCCGTAACCTTGGGCAACGGGGTATTCCTAGAAGGAGAAGGAGGCCGTTGTTTCCTCCCATCACGCGACAACTCCTTTGTGTTTCTTGGGAGGTAAGATGTAATGAATGGGGACCCATGGAGTATAGTCTTTAAGAGATGTGTCCGGCCTTGAGGGAAGGGGTCATTTCAGGGCTATGCCGAACTCGGCGTTCTGAAAAGGAATAGGAGCTCGGGCCAGGCAGGCTGCAAGAAAAGATTTCTTTACGAAGAGGAAATGTGCCGTTCCTAAACAACATGGTGCGGGAGGCTGCAGAGTGGAGGCTACTTCACTGAATGCACCTAGGAGACGGGAGCTGAGCAGGGGGCTGATGGCAGAGAGACCTTCAATACTACAGTTCTAAAGTATCATTGGGAGCTGACTGGATCTCTGAGTTCAAAGGCTCAAAGGCAGAAAAGCGAACCTCTGAAAACCCGGAGAAAGGCTGGTCTCCTTCTCTGCGGTTCTGCATGATATGCTGTCTCACGAGCCCCTGGGAAAGAACTCCTTGGCCACTGCCGCTTCTGGGCAAGGACATCCAGCTAAGCGGCTGAGGAAGGTTGTGCAGAAAGTCCCCGAAATGTAACACTAGGTTTCCATTAGGAAACATGCTGTGTCACTCTCCAGAAGGGCCACACTGACCCCTGAAGGGTCTAGAAGCTTTGGCAAGCCGCGTACAGCTCAGAGTCTCCCAGCGTCCCCAGGTTTCCTTTCATGTATCCTAGCACACAGCAGAAACGTTCCTCGGGACGTGAAGCTGTGCTGGCTCTGGGAAAGTTAGTTTTCGGAGGGGGGACAGAGGCAATTCAATCTAACCCTGTCAAGGCAGCATCTGCGTTTTCTTCTCTCATGGCGCACTGCACGGGGTTCCATGAACCTGAAATGCTCTCAATGTGTCGCTAACATAACATGGCAATCAACCTCAGTGGTTTCAGCGGCATTCGAGGGTCCAACTCCTCAAGAGGCCTCGCCCCTCACGAGCCCCCTAGAAGAAATGTTGCGTCTTGTTTCTCGCCATCGAGAGCAGTTCTGTGCACCGTGTTGGTGCCTGGAGTGTAGGAAAGATACACTCGATGTGCGGATGTAGGAAGTATACCAGGGCAGACGTCTGTTCAAACGCTTCTCCTCTAGGAACTATCCTGCCTGCCCAGAGAGCACTGTGCTCCAAAAGAGTGGCAGTGAAGGCCGTTCACACCACAGCAATGGCCTCGTTTCCCTCAGACAACTTGGAAGCGTTTGCTACACTCCAGTACAACTCGCTGCTCGGCAGGACGTTCGGGCAGGCTGTGGATATTTTCCACTCAAGCTGAACAGGCCCTGAGAGGCAGGCGAGACTTGAAAACATTCCTTGCCTACCTCTCCTTGAAGGCAGCGGTTAGCACTGTGTTCCAGGGCCCAAAATCTGAGCTGGGGAGGCCTTCGGTCTCCACGACGAGGCATGCTTTGGGTTCAGTGTATGTACGAGTTTCTCAGGAGCAAGTTCTGCTTCTCTTATTTCGCCTCCTTTAGCTGTGTTTGGCAGCCCTTGGTATGCCCTAGGCCCTCGAAAGCAAGAGATTTTCACGGGGGGCTTTTGGAACCGGATTATGAACGAAGGACACTACGGCCACTGTTTCCTACCATCCAGCCACAGCTCTTCGGTCTTTCATAGGGCGGTGAGGTATAACGAATGGGCACACAGGGTTTATGTTCTTGAAGAGATGTGTACAGCGTTGAGGGAAGGGGTCATTTCAACGCTATGCCTAACTCGGTGTTCTGAGACGGAAGAGGAGTCCCAGCCTGGCAGTCTGCAAGAAAGGACGTCTTCACTGAGGAGAGAATGTGCTGTTCCTTCCCCACAAGATGCGGGGCGTTGGAGACTTTCTTGCTCTTCCCTGAACGCACTTTACAGCCTGTAGCTGAACGGTGGGCTAAGCGCAGAGAGACCTGCACCAGTAACCTTCGAAACTGTCATTGGGAATTGGCTGGGCCTTTGTGCTCCAAGGCTGAGTAGAAAAGCTAACCTCTTCCAAACCAGAGAGAGGCAGGTCTCCTTCTCGGCGGTCCTACATGATATGCTGTCTCACGAGCTCAAAGCAAAGAAATCCTGGGCAACTGTTGCTTCTGGACAAGGCCCGTAACCTTGGGCAACGGGGTATTCCTAGAAGGAGAAGGAGGCCGTTGTTTCCTCCCATCACGCGACAACTCCTTTGTGTTTCTTGGGAGGTAAGATGTAATGAATGGGGACCCATGGAGTATAGTCTTTAAGAGATGTGTCCGGCCTTGAGGGAAGGGGTCATTTCAGGGCTATGCCGAACTCGGCGTTCTGAAAAGGAATAGGAGCTCGGGCCAGGCAGGCTGCAAGAAAAGATTTCTTTACGAAGAGGAAATGTGCCGTTCCTAAACAACATGGTGCGGGAGGCTGCAGAGTGGAGGCTACTTCACTGAATGCACCTAGGAGACGGGAGCTGAGCAGGGGGCTGATGGCAGAGAGACCTTCAGTACTACAGTTCTAAAGTATCATTGGGAGCTGACTGGATCTCTGAGTTCAAAGGCTCAAAGGCAGAAAAGCAAACCTCTGAAAACCCAGAGAAAGGCTGGTCTCCTTCTCTGCGGTTCTGCATGATATGCTGTCTCACGAGCCCCTGGGAAAGAACTCCTTGGCCACTGCCGCTTCTGGGCAAGGACATCCAGCTAAGCGGCTGAGGAAGGTTGTGCAGAAAGTCCCCGAAATGTAACACTAGGTTTCCATTAGGAAACATGCTGTGTCACTCTCCAGAAGGGCCACACTGACCCCTGAAGGGTCTAGAAGCTTTGGCAAGCCGCGTACAGCTCAGAGTCTCCCAGCGTCCCCAGGTTTCCTTTCATGTATCCTAGCACACAGCAGAAACGTTCCTCGGGACGTGAAGCTGTGCTGGCTCTGGGAAAGTTAGTTTTCGGAGGGGGGACAGAGGCAATTCAATCTAACCCTGTCAAGGCAGCATCTGCGTTTTCTTCTCTCATGGCGCACTGCACGGGTTTCCATGAACCTGAAATGCTCTCAATGTGTCGCTAACATAACATGGCAATCAACCTCAGTGGTTTCAGCGGCATTCGAGGGTCCAACTCCTCAAGAGGCCTCGCCCCTCACGAGCCCCCTAGAAGAAACGTTGCATCTTCTGTCTCTCCATCAGGAGGAGTTCTATGCACCGTGTTGGTGCCTGGAGCGTAGGAAAGATACACTCGATGTGCGGATGTAGGAAGTATACCAGGGCAGACGTCTGTTCAAATGCTTCTCCTCTAGGAACTATACTGCCTGCCCAGAGAGCACTGTGCTCCAAAAGAGTGGCAGTGAAGGCCGTTCACACCACAGCAATGGCCTCGTTTCCCTCAGACAACTTGGAAGCGTTTGCTACACTCCAGTACAACTCGCTGCACGGCAGGACGTTCGGGCAGGCTGTGGATATTTTCCACTCAAGCTGAACAGGCCCTGAGAGGCAGGCGAGACTTGAAAACATTCCTTGCCTACCTCTCCTTGAAGGCAGCGGTTAGCACTGTGTTCCAGGGCCCAAAATCTGAGCTGGGGAGGCCTTCGGTCTCCACGACGAGGCATGCTTTGGGTTCAGTGTATGTACGAGTTTCTCAGGAGCAAGTTCTGCTTCTCTTATTTCGCCTCCTTTAGCTGTGTTTGGCAGCCCTTGGTATGCCCTAGGCCCTCGAAAGCAAGAGATTTTCACGGGGGGCTTTTGGAACCGGATTATGAACGAAGGACACTACGGCCACTGTTTCCTACCATCCAGCCACAGCTCTTCGGTGTTTCATAGGGCGGTGAGGTATAACGAATGGGCACACAGGGTTTATGTTCTTGAAGAGATGTGTACGGCCTTGAGGGAAGGGGTCATTTCAACGCTATGCCTAACTCGGTGTTCTGAGACGGAAGAGGAGTCCCAGCCTGGCAGTCTGCAAGAAAGGACGTCTTCACTGAGGAGAGAATGTGCTGTTCCTTCCCCACAAGATGCGGGGCGTTGGAGACTTTCTTGCTCTTCCCTGAACGCACTTTACAGCCTGTAGCTGAACGGTGGGCTAAGCGCAGAGAGACCTGCACCAGTAACCTTCGAAACTGTCATTGGGAATTGGCTGGGCCTTTGTGCTCCAAGGCTGAGTAGAAAAGCTAACCTCTTCCAAACCAGAGAGAGGCAGGTCTCCTTCTCGGCGGTCCTACATGATATGCTGTCTCACGAGCTCAAAGCAAAGAAATCCTGGGCAACTGTTGCTTCTGGACAAGGCCCGTAACCTTGGGCAACGGGGTATTCCTAGAAGGAGAAGGAGGCCGTTGTTTCCTCCCATCACGCGACAACTCCTTTGTGTTTCTTGGGAGGTAAGATGTAATGAATGGGGACCCATGGAGTATAGTCTTTAAGAGATGTGTCCGGCCTTGAGGGAAGGGGTCATTTCAGGGCTATGCCGAACTCGGCGTTCTGAAAAGGAATAGGAGCTCGGGCCAGGCAGGCTGCAAGAAAAGATTTCTTTACGAAGAGGAAATGTGCCGTTCCTAAACAACATGGTGCGGGAGGCTGCAGAGTGGAGGCTACTTCACTGAATGCACCTAGGAGACGGGAGCTGAGCAGGGGGCTGATGGCAGAGAGACCTTCAATACTACAGTTCTAAAGTATCATTGGGAGCTGACTGGATCTCTGAGTTCAAAGGCTCAAAGGCAGAAAAGCGAACCTCTGAAAACCCGGAGAAAGGCTGGTCTCCTTCTCTGCGGTTCTGCATGATATGCTGTCTCACGAGCCCCTGGGAAAGAACTCCTTGGCCACTGCCGCTTCTGGGCAAGGACATCCAGCTAAGCGGCTGAGGAAGGTTGTGCAGAAAGTCCCCGAAATGTAACACTAGGTTTCCATTAGGAAACATGCTGTGTCACTCTCCAGAAGGGCCACACTGACCCCTGAAGGGTCTAGAAGCTTTGGCAAGCCGCGTACAGCTCAGAGTCTCCCAGCGTCCCCAGGTTTCCTTTCATGTATCCTAGCACACAGCAGAAACGTTCCTCGGGACGTGAAGCTGTGCTGGCTCTGGGAAAGTTAGTTTTCGGAGGGGGGACAGAGGCAATTCAATCTAACCCTGTCAAGGCAGCATCTGCGTTTTCTTCTCTCATGGCGCACTGCACGGGGTTCCATGAACCTGAAATGCTCTCAATGTGTCGCTAAATTAAACATGGCAATCAACCTCAGTGGTTTCAGCGGCATTCGAGGGTCCAACTCCTCAAGAGGCCTCGCCCCTCACGAGCCCCCTAGAAGAAATGTTGCGTCTTGTTTCTCGCCATCGAGAGCAGTTCTGTGCACCGTGTTGGTGCCTGGAGTGTAGGAAAGATACACTCGATGTGCGGATGTAGGAAGTATACCAGGGCAGACGTCTGTTCAAACGCTTCTCCTCTAGGAACTATCCTGCCTGCCCAGAGAGCACTGTGCTCCAAAAGAGTGGCAGTGAAGGCCGTTCACACCACAGCAATGGCCTCGTTTCCCTCAGACAACTTGGAAGCGTTTGCTACACTCCAGTACAACTCGCTGCTCGGCAGGACGTTCGGGCAGGCTGTGGATATTTTCCACTCAAGCTGAACAGGCCCTGAGAGGCAGGCGAGACTTGAAAACATTCCTTGCCTACCTCTCCTTGAAGGCAGCGGTTAGCACTGTGTTCCAGGGCCCAAAATCTGAGCTGGGGAGGCCTTCGGTCTCCACGACGAGGCATGCTTTGGGTTCAGTGTATGTACGAGTTTCTCAGGAGCAAGTTCTGCTTCTCTTATTTCGCCTCCTTTAGCTGTGTTTGGCAGCCCTTGGTATGCCCTAGGCCCTCGAAAGCAAGAGATTTTCACGGGGGGCTTTTGGAACCGGATTATGAACGAAGGACACTACGGCCACTGTTTCCTACCATCCAGCCACAGCTCTTCGGTCTTTCATAGGGCGGTGAGGTATAACGAATGGGCACACAGGGTTTATGTTCTTGAAGAGATGTGTACAGCGTTGAGGGAAGGGGTCATTTCAACGCTATGCCTAACTCGGTGTTCTGAGACGGAAGAGGAGTCCCAGCCTGGCAGTCTGCAAGAAAGGACGTCTTCACTGAGGAGAGAATGTGCTGTTCCTTCCCCACAAGATGCGGGGCGTTGGAGACTTTCTTGCTCTTCCCTGAACGCACTTTACAGCCTGTAGCTGAACGGTGGGCTAAGCGCAGAGAGACCTGCACCAGTAACCTTCGAAACTGTCATTGGGAATTGGCTGGGCCTTTGTGCTCCAAGGCTGAGTAGAAAAGCTAACCTCTTCCAAACCAGAGAGAGGCAGGTCTCCTTCTCGGCGGTCCTACATGATATGCTGTCTCACGAGCTCAAAGCAAAGAAATCCTGGGCAACTGTTGCTTCTGGACAAGGCCCGTAACCTTGGGCAACGGGGTATTCCTAGAAGGAGAAGGAGGCCGTTGTTTCCTCCCATCACGCGACAACTCCTTTGTGTTTCTTGGGAGGTAAGATGTAATGAATGGGGACCCATGGAGTATAGTCTTTAAGAGATGTGTCCGGCCTTGAGGGAAGGGGTCATTTCAGGGCTATGCCAAACTCGGCGTTCTGAAAAGGAATAGGAGCTCGGGCCAGGCAGGCTGCAAGAAAAGATTTCTTTACGAAGAGGAAATGTGCCGTTCCTAAACAACATGGTGCGGGAGGCTGCAGAGTGGAGGCTACTTCACTGAATGCACCTAGGAGACGGGAGCTGAGCAGGGGGCTGATGGCAGAGAGACCTTCAATACTACAGTTCTAAAGTATCATTGGGAGCTGACTGGATCTCTGAGTTCAAAGGCTCAAAGGCAGAAAAGCGAACCTCTGAAAACCCGGAGAAAGGCTGGTCTCCTTCTCTGCGGTTCTGCATGATATGCTGTCTCACGAGCCCCTGGGAAAGAACTCCTTGGCCACTGCCGCTTCTGGGCAAGGACATCCAGCTAAGCGGCTGAGGAAGGTTGTGCAGAAAGTCCCCGAAATGTAACACTAGGTTTCCATTAGGAAACATGCTGTGTCACTCTCCAGAAGGGCCACACTGACCCCTGAAGGGTCTAGAAGCTTTGGCAAGCCGCGTACAGCTCAGAGTCTCCCAGCGTCCCCAGGTTTCCTTTCATGTATCCTAGCACACAGCAGAAACGTTCCTCGGGACGTGAAGCTGTGCTGGCTCTGGGAAAGTTAGTTTTCGGAGGGGGGACAGAGGCAATTCAATCTAACCCTGTCAAGGCAGCATCTGCGTTTTCTTCTCTCATGGCGCACTGCACGGGGTTCCATGAACCTGAAATGCTCTCAATGTGTCGCTAACATAACATGGCAATCAACCTCAGTGGTTTCAGCGGCATTCGAGGGTCCAACTCCTCAAGAGGCCTCGCCCCTCACGAGCCCCTTAGAAGAAACGTTGCATCTTCTGTCTCTCCATCAGGAGGAGTTCTATGCACCGTGTTGGTGCCTGGAGCGTAGGAAAGATACACTCGATGTGCGGATGTAGGAAGTATACCAGGGCAGACGTCTGTTCAAATGCTTCTCCTCTAGGAACTATACTGCCTGCCCAGAGAGCACTGTGCTCCAAAAGAGTGGCAGTGAAGGCCGTTCACACCACAGCAATGGCCTCGTTTCCCTCAGACAACTTGGAAGCGTTTGCTACACTCCAATACAACTCGCTGCACGGCAGGACGTTCGGGCAGGCTGTGGATATTTTCCACTCAAGCTGAACAGGCCCTGAGAGGCAGGCGAGACTTGAAAACATTCCTTGCCTACCTCTCCTTGAAGGCAGCGGTTAGCACTGTGTTCCAGGGCCCAAAATCTGAGCTGGGGAGGCCTTCGGTCTCCACGACGAGGCATGCTTTGGGTTCAGTGTATGTACGAGTTTCTCAGGAGCAAGTTCTGCTTCTCTTATTTCGCCTCCTTTAGCTGTGTTTGGCAGCCTTTGATATGTCCTAGGCCCTCGAAAGCAAGAGATTTTCACGGGGGGCTTTTGGAACCGGATTATGAACGAAGGACACTACGGCCACTGTTTCCTACCATCCAGCCACAGCTCTTCAGTGTTTCATAGGGCGGTGAGGTATAACGAATGGGCACACAGGGTTTATGTTCTTGAAGAGATGTGTACGGCGTTGAGGGAAGGGGTCATTTCAACGCTATGCCTAACTCGGTGTTCTGAGACGGAAGAGGAGTCCCAGCCTGGCAGTCTGCAAGAAAGGACGTCTTCACTGAGGAGAGAATGTGCTGTTCCTTCCCCACAAGATGCGGGGCGTTGGAGACTTTCTTGCTCTTCCCTGAACGCACTTTACAGCCTGTAGCTGAACGGTGGGCTAAGCGCAGAGAGACCTGCACCAGTAACCTTCGAAACTGTCATTGGGAATTGGCTGGGCCTTTGTGCTCCAAGGCTGAGTAGAAAAGCTAACCTCTTCCAAACCAGAGAGAGGCAGGTCTCCTTCTCGGCGGTCCTACATGATATGCTGTCTCACGAGCTCAAAGCAAAGAAATCCTGGGCAACTGTTGCTTCTGGACAAGGCCCGTAACCTTGGGCAACGGGGTATTCCTAGAAGGAGAAGGAGGCCGTTGTTTCCTCCCATCACGCGACAACTCCTTTGTGTTTCTTGGGAGGTAAGATGTAATGAATGGGGACCCATGGAGTATAGTCTTTAAGAGATGTGTCCGGCCTTGAGGGAAGGGGTCATTTCAGGGCTATGCCGAACTCGGCGTTCTGAAAAGGAATAGGAGCTCGGGCCAGGCAGGCTGCAAGAAAAGATTTCTTTACGAAGAGGAAATGTGCCGTTCCTAAACAACATGGTGCGGGAGGCTGCAGAGTGGAGGCTACTTCACTGAATGCACCTAGGAGACGGGAGCTGAGCAGGGGGCTGATGGCAGAGAGACCTTCAATACTACAGTTCTAAAGTATCATTGGGAGCTGACTGGATCTCTGAGTTCAAAGGCTCAAAGGCAGAAAAGCGAACCTCTGAAAACCCGGAGAAAGGCTGGTCTCCTTCTCTGCGGTTCTGCATGATATGCTGTCTCACGAGCCCCTGGGAAAGAACTCCTTGGCCACTGCCGCTTCTGGGCAAGGACATCCAGCTAAGCGGCTGAGGAAGGTTGTGCAGAAAGTCCCCGAAATGTAACACTAGGTTTCCATTAGGAAACATGCTGTGTCACTCTCCAGAAGGGCCACACTGACCCCTGAAGGGTCTAGAAGCTTTGGCAAGCCGCGTACAGCTCAGAGTCTCCCAGCGTCCCCAGGTTTCCTTTCATGTATCCTAGCACACAGCAGAAACGTTCCTCGGGACGTGAAGCTGTGCTGGCTCTGGGAAAGTTAGTTTTCGGAGGGGGGACAGAGGCAATTCAATCTAACCCTGTCAAGGCAGCATCTGCGTTTTCTTCTCTCATGGCGCACTGCACGGGGTTCCATGAACCTGAAATGCTCTCAATGTGTCGCTAAATTAAACATGGCAATCAACCTCAGTGGTTTCAGCGGCATTCGAGGGTCCAACTCCTCAAGAGGCCTCGCCCCTCACGAGCCCCCTAGAAGAAATGTTGCGTCTTGTTTCTCGCCATCGAGAGCAGTTCTGTGCACCGTGTTGGTGCCTGGAGTGTAGGAAAGATACACTCGATGTGCGGATGTAGGAAGTATACCAGGGCAGACGTCTGTTCAAACGCTTCTCCTCTAGGAACTATCCTGCCTGCCCAGAGAGCACTGTGCTCCAAAAGAGTGGCAGTGAAGGCCGTTCACACCACAGCAATGGCCTCGTTTCCCTCAGACAACTTGGAAGCGTTTGCTACACTCCAGTACAACTCGCTGCTCGGCAGGACGTTCGGGCAGGCTGTGGATATTTTCCACTCAAGCTGAACAGGCCCTGAGAGGCAGGCGAGACTTGAAAACATTCCTTGCCTACCTCTCCTTGAAGGCAGCGGTTAGCACTGTGTTCCAGGGCCCAAAATCTGAGCTGGGGAGGCCTTCGGTCTCCACGACGAGGCATGCTTTGGGTTCAGTGTATGTACGAGTTTCTCAGGAGCAAGTTCTGCTTCTCTTATTTCGCCTCCTTTAGCTGTGTTTGGCAGCCCTTGGTATGCCCTAGGCCCTCGAAAGCAAGAGATTTTCACGGGGGGCTTTTGGAACCGGATTATGAACGAAGGACACTACGGCCACTGTTTCCTACCATCCAGCCACAGCTCTTCGGTGTTTCATAGGGCGGTGAGGTATAACGAATGGGCACACAGGGTTTATGTTCTTGAAGAGATGTGTACGGCCTTGAGGGAAGGGGTCATTTCAACGCTATGCCTAACTCGGTGTTCTGAGACGGAAGAGGAGTCCCAGCCTGGCAGTCTGCAAGAAAGGACGTCTTCACTGAGGAGAGAATGTGCTGTTCCTTCCCCACAAGATGCGGGGCGTTGGAGACTTTCTTGCTCTTCCCTGAACGCACTTTACAGCCTGTAGCTGAACGGTGGGCTAAGCGCAGAGAGACCTGCACCAGTAACCTTCGAAACTGTCATTGGGAATTGGCTGGGCCTTTGTGCTCCAAGGCTGAGTAGAAAAGCTAACCTCTTCCAAACCAGAGAGAGGCAGGTCTCCTTCTCGGCGGTCCTACATGATATGCTGTCTCACGAGCTCAAAGCAAAGAAATCCTGGGCAACTGTTGCTTCTGGACAAGGCCCGTAACCTTGGGCAACGGGGTATTCCTAGAAGGAGAAGGAGGCCGTTGTTTCCTCCCATCACGCGACAACTCCTTTGTGTTTCTTGGGAGGTAAGATGTAATGAATGGGGACCCATGGAGTATAGTCTTTAAGAGATGTGTCCGGCCTTGAGGGAAGGGGTCATTTCAGGGCTATGCCGAACTCGGCGTTCTGAAAAGGAATAGGAGCTCGGGCCAGGCAGGCTGCAAGAAAAGATTTCTTTACGAAGAGGAAATGTGCCGTTCCTAAACAACATGGTGCGGGAGGCTGCAGAGTGGAGGCTACTTCACTGAATGCACCTAGGAGACGGGAGCTGAGCAGGGGGCTGATGGCAGAGAGACCTTCAATACTACAGTTCTAAAGTATCATTGGGAGCTGACTGGATCTCTGAGTTCAAAGGCTCAAAGGCAGAAAAGCGAACCTCTGAAAACCCGGAGAAAGGCTGGTCTCCTTCTCTGCGGTTCTGCATGATATGCTGTCTCACGAGGCCCTGGGAAAGAACTCCTTGGCCACTGCCGCTTCTGGGCAAGGACATCCAGCTAAGCGGCTGAGGAAGGTTGTGCAGAAAGTCCCCGAAATGTAACACTAGGTTTCCATTAGGAAACATGCTGTGTCACTCTCCAGAAGGGCCACACTGACCCCTGAAGGGTCTAGAAGCTTTGGCAAGCCGCGTACAGCTCAGAGTCTCCCAGCGTCCCCAGGTTTCCTTTCATGTATCCTAGCACACAGCAGAAACGTTCCTCGGGACGTGAAGCTGTGCTGGCTCTGGGAAAGTTAGTTTTCGGAGGGGGGACAGAGGCAATTCAATCTAACCCTGTCAAGGCAGCATCTGCGTTTTCTTCTCTCATGGCGCACTGCACGGGGTTCCATGAACCTGAAATGCTCTCAATGTGTCGCTAACATAACATGGCAATCAACCTCAGTGGTTTCAGCGGCATTCGAGGGTCCAACTCCTCAAGAGGCCTCGCCCCTCACGAGCCCCCTAGAAGAAATGTTGCGTCTTGTTTCTCGCCATCGAGAGCAGTTCTGTGCACCGTGTTGGTGCCTGGAGTGTAGGAAAGATACACTCGATGTGCGGATGTAGGAAGTATACCAGGGCAGACGTCTGTTCAAACGCTTCTCCTCTAGGAACTATCCTGCCTGCCCAGAGAGCACTGTGCTCCAAAAGAGTGGCAGTGAAGGCCGTTCACACCACAGCAATGGCCTCGTTTCCCTCAGACAACTTGGAAGCGTTTGCTACACTCCAGTACAACTCGCTGCTCGGCAGGACGTTCGGGCAGGCTGTGGATATTTTCCACTCAAGCTGAACAGGCCCTGAGAGGCAGGCGAGACTTGAAAACATTCCTTGCCTACCTCTCCTTGAAGGCAGCGGTTAGCACTGTGTTCCAGGGCCCAAAATCTGAGCTGGGGAGGCCTTCGGTCTCCACGACGAGGCATGCTTTGGGTTCAGTGTATGTACGAGTTTCTCAGGAGCAAGTTCTGCTTCTCTTATTTCGCCTCCTTTAGCTGTGTTTGGCAGCCCTTGGTATGCCCTAGGCCCTCGAAAGCAAGAGATTTTCACGGGGGGCTTTTGGAACCGGATTATGAACGAAGGACACTACGGCCACTGTTTCCTACCATCCAGCCACAGCTCTTCGGTGTTTCATAGGGCGGTGAGGTATAACGAATGGGCACACAGGGTTTATGTTCTTGAAGAGATGTGTACAGCGTTGAGGGAAGGGGTCATTTCAACGCTATGCCTAACTCGGTGTTCTGAGACGGAAGAGGAGTCCCAGCCTGGCAGTCTGCAAGAAAGGACGTCTTCACTGAGGAGAGAATGTGCTGTTCCTTCCCCACAAGATGCGGGGCGTTGGAGACTTTCTTGCTCTTCCCTGAACGCACTTTACAGCCTGTAGCTGAACGGTGGGCTAAGCGCAGAGAGACCTGCACCAGTAACCTTCGAAACTGTCATTGGGAATTGGCTGGGCCTTTGTGCTCCAAGGCTGAGTAGAAAAGCTAACCTCTTCCAAACCAGAGAGAGGCAGGTCTCCTTCTCGGCGGTCCTACATGATATGCTGTCTCACGAGCTCAAAGCAAAGAAATCCTGGGCAACTGTTGCTTCTGGACAAGGCCCGTAACCTTGGGCAACGGGGTATTCCTAGAAGGAGAAGGAGGCCGTTGTTTCCTCCCATCACGCGACAACTCCTTTGTGTTTCTTGGGAGGTAAGATGTAATGAATGGGGACCCATGGAGTATAGTCTTTAAGAGATGTGTCCGGCCTTGAGGGAAGGGGTCATTTCAGGGCTATGCCGAACTCGGCGTTCTGAAAAGGAATAGGAGCTCGGGCCAGGCAGGCTGCAAGAAAAGATTTCTTTACGAAGAGGAAATGTGCCGTTCCTAAACAACATGGTGCGGGAGGCTGCAGAGTGGAGGCTACTTCACTGAATGCACCTAGGAGACGGGAGCTGAGCAGGGGGCTGATGGCAGAGAGACCTTCAATACTACAGTTCTAAAGTATCATTGGGAGCTGACTGGATCTCTGAGTTCAAAGGCTCAAAGGCAGAAAAGCGAACCTCTGAAAACCCGGAGAAAGGCTGGTCTCCTTCTCTGCGGTTCTGCATGATATGCTGTCTCACGAGCCCCTGGGAAAGAACTCCTTGGCCACTGCCGCTTCTGGGCAAGGACATCCAGCTAAGCGGCTGAGGAAGGTTGTGCAGAAAGTCCCCGAAATGTAACACTAGGTTTCCATTAGGAAACATGCTGTGTCACTCTCCAGAAGGGCCACACTGACCCCTGAAGGGTCTAGAAGCTTTGGCAAGCCGCGTACAGCTCAGAGTCTCCCAGCGTCCCCAGGTTTCCTTTCATGTATCCTAGCACACAGCAGAAACGTTCCTCGGGACGTGAAGCTGTGCTGGCTCTGGGAAAGTTAGTTTTCGGAGGGGGGACAGAGGCAATTCAATCTAACCCTGTCAAGGCAGCATCTGCGTTTTCTTCTCTCATGGCGCACTGCACGGGGTTCCATGAACCTGAAATGCTCTCAATGTGTCGCTAACATAACATGGCAATCAACCTCAGTGGTTTCAGCGGCATTCGAGGGTCCAACTCCTCAAGAGGCCTCGCCCCTCACGAGCCCCTTAGAAGAAACGTTGCATCTTCTGTCTCTCCATCAGGAGGAGTTCTATGCACCGTGTTGGTGCCTGGAGCGTAGGAAAGATACACTCGATGTGCGGATGTAGGAAGTATACCAGGGCAGACGTCTGTTCAAATGCTTCTCCTCTAGGAACTATACTGCCTGCCCAGAGAGCACTGTGCTCCAAAAGAGTGGCAGTGAAGGCCGTTCACACCACAGCAATGGCCTCGTTTCCCTCAGACAACTTGGAAGCGTTTGCTACACTCCAATACAACTCGCTGCTCGGCAGGACGTTCGGGCAGGCTGTGGATATTTTCCACTCAAGCTGAACAGGCCCTGAGAGGCAGGCGAGACTTGAAAACATTCCTTGCCTACCTCTCCTTGAAGGCAGCGGTTAGCACTGTGTTCCAGGGCCCAAAATCTGAGCTGGGGAGGCCTTCGGTCTCCACGACGAGGCATGCTTTGGGTTCAGTGTATGTACGAGTTTCTCAGGAGCAAGTTCTGCTTCTCTTATTTCGCCTCCTTTAGCTGTGTTTGGCAGCCTTTGATATGCCCTAGGCCCTCGAAAGCAAGAGATTTTCACGGGGGGCTTTTGGAACCGGATTATGAACGAAGGACACTACGGCCACTGTTTCCTACCATCCAGCCACAGCTCTTCAGTGTTTCATAGGGCGGTGAGGTATAACGAATGGGCACACAGGGTTTATGTTCTTGAAGAGATGTGTACGGCGTTGAGGGAAGGGGTCATTTCAACGCTATGCCTAACTCGGTGTTCTGAGACGGAAGAGGAGTCCCAGCCTGGCAGTCTGCAAGAAAGGACGTCTTCACTGAGGAGAGAATGTGCTGTTCCTTCCCCACAAGATGCGGGGCGTTGGAGACTTTCTTGCTCTTCCCTGAACGCACTTTACAGCCTGTAGCTGAACGGTGGGCTAAGCGCAGAGAGACCTGCACCAGTAACCTTCGAAACTGTCATTGGGAATTGGCTGGGCCTTTGTGCTCCAAGGCTGAGTAGAAAAGCTAACCTCTTCCAAACCAGAGAGAGGCAGGTCTCCTTCTCGGCGGTCCTACATGATATGCTGTCTCACGAGCTCAAAGCAAAGAAATCCTGGGCAACTGTTGCTTCTGGACAAGGCCCGTAACCTTGGGCAACGGGGTATTCCTAGAAGGAGAAGGAGGCCGTTGTTTCCTCCCATCACGCGACAACTCCTTTGTGTTTCTTGGGAGGTAAGATGTAATGAATGGGGACCCATGGAGTATAGTCTTTAAGAGATGTGTCCGGCCTTGAGGGAAGGGGTCATTTCAGGGCTATGCCGAACTCGGCGTTCTGAAAAGGAATAGGAGCTCGGGCCAGGCAGGCTGCAAGAAAAGATTTCTTTACGAAGAGGAAATGTGCCGTTCCTAAACAACATGGTGCGGGAGGCTGCAGAGTGGAGGCTACTTCACTGAATGCACCTAGGAGACGGGAGCTGAGCAGGGGGCTGATGGCAGAGAGACCTTCAATACTACAGTTCTAAAGTATCATTGGGAGCTGACTGGATCTCTGAGTTCAAAGGCTCAAAGGCAGAAAAGCGAACCTCTGAAAACCCGGAGAAAGGCTGGTCTCCTTCTCTGCGGTTCTGCATGATATGCTGTCTCACGAGCCCCTGGGAAAGAACTCCTTGGCCACTGCCGCTTCTGGGCAAGGACATCCAGCTAAGCGGCTGAGGAAGGTTGTGCAGAAAGTCCCCGAAATGTAACACTAGGTTTCCATTAGGAAACATGCTGTGTCACTCTCCAGAAGGGCCACACTGACCCCTGAAGGGTCTAGAAGCTTTGGCAAGCCGCGTACAGCTCAGAGTCTCCCAGCGTCCCCAGGTTTCCTTTCATGTATCCTAGCACACAGCAGAAACGTTCCTCGGGACGTGAAGCTGTGCTGGCTCTGGGAAAGTTAGTTTTCGGAGGGGGGACAGAGGCAATTCAATCTAACCCTGTCAAGGCAGCATCTGCGTTTTCTTCTCTCATGGCGCACTGCACGGGGTTCCATGAACCTGAAATGCTCTCAATGTGTCGCTAACATAACATGGCAATCAACCTCAGTGGTTTCAGCGGCATTCGAGGGTCCAACTCCTCAAGAGGCCTCGCCCCTCACGAGCCCCCTAGAAGAAATGTTGCGTCTTGTTTCTCGCCATCGAGAGCAGTTCTGTGCACCGTGTTGGTGCCTGGAGTGTAGGAAAGATACACTCGATGTGCGGATGTAGGAAGTATACCAGGGCAGACGTCTGTTCAAACGCTTCTCCTCTAGGAACTATCCTGCCTGCCCAGAGAGCACTGTGCTCCAAAAGAGTGGCAGTGAAGGCCGTTCACACCACAGCAATGGCCTCGTTTCCCTCAGACAACTTGGAAGCGTTTGCTACACTCCAGTACAACTCGCTGCTCGGCAGGACGTTCGGGCAGGCTGTGGATATTTTCCACTCAAGCTGAACAGGCCCTGAGAGGCAGGCGAGACTTGAAAACATTCCTTGCCTACCTCTCCTTGAAGGCAGCGGTTAGCACTGTGTTCCAGGGCCCAAAATCTGAGCTGGGGAGGCCTTCGGTCTCCACGACGAGGCATGCTTTGGGTTCAGTGTATGTACGAGTTTCTCAGGAGCAAGTTCTGCTTCTCTTATTTCGCCTCCTTTAGCTGTGTTTGGCAGCCCTTGGTATGCCCTAGGCCCTCGAAAGCAAGAGATTTTCACGGGGGGCTTTTGGAACCGGATTATGAACGAAGGACACTACGGCCACTGTTTCCTACCATCCAGCCACAGCTCTTCGGTCTTTCATAGGGCGGTGAGGTATAACGAATGGGCACACAGGGTTTATGTTCTTGAAGAGATGTGTACAGCGTTGAGGGAAGGGGTCATTTCAACGCTATGCCTAACTCGGTGTTCTGAGACGGAAGAGGAGTCCCAGCCTGGCAGTCTGCAAGAAAGGACGTCTTCACTGAGGAGAGAATGTGCTGTTCCTTCCCCACAAGATGCGGGGCGTTGGAGACTTTCTTGCTCTTCCCTGAACGCACTTTACAGCCTGTAGCTGAACGGTGGGCTAAGCGCAGAGAGACCTGCACCAGTAACCTTCGAAACTGTCATTGGGAATTGGCTGGGCCTTTGTGCTCCAAGGCTGAGTAGAAAAGCTAACCTCTTCCAAACCAGAGAGAGGCAGGTCTCCTTCTCGGCGGTCCTACATGATATGCTGTCTCACGAGCTCAAAGCAAAGAAATCCTGGGCAACTGTTGCTTCTGGACAAGGCCCGTAACCTTGGGCAACGGGGTATTCCTAGAAGGAGAAGGAGGCCGTTGTTTCCTCCCATCACGCGACAACTCCTTTGTGTTTCTTGGGAGGTAAGATGTAATGAATGGGGACCCATGGAGTATAGTCTTTAAGAGATGTGTCCGGCCTTGAGGGAAGGGGTCATTTCAGGGCTATGCCGAACTCGGCGTTCTGAAAAGGAATAGGAGCTCGGGCCAGGCAGGCTGCAAGAAAAGATTTCTTTACGAAGAGGAAATGTGCCGTTCCTAAACAACATGGTGCGGGAGGCTGCAGAGTGGAGGCTACTTCACTGAATGCACCTAGGAGACGGGAGCTGAGCAGGGGGCTGATGGCAGAGAGACCTTCAATACTACAGTTCTAAAGTATCATTGGGAGCTGACTGGATCTCTGAGTTCAAAGGCTCAAAGGCAGAAAAGCGAACCTCTGAAAACCCGGAGAAAGGCTGGTCTCCTTCTCTGCGGTTCTGCATGATATGCTGTCTCACGAGCCCCTGGGAAAGAACTCCTTGGCCACTGCCGCTTCTGGGCAAGGACATCCAGCTAAGCGGCTGAGGAAGGTTGTGCAGAAAGTCCCCGAAATGTAACACTAGGTTTCCATTAGGAAACATGCTGTGTCACTCTCCAGAAGGGCCACACTGACCCCTGAAGGGTCTAGAAGCTTTGGCAAGCCGCGTACAGCTCAGAGTCTCCCAGCGTCCCCAGGTTTCCTTTCATGTATCCTAGCACACAGCAGAAACGTTCCTCGGGACGTGAAGCTGTGCTGGCTCTGGGAAAGTTAGTTTTCGGAGGGGGGACAGAGGCAATTCAATCTAACCCTGTCAAGGCAGCATCTGCGTTTTCTTCTCTCATGGCGCACTGCACGGGGTTCCATGAACCTGAAATGCTCTCAATGTGTCGCTAACATAACATGGCAATCAACCTCAGTGGTTTCAGCGGCATTCGAGGGTCCAACTCCTCAAGAGGCCTCGCCCCTCACGAGCCCCCTAGAAGAAATGTTGCGTCTTGTTTCTCGCCATCGAGAGCAGTTCTGTGCACCGTGTTGGTGCCTGGAGTGTAGGAAAGATACACTCGATGTGCGGATGTAGGAAGTATACCAGGGCAGACGTCTGTTCAAACGCTTCTCCTCTAGGAACTATCCTGCCTGCCCAGAGAGCACTGTGCTCCAAAAGAGTGGCAGTGAAGGCCGTTCACACCACAGCAATGGCCTCGTTTCCCTCAGACAACTTGGAAGCGTTTGCTACACTCCAGTACAACTCGCTGCTCGGCAGGACGTTCGGGCAGGCTGTGGATATTTTCCACTCAAGCTGAACAGGCCCTGAGAGGCAGGCGAGACTTGAAAACATTCCTTGCCTACCTCTCCTTGAAGGCAGCGGTTAGCACTGTGTTCCAGGGCCCAAAATCTGAGCTGGGGAGGCCTTCGGTCTCCACGACGAGGCATGCTTTGGGTTCAGTGTATGTACGAGTTTCTCAGGAGCAAGTTCTGCTTCTCTTATTTCGCCTCCTTTAGCTGTGTTTGGCAGCCCTTGGTATGCCCTAGGCCCTCGAAAGCAAGAGATTTTCACGGGGGGCTTTTGGAACCGGATTATGAACGAAGGACACTACGGCCACTGTTTCCTACCATCCAGCCACAGCTCTTCGGTGTTTCATAGGGCGGTGAGGTATAACGAATGGGCACACAGGGTTTATGTTCTTGAAGAGATGTGTACAGCGTTGAGGGAAGGGGTCATTTCAACGCTATGCCTAACTCGGTGTTCTGAGACGGAAGAGGAGTCCCAGCCTGGCAGTCTGCAAGAAAGGACGTCTTCACTGAGGAGAGAATGTGCTGTTCCTTCCCCACAAGATGCGGGGCGTTGGAGACTTTCTTGCTCTTCCCTGAACGCACTTTACAGCCTGTAGCTGAACGGTGGGCTAAGCGCAGAGAGACCTGCACCAGTAACCTTCGAAACTGTCATTGGGAATTGGCTGGGCCTTTGTGCTCCAAGGCTGAGTAGAAAAGCTAACCTCTTCCAAACCAGAGAGAGGCAGGTCTCCTTCTCGGCGGTCCTACATGATATGCTGTCTCACGAGCTCAAAGCAAAGAAATCCTGGGCAACTGTTGCTTCTGGACAAGGCCCGTAACCTTGGGCAACGGGGTATTCCTAGAAGGAGAAGGAGGCCGTTGTTTCCTCCCATCACGCGACAACTCCTTTGTGTTTCTTGGGAGGTAAGATGTAATGAATGGGGACCCATGGAGTATAGTCTTTAAGAGATGTGTCCGGCCTTGAGGGAAGGGGTCATTTCAGGGCTATGCCGAACTCGGCGTTCTGAAAAGGAATAGGAGCTCGGGCCAGGCAGGCTGCAAGAAAAGATTTCTTTACGAAGAGGAAATGTGCCGTTCCTAAACAACATGGTGCGGGAGGCTGCAGAGTGGAGGCTACTTCACTGAATGCACCTAGGAGACGGGAGCTGAGCAGGGGGCTGATGGCAGAGAGACCTTCAATACTACAGTTCTAAAGTATCATTGGGAGCTGACTGGATCTCTGAGTTCAAAGGCTCAAAGGCAGAAAAGCGAACCTCTGAAAACCCGGAGAAAGGCTGGTCTCCTTCTCTGCGGTTCTGCATGATATGCTGTCTCACGAGCCCCTGGGAAAGAACTCCTTGGCCACTGCCGCTTCTGGGCAAGGACATCCAGCTAAGCGGCTGAGGAAGGTTGTGCAGAAAGTCCCCGAAATGTAACACTAGGTTTCCATTAGGAAACATGCTGTGTCACTCTCCAGAAGGGCCACACTGACCCCTGAAGGGTCTAGAAGCTTTGGCAAGCCGCGTACAGCTCAGAGTCTCCCAGCGTCCCCAGGTTTCCTTTCATGTATCCTAGCACACAGCAGAAACGTTCCTCGGGACGTGAAGCTGTGCTGGCTCTGGGAAAGTTAGTTTTCGGAGGGGGGACAGAGGCAATTCAATCTAACCCTGTCAAGGCAGCATCTGCGTTTTCTTCTCTCATGGCGCACTGCACGGGGTTCCATGAACCTGAAATGCTCTCAATGTGTCGCTAACATAACATGGCAATCAACCTCAGTGGTTTCAGCGGCATTCGAGGGTCCAACTCCTCAAGAGGCCTCGCCCCTCACGAGCCCCCTAGAAGAAATGTTGCGTCTTGTTTCTCGCCATCGAGAGCAGTTCTGTGCACCGTGTTGGTGCCTGGAGTGTAGGAAAGATACACTCGATGTGCGGATGTAGGAAGTATACCAGGGCAGACGTCTGTTCAAACGCTTCTCCTCTAGGAACTATCCTGCCTGCCCAGAGAGCACTGTGCTCCAAAAGAGTGGCAGTGAAGGCCGTTCACACCACAGCAATGGCCTCGTTTCCCTCAGACAACTTGGAAGCGTTTGCTACACTCCAGTACAACTCGCTGCTCGGCAGGACGTTCGGGCAGGCTGTGGATATTTTCCACTCAAGCTGAACAGGCCCTGAGAGGCAGGCGAGACTTGAAAACATTCCTTGCCTACCTCTCCTTGAAGGCAGCGGTTAGCACTGTGTTCCAGGGCCCAAAATCTGAGCTGGGGAGGCCTTCGGTCTCCACGACGAGGCATGCTTTGGGTTCAGTGTATGTACGAGTTTCTCAGGAGCAAGTTCTGCTTCTCTTATTTCGCCTCCTTTAGCTGTGTTTGGCAGCCCTTGGTATGCCCTAGGCCCTCGAAAGCAAGAGATTTTCACGGGGGGCTTTTGGAACCGGATTATGAACGAAGGACACTACGGCCACTGTTTCCTACCATCCAGCCACAGCTCTTCGGTCTTTCATAGGGCGGTGAGGTATAACGAATGGGCACACAGGGTTTATGTTCTTGAAGAGATGTGTACAGCGTTGAGGGAAGGGGTCATTTCAACGCTATGCCTAACTCGGTGTTCTGAGACGGAAGAGGAGTCCCAGCCTGGCAGTCTGCAAGAAAGGACGTCTTCACTGAGGAGAGAATGTGCTGTTCCTTCCCCACAAGATGCGGGGCGTTGGAGACTTTCTTGCTCTTCCCTGAACGCACTTTACAGCCTGTAGCTGAACGGTGGGCTAAGCGCAGAGAGACCTGCACCAGTAACCTTCGAAACTGTCATTGGGAATTGGCTGGGCCTTTGTGCTCCAAGGCTGAGTAGAAAAGCTAACCTCTTCCAAACCAGAGAGAGGCAGGTCTCCTTCTCGGCGGTCCTACATGATATGCTGTCTCACGAGCTCAAAGCAAAGAAATCCTGGGCAACTGTTGCTTCTGGACAAGGCCCGTAACCTTGGGCAACGGGGTATTCCTAGAAGGAGAAGGAGGCCGTTGTTTCCTCCCATCACGCGACAACTCCTTTGTGTTTCTTGGGAGGTAAGATGTAATGAATGGGGACCCATGGAGTATAGTCTTTAAGAGATGTGTCCGGCCTTGAGGGAAGGGGTCATTTCAGGGCTATGCCGAACTCGGCGTTCTGAAAAGGAATAGGAGCTCGGGCCAGGCAGGCTGCAAGAAAAGATTTCTTTACGAAGAGGAAATGTGCCGTTCCTAAACAACATGGTGCGGGAGGCTGCAGAGTGGAGGCTACTTCACTGAATGCACCTAGGAGACGGGAGCTGAGCAGGGGGCTGATGGCAGAGAGACCTTCAGTACTACAGTTCTAAAGTATCATTGGGAGCTGACTGGATCTCTGAGTTCAAAGGCTCAAAGGCAGAAAAGCAAACCTCTGAAAACCCAGAGAAAGGCTGGTCTCCTTCTCTGCGGTTCTGCATGATATGCTGTCTCACGAGCCCCTGGGAAAGAACTCCTTGGCCACTGCCGCTTCTGGGCAAGGACATCCAGCTAAGCGGCTGAGGAAGGTTGTGCAGAAAGTCCCCGAAATGTAACACTAGGTTTCCATTAGGAAACATGCTGTGTCACTCTCCAGAAGGGCCACACTGACCCCTGAAGGGTCTAGAAGCTTTGGCAAGCCGCGTACAGCTCAGAGTCTCCCAGCGTCCCCAGGTTTCCTTTCATGTATCCTAGCACACAGCAGAAACGTTCCTCGGGACGTGAAGCTGTGCTGGCTCTGGGAAAGTTAGTTTTCGGAGGGGGGACAGAGGCAATTCAATCTAACCCTGTCAAGGCAGCATCTGCGTTTTCTTCTCTCATGGCGCACTGCACGGGTTTCCATGAACCTGAAATGCTCTCAATGTGTCGCTAACATAACATGGCAATCAACCTCAGTGGTTTCAGCGGCATTCGAGGGTCCAACTCCTCAAGAGGCCTCGCCCCTCACGAGCCCCCTAGAAGAAATGTTGCGTCTTGTTTCTCGCCATCGAGAGCAGTTCTGTGCACCGTGTTGGTGCCTGGAGTGTAGGAAAGATACACTCGATGTGCGGATGTAGGAAGTATACCAGGGCAGACGTCTGTTCAAACGCTTCTCCTCTAGGAACTATCCTGCCTGCCCAGAGAGCACTGTGCTCCAAAAGAGTGGCAGTGAAGGCCGTTCACACCACAGCAATGGCCTCGTTTCCCTCAGACAACTTGGAAGCGTTTGCTACACTCCAGTACAACTCGCTGCTCGGCAGGACGTTCGGGCAGGCTGTGGATATTTTCCACTCAAGCTGAACAGGCCCTGAGAGGCAGGCGAGACTTGAAAACATTCCTTGCCTACCTCTCCTTGAAGGCAGCGGTTAGCACTGTGTTCCAGGGCCCAAAATCTGAGCTGGGGAGGCCTTCGGTCTCCACGACGAGGCATGCTTTGGGTTCAGTGTATGTACGAGTTTCTCAGGAGCAAGTTCTGCTTCTCTTATTTCGCCTCCTTTAGCTGTGTTTGGCAGCCCTTGGTATGCCCTAGGCCCTCGAAAGCAAGAGATTTTCACGGGGGGCTTTTGGAACCGGATTATGAACGAAGGACACTACGGCCACTGTTTCCTACCATCCAGCCACAGCTCTTCGGTCTTTCATAGGGCGGTGAGGTATAACGAATGGGCACACAGGGTTTATGTTCTTGAAGAGATGTGTACAGCGTTGAGGGAAGGGGTCATTTCAACGCTATGCCTAACTCGGTGTTCTGAGACGGAAGAGGAGTCCCAGCCTGGCAGTCTGCAAGAAAGGACGTCTTCACTGAGGAGAGAATGTGCTGTTCCTTCCCCACAAGATGCGGGGCGTTGGAGACTTTCTTGCTCTTCCCTGAACGCACTTTACAGCCTGTAGCTGAACGGTGGGCTAAGCGCAGAGAGACCTGCACCAGTAACCTTCGAAACTGTCATTGGGAATTGGCTGGGCCTTTGTGCTCCAAGGCTGAGTAGAAAAGCTAACCTCTTCCAAACCAGAGAGAGGCAGGTCTCCTTCTCGGCGGTCCTACATGATATGCTGTCTCACGAGCTCAAAGCAAAGAAATCCTGGGCAACTGTTGCTTCTGGACAAGGCCCGTAACCTTGGGCAACGGGGTATTCCTAGAAGGAGAAGGAGGCCGTTGTTTCCTCCCATCACGCGACAACTCCTTTGTGTTTCTTGGGAGGTAAGATGTAATGAATGGGGACCCATGGAGTATAGTCTTTAAGAGATGTGTCCGGCCTTGAGGGAAGGGGTCATTTCAGGGCTATGCCGAACTCGGCGTTCTGAAAAGGAATAGGAGCTCGGGCCAGGCAGGCTGCAAGAAAAGATTTCTTTACGAAGAGGAAATGTGCCGTTCCTAAACAACATGGTGCGGGAGGCTGCAGAGTGGAGGCTACTTCACTGAATGCACCTAGGAGACGGGAGCTGAGCAGGGGGCTGATGGCAGAGAGACCTTCAATACTACAGTTCTAAAGTATCATTGGGAGCTGACTGGATCTCTGAGTTCAAAGGCTCAAAGGCAGAAAAGCGAACCTCTGAAAACCCGGAGAAAGGCTGGTCTCCTTCTCTGCGGTTCTGCATGATATGCTGTCTCACGAGCCCCTGGGAAAGAACTCCTTGGCCACTGCCGCTTCTGGGCAAGGACATCCAGCTAAGCGGCTGAGGAAGGTTGTGCAGAAAGTCCCCGAAATGTAACACTAGGTTTCCATTAGGAAACATGCTGTGTCACTCTCCAGAAGGGCCACACTGACCCCTGAAGGGTCTAGAAGCTTTGGCAAGCCGCGTACAGCTCAGAGTCTCCCAGCGTCCCCAGGTTTCCTTTCATGTATCCTAGCACACAGCAGAAACGTTCCTCGGGACGTGAAGCTGTGCTGGCTCTGGGAAAGTTAGTTTTCGGAGGGGGGACAGAGGCAATTCAATCTAACCCTGTCAAGGCAGCATCTGCGTTTTCTTCTCTCATGGCGCACTGCACGGGGTTCCATGAACCTGAAATGCTCTCAATGTGTCGCTAACATAACATGGCAATCAACCTCAGTGGTTTCAGCGGCATTCGAGGGTCCAACTCCTCAAGAGGCCTCGCCCCTCACGAGCCCCCTAGAAGAAATGTTGCGTCTTGTTTCTCGCCATCGAGAGCAGTTCTGTGCACCGTGTTGGTGCCTGGAGTGTAGGAAAGATACACTCGATGTGCGGATGTAGGAAGTATACCAGGGCAGACGTCTGTTCAAACGCTTCTCCTCTAGGAACTATCCTGCCTGCCCAGAGAGCACTGTGCTCCAAAAGAGTGGCAGTGAAGGCCGTTCACACCACAGCAATGGCCTCGTTTCCCTCAGACAACTTGGAAGCGTTTGCTACACTCCAGTACAACTCGCTGCTCGGCAGGACGTTCGGGCAGGCTGTGGATATTTTCCACTCAAGCTGAACAGGCCCTGAGAGGCAGGCGAGACTTGAAAACATTCCTTGCCTACCTCTCCTTGAAGGCAGCGGTTAGCACTGTGTTCCAGGGCCCAAAATCTGAGCTGGGGAGGCCTTCGGTCTCCACGACGAGGCATGCTTTGGGTTCAGTGTATGTACGAGTTTCTCAGGAGCAAGTTCTGCTTCTCTTATTTCGCCTCCTTTAGCTGTGTTTGGCAGCCCTTGGTATGCCCTAGGCCCTCGAAAGCAAGAGATTTTCACGGGGGGCTTTTGGAACCGGATTATGAACGAAGGACACTACGGCCACTGTTTCCTACCATCCAGCCACAGCTCTTCGGTCTTTCATAGGGCGGTGAGGTATAACGAATGGGCACACAGGGTTTATGTTCTTGAAGAGATGTGTACAGCGTTGAGGGAAGGGGTCATTTCAACGCTATGCCTAACTCGGTGTTCTGAGACGGAAGAGGAGTCCCAGCCTGGCAGTCTGCAAGAAAGGACGTCTTCACTGAGGAGAGAATGTGCTGTTCCTTCCCCACAAGATGCGGGGCGTTGGAGACTTTCTTGCTCTTCCCTGAACGCACTTTACAGCCTGTAGCTGAACGGTGGGCTAAGCGCAGAGAGACCTGCACCAGTAACCTTCGAAACTGTCATTGGGAATTGGCTGGGCCTTTGTGCTCCAAGGCTGAGTAGAAAAGCTAACCTCTTCCAAACCAGAGAGAGGCAGGTCTCCTTCTCGGCGGTCCTACATGATATGCTGTCTCACGAGCTCAAAGCAAAGAAATCCTGGGCAACTGTTGCTTCTGGACAAGGCCCGTAACCTTGGGCAACGGGGTATTCCTAGAAGGAGAAGGAGGCCGTTGTTTCCTCCCATCACGCGACAACTCCTTTGTGTTTCTTGGGAGGTAAGATGTAATGAATGGGGACCCATGGAGTATAGTCTTTAAGAGATGTGTCCGGCCTTGAGGGAAGGGGTCATTTCAGGGCTATGCCGAACTCGGCGTTCTGAAAAGGAATAGGAGCTCGGGCCAGGCAGGCTGCAAGAAAAGATTTCTTTACGAAGAGGAAATGTGCCGTTCCTAAACAACATGGTGCGGGAGGCTGCAGAGTGGAGGCTACTTCACTGAATGCACCTAGGAGACGGGAGCTGAGCAGGGGGCTGATGGCAGAGAGACCTTCAATACTACAGTTCTAAAGTATCATTGGGAGCTGACTGGATCTCTGAGTTCAAAGGCTCAAAGGCAGAAAAGCGAACCTCTGAAAACCCGGAGAAAGGCTGGTCTCCTTCTCTGCGGTTCTGCATGATATGCTGTCTCACGAGCCCCTGGGAAAGAACTCCTTGGCCACTGCCGCTTCTGGGCAAGGACATCCAGCTAAGCGGCTGAGGAAGGTTGTGCAGAAAGTCCCCGAAATGTAACACTAGGTTTCCATTAGGAAACATGCTGTGTCACTCTCCAGAAGGGCCACACTGACCCCTGAAGGGTCTAGAAGCTTTGGCAAGCCGCGTACAGCTCAGAGTCTCCCAGCGTCCCCAGGTTTCCTTTCATGTATCCTAGCACACAGCAGAAACGTTCCTCGGGACGTGAAGCTGTGCTGGCTCTGGGAAAGTTAGTTTTCGGAGGGGGGACAGAGGCAATTCAATCTAACCCTGTCAAGGCAGCATCTGCGTTTTCTTCTCTCATGGCGCACTGCACGGGGTTCCATGAACCTGAAATGCTCTCAATGTGTCGCTAACATAACATGGCAATCAACCTCAGTGGTTTCAGCGGCATTCGAGGGTCCAACTCCTCAAGAGGCCTCGCCCCTCACGAGCCCCCTAGAAGAAATGTTGCGTCTTGTTTCTCGCCATCGAGAGCAGTTCTGTGCACCGTGTTGGTGCCTGGAGTGTAGGAAAGATACACTCGATGTGCGGATGTAGGAAGTATACCAGGGCAGACGTCTGTTCAAACGCTTCTCCTCTAGGAACTATCCTGCCTGCCCAGAGAGCACTGTGCTCCAAAAGAGTGGCAGTGAAGGCCGTTCACACCACAGCAATGGCCTCGTTTCCCTCAGACAACTTGGAAGCGTTTGCTACACTCCAGTACAACTCGCTGCTCGGCAGGACGTTCGGGCAGGCTGTGGATATTTTCCACTCAAGCTGAACAGGCCCTGAGAGGCAGGCGAGACTTGAAAACATTCCTTGCCTACCTCTCCTTGAAGGCAGCGGTTAGCACTGTGTTCCAGGGCCCAAAATCTGAGCTGGGGAGGCCTTCGGTCTCCACGACGAGGCATGCTTTGGGTTCAGTGTATGTACGAGTTTCTCAGGAGCAAGTTCTGCTTCTCTTATTTCGCCTCCTTTAGCTGTGTTTGGCAGCCCTTGGTATGCCCTAGGCCCTCGAAAGCAAGAGATTTTCACGGGGGGCTTTTGGAACCGGATTATGAACGAAGGACACTACGGCCACTGTTTCCTACCATCCAGCCACAGCTCTTCGGTCTTTCATAGGGCGGTGAGGTATAACGAATGGGCACACAGGGTTTATGTTCTTGAAGAGATGTGTACGGCGTTGAGGGAAGGGGTCATTTCAACGCTATGCCTAACTCGGTGTTCTGAGACGGAAGAGGAGTCCCAGCCTGGCAGTCTGCAAGAAAGGACGTCTTCACTGAGGAGAGAATGTGCTGTTCCTTCCCCACAAGATGCGGGGCGTTGGAGACTTTCTTGCTCTTCCCTGAACGCACTTTACAGCCTGTAGCTGAACGGTGGGCTAAGCGCAGAGAGACCTGCACCAGTAACCTTCGAAACTGTCATTGGGAATTGGCTGGGCCTTTGTGCTCCAAGGCTGAGTAGAAAAGCTAACCTCTTCCAAACCAGAGAGAGGCAGGTCTCCTTCTCGGCGGTCCTACATGATATGCTGTCTCACGAGCTCAAAGCAAAGAAATCCTGGGCAACTGTTGCTTCTGGACAAGGCCCGTAACCTTGGGCAACGGGGTATTCCTAGAAGGAGAAGGAGGCCGTTGTTTCCTCCCATCACGCGACAACTCCTTTGTGTTTCTTGGGAGGTAAGATGTAATGAATGGGGACCCATGGAGTATAGTCTTTAAGAGATGTGTCCGGCCTTGAGGGAAGGGGTCATTTCAGGGCTATGCCGAACTCGGCGTTCTGAAAAGGAATAGGAGCTCGGGCCAGGCAGGCTGCAAGAAAAGATTTCTTTACGAAGAGGAAATGTGCCGTTCCTAAACAACATGGTGCGGGAGGCTGCAGAGTGGAGGCTACTTCACTGAATGCACCTAGGAGACGGGAGCTGAGCAGGGGGCTGATGGCAGAGAGACCTTCAATACTACAGTTCTAAAGTATCATTGGGAGCTGACTGGATCTCTGAGTTCAAAGGCTCAAAGGCAGAAAAGCGAACCTCTGAAAACCCGGAGAAAGGCTGGTCTCCTTCTCTGCGGTTCTGCATGATATGCTGTCTCACGAGCCCCTGGGAAAGAACTCCTTGGCCACTGCCGCTTCTGGGCAAGGACATCCAGCTAAGCGGCTGAGGAAGGTTGTGCAGAAAGTCCCCGAAATGTAACACTAGGTTTCCATTAGGAAACATGCTGTGTCACTCTCCAGAAGGGCCACACTGACCCCTGAAGGGTCTAGAAGCTTTGGCAAGCCGCGTACAGCTCAGAGTCTCCCAGCGTCCCCAGGTTTCCTTTCATGTATCCTAGCACACAGCAGAAACGTTCCTCGGGACGTGAAGCTGTGCTGGCTCTGGGAAAGTTAGTTTTCGGAGGGGGGACAGAGGCAATTCAATCTAACCCTGTCAAGGCAGCATCTGCGTTTTCTTCTCTCATGGCGCACTGCACGGGGTTCCATGAACCTGAAATGCTCTCAATGTGTCGCTAACATAACATGGCAATCAACCTCAGTGGTTTCAGCGGCATTCGAGGGTCCAACTCCTCAAGAGGCCTCGCCCCTCACGAGCCCCCTAGAAGAAATGTTGCGTCTTGTTTCTCGCCATCGAGAGCAGTTCTGTGCACCGTGTTGGTGCCTGGAGTGTAGGAAAGATACACTCGATGTGCGGATGTAGGAAGTATACCAGGGCAGACGTCTGTTCAAACGCTTCTCCTCTAGGAACTATCCTGCCTGCCCAGAGAGCACTGTGCTCCAAAAGAGTGGCAGTGAAGGCCGTTCACACCACAGCAATGGCCTCGTTTCCCTCAGACAACTTGGAAGCGTTTGCTACACTCCAGTACAACTCGCTGCTCGGCAGGACGTTCGGGCAGGCTGTGGATATTTTCCACTCAAGCTGAACAGGCCCTGAGAGGCAGGCGAGACTTGAAAACATTCCTTGCCTACCTCTCCTTGAAGGCAGCGGTTAGCACTGTGTTCCAGGGCCCAAAATCTGAGCTGGGGAGGCCTTCGGTCTCCACGACGAGGCATGCTTTGGGTTCAGTGTATGTACGAGTTTCTCAGGAGCAAGTTCTGCTTCTCTTATTTCGCCTCCTTTAGCTGTGTTTGGCAGCCCTTGGTATGCCCTAGGCCCTCGAAAGCAAGAGATTTTCACGGGGGGCTTTTGGAACCGGATTATGAACGAAGGACACTACGGCCACTGTTTCCTACCATCCAGCCACAGCTCTTCGGTCTTTCATAGGGCGGTGAGGTATAACGAATGGGCACACAGGGTTTATGTTCTTGAAGAGATGTGTACAGCGTTGAGGGAAGGGGTCATTTCAACGCTATGCCTAACTCGGTGTTCTGAGACGGAAGAGGAGTCCCAGCCTGGCAGTCTGCAAGAAAGGACGTCTTCACTGAGGAGAGAATGTGCTGTTCCTTCCCCACAAGATGCGGGGCGTTGGAGACTTTCTTGCTCTTCCCTGAACGCACTTTACAGCCTGTAGCTGAACGGTGGGCTAAGCGCAGAGAGACCTGCACCAGTAACCTTCGAAACTGTCATTGGGAATTGGCTGGGCCTTTGTGCTCCAAGGCTGAGTAGAAAAGCTAACCTCTTCCAAACCAGAGAGAGGCAGGTCTCCTTCTCGGCGGTCCTACATGATATGCTGTCTCACGAGCTCAAAGCAAAGAAATCCTGGGCAACTGTTGCTTCTGGACAAGGCCCGTAACCTTGGGCAACGGGGTATTCCTAGAAGGAGAAGGAGGCCGTTGTTTCCTCCCATCACGCGACAACTCCTTTGTGTTTCTTGGGAGGTAAGATGTAATGAATGGGGACCCATGGAGTATAGTCTTTAAGAGATGTGTCCGGCCTTGAGGGAAGGGGTCATTTCAGGGCTATGCCGAACTCGGCGTTCTGAAAAGGAATAGGAGCTCGGGCCAGGCAGGCTGCAAGAAAAGATTTCTTTACGAAGAGGAAATGTGCCGTTCCTAAACAACATGGTGCGGGAGGCTGCAGAGTGGAGGCTACTTCACTGAATGCACCTAGGAGACGGGAGCTGAGCAGGGGGCTGATGGCAGAGAGACCTTCAATACTACAGTTCTAAAGTATCATTGGGAGCTGACTGGATCTCTGAGTTCAAAGGCTCAAAGGCAGAAAAGCGAACCTCTGAAAACCCGGAGAAAGGCTGGTCTCCTTCTCTGCGGTTCTGCATGATATGCTGTCTCACGAGCCCCTGGGAAAGAACTCCTTGGCCACTGCCGCTTCTGGGCAAGGACATCCAGCTAAGCGGCTGAGGAAGGTTGTGCAGAAAGTCCCCGAAATGTAACACTAGGTTTCCATTAGGAAACATGCTGTGTCACTCTCCAGAAGGGCCACACTGACCCCTGAAGGGTCTAGAAGCTTTGGCAAGCCGCGTACAGCTCAGAGTCTCCCAGCGTCCCCAGGTTTCCTTTCATGTATCCTAGCACACAGCAGAAACGTTCCTCGGGACGTGAAGCTGTGCTGGCTCTGGGAAAGTTAGTTTTCGGAGGGGGGACAGAGGCAATTCAATCTAACCCTGTCAAGGCAGCATCTGCGTTTTCTTCTCTCATGGCGCACTGCACGGGGTTCCATGAACCTGAAATGCTCTCAATGTGTCGCTAACATAACATGGCAATCAACCTCAGTGGTTTCAGCGGCATTCGAGGGTCCAACTCCTCAAGAGGCCTCGCCCCTCACGAGCCCCCTAGAAGAAATGTTGCGTCTTGTTTCTCGCCATCGAGAGCAGTTCTGTGCACCGTGTTGGTGCCTGGAGTGTAGGAAAGATACACTCGATGTGCGGATGTAGGAAGTATACCAGGGCAGACGTCTGTTCAAACGCTTCTCCTCTAGGAACTATCCTGCCTGCCCAGAGAGCACTGTGCTCCAAAAGAGTGGCAGTGAAGGCCGTTCACACCACAGCAATGGCCTCGTTTCCCTCAGACAACTTGGAAGCGTTTGCTACACTCCAGTACAACTCGCTGCTCGGCAGGACGTTCGGGCAGGCTGTGGATATTTTCCACTCAAGCTGAACAGGCCCTGAGAGGCAGGCGAGACTTGAAAACATTCCTTGCCTACCTCTCCTTGAAGGCAGCGGTTAGCACTGTGTTCCAGGGCCCAAAATCTGAGCTGGGGAGGCCTTCGGTCTCCACGACGAGGCATGCTTTGGGTTCAGTGTATGTACGAGTTTCTCAGGAGCAAGTTCTGCTTCTCTTATTTCGCCTCCTTTAGCTGTGTTTGGCAGCCCTTGGTATGCCCTAGGCCCTCGAAAGCAAGAGATTTTCACGGGGGGCTTTTGGAACCGGATTATGAACGAAGGACACTACGGCCACTGTTTCCTACCATCCAGCCACAGCTCTTCGGTCTTTCATAGGGCGGTGAGGTATAACGAATGGGCACACAGGGTTTATGTTCTTGAAGAGATGTGTACGGCGTTGAGGGAAGGGGTCATTTCAACGCTATGCCTAACTCGGTGTTCTGAGACGGAAGAGGAGTCCCAGCCTGGCAGTCTGCAAGAAAGGACGTCTTCACTGAGGAGAGAATGTGCTGTTCCTTCCCCACAAGATGCGGGGCGTTGGAGACTTTCTTGCTCTTCCCTGAACGCACTTTACAGCCTGTAGCTGAACGGTGGGCTAAGCGCAGAGAGACCTGCACCAGTAACCTTCGAAACTGTCATTGGGAATTGGCTGGGCCTTTGTGCTCCAAGGCTGAGTAGAAAAGCTAACCTCTTCCAAACCAGAGAGAGGCAGGTCTCCTTCTCGGCGGTCCTACATGATATGCTGTCTCACGAGCTCAAAGCAAAGAAATCCTGGGCAACTGTTGCTTCTGGACAAGGCCCGTAACCTTGGGCAACGGGGTATTCCTAGAAGGAGAAGGAGGCCGTTGTTTCCTCCCATCACGCGACAACTCCTTTGTGTTTCTTGGGAGGTAAGATGTAATGAATGGGGACCCATGGAGTATAGTCTTTAAGAGATGTGTCCGGCCTTGAGGGAAGGGGTCATTTCAGGGCTATGCCGAACTCGGCGTTCTGAAAAGGAATAGGAGCTCGGGCCAGGCAGGCTGCAAGAAAAGATTTCTTTACGAAGAGGAAATGTGCCGTTCCTAAACAACATGGTGCGGGAGGCTGCAGAGTGGAGGCTACTTCACTGAATGCACCTAGGAGACGGGAGCTGAGCAGGGGGCTGATGGCAGAGAGACCTTCAATACTACAGTTCTAAAGTATCATTGGGAGCTGACTGGATCTCTGAGTTCAAAGGCTCAAAGGCAGAAAAGCGAACCTCTGAAAACCCGGAGAAAGGCTGGTCTCCTTCTCTGCGGTTCTGCATGATATGCTGTCTCACGAGCCCCTGGGAAAGAACTCCTTGGCCACTGCCGCTTCTGGGCAAGGACATCCAGCTAAGCGGCTGAGGAAGGTTGTGCAGAAAGTCCCCGAAATGTAACACTAGGTTTCCATTAGGAAACATGCTGTGTCACTCTCCAGAAGGGCCACACTGACCCCTGAAGGGTCTAGAAGCTTTGGCAAGCCGCGTACAGCTCAGAGTCTCCCAGCGTCCCCAGGTTTCCTTTCATGTATCCTAGCACACAGCAGAAACGTTCCTCGGGACGTGAAGCTGTGCTGGCTCTGGGAAAGTTAGTTTTCGGAGGGGGGACAGAGGCAATTCAATCTAACCCTGTCAAGGCAGCATCTGCGTTTTCTTCTCTCATGGCGCACTGCACGGGGTTCCATGAACCTGAAATGCTCTCAATGTGTCGCTAACATAACATGGCAATCAACCTCAGTGGTTTCAGCGGCATTCGAGGGTCCAACTCCTCAAGAGGCCTCGCCCCTCACGAGCCCCCTAGAAGAAATGTTGCGTCTTGTTTCTCGCCATCGAGAGCAGTTCTGTGCACCGTGTTGGTGCCTGGAGTGTAGGAAAGATACACTCGATGTGCGGATGTAGGAAGTATACCAGGGCAGACGTCTGTTCAAACGCTTCTCCTCTAGGAACTATCCTGCCTGCCCAGAGAGCACTGTGCTCCAAAAGAGTGGCAGTGAAGGCCGTTCACACCACAGCAATGGCCTCGTTTCCCTCAGACAACTTGGAAGCGTTTGCTACACTCCAGTACAACTCGCTGCTCGGCAGGACGTTCGGGCAGGCTGTGGATATTTTCCACTCAAGCTGAACAGGCCCTGAGAGGCAGGCGAGACTTGAAAACATTCCTTGCCTACCTCTCCTTGAAGGCAGCGGTTAGCACTGTGTTCCAGGGCCCAAAATCTGAGCTGGGGAGGCCTTCGGTCTCCACGACGAGGCATGCTTTGGGTTCAGTGTATGTACGAGTTTCTCAGGAGCAAGTTCTGCTTCTCTTATTTCGCCTCCTTTAGCTGTGTTTGGCAGCCCTTGGTATGCCCTAGGCCCTCGAAAGCAAGAGATTTTCACGGGGGGCTTTTGGAACCGGATTATGAACGAAGGACACTACGGCCACTGTTTCCTACCATCCAGCCACAGCTCTTCGGTCTTTCATAGGGCGGTGAGGTATAACGAATGGGCACACAGGGTTTATGTTCTTGAAGAGATGTGTACAGCGTTGAGGGAAGGGGTCATTTCAACGCTATGCCTAACTCGGTGTTCTGAGACGGAAGAGGAGTCCCAGCCTGGCAGTCTGCAAGAAAGGACGTCTTCACTGAGGAGAGAATGTGCTGTTCCTTCCCCACAAGATGCGGGGCGTTGGAGACTTTCTTGCTCTTCCCTGAACGCACTTTACAGCCTGTAGCTGAACGGTGGGCTAAGCGCAGAGAGACCTGCACCAGTAACCTTCGAAACTGTCATTGGGAATTGGCTGGGCCTTTGTGCTCCAAGGCTGAGTAGAAAAGCTAACCTCTTCCAAACCAGAGAGAGGCAGGTCTCCTTCTCGGCGGTCCTACATGATATGCTGTCTCACGAGCTCAAAGCAAAGAAATCCTGGGCAACTGTTGCTTCTGGACAAGGCCCGTAACCTTGGGCAACGGGGTATTCCTAGAAGGAGAAGGAGGCCGTTGTTTCCTCCCATCACGCGACAACTCCTTTGTGTTTCTTGGGAGGTAAGATGTAATGAATGGGGACCCATGGAGTATAGTCTTTAAGAGATGTGTCCGGCCTTGAGGGAAGGGGTCATTTCAGGGCTATGCCGAACTCGGCGTTCTGAAAAGGAATAGGAGCTCGGGCCAGGCAGGCTGCAAGAAAAGATTTCTTTACGAAGAGGAAATGTGCCGTTCCTAAACAACATGGTGCGGGAGGCTGCAGAGTGGAGGCTACTTCACTGAATGCACCTAGGAGACGGGAGCTGAGCAGGGGGCTGATGGCAGAGAGACCTTCAATACTACAGTTCTAAAGTATCATTGGGAGCTGACTGGATCTCTGAGTTCAAAGGCTCAAAGGCAGAAAAGCGAACCTCTGAAAACCCGGAGAAAGGCTGGTCTCCTTCTCTGCGGTTCTGCATGATATGCTGTCTCACGAGCCCCTGGGAAAGAACTCCTTGGCCACTGCCGCTTCTGGGCAAGGACATCCAGCTAAGCGGCTGAGGAAGGTTGTGCAGAAAGTCCCCGAAATGTAACACTAGGTTTCCATTAGGAAACATGCTGTGTCACTCTCCAGAAGGGCCACACTGACCCCTGAAGGGTCTAGAAGCTTTGGCAAGCCGCGTACAGCTCAGAGTCTCCCAGCGTCCCCAGGTTTCCTTTCATGTATCCTAGCACACAGCAGAAACGTTCCTCGGGACGTGAAGCTGTGCTGGCTCTGGGAAAGTTAGTTTTCGGAGGGGGGACAGAGGCAATTCAATCTAACCCTGTCAAGGCAGCATCTGCGTTTTCTTCTCTCATGGCGCACTGCACGGGGTTCCATGAACCTGAATGCTCTCAATGTGTCGCTAACATAACATGGCAATCAACCTCAGTGGTTTCAGCGGCATTCGAGGGTCCAACTCCTCAAGAGGCCTCGCCCCTCACGAGCCCCCTAGAAGAAATGTTGCGTCTTGTTTCTCGCCATCGAGAGCAGTTCTGTGCACCGTGTTGGTGCCTGGAGTGTAGGAAAGATACACTCGATGTGCGGATGTAGGAAGTATACCAGGGCAGACGTCTGTTCAAACGCTTCTCCTCTAGGAACTATCCTGCCTGCCCAGAGAGCACTGTGCTCCAAAAGAGTGGCAGTGAAGGCCGTTCACACCACAGCAATGGCCTCGTTTCCCTCAGACAACTTGGAAGCGTTTGCTACACTCCAGTACAACTCGCTGCTCGGCAGGACGTTCGGGCAGGCTGTGGATATTTTCCACTCAAGCTGAACAGGCCCTGAGAGGCAGGCGAGACTTGAAAACATTCCTTGCCTACCTCTCCTTGAAGGCAGCGGTTAGCACTGTGTTCCAGGGCCCAAAATCTGAGCTGGGGAGGCCTTCGGTCTCCACGACGAGGCATGCTTTGGGTTCAGTGTATGTACGAGTTTCTCAGGAGCAAGTTCTGCTTCTCTTATTTCGCCTCCTTTAGCTGTGTTTGGCAGCCCTTGGTATGCCCTAGGCCCTCGAAAGCAAGAGATTTTCACGGGGGGCTTTTGGAACCGGATTATGAACGAAGGGACACTACGGCCACTGTTTCCTACCATCCAGCCACAGCTCTTCGGTCTTTCATAGGGCGGTGAGGTATAACGAATGGGCACACAGGGTTTATGTTCTTGAAGAGATGTGTACGGCGTTGAGGGAAGGGGTCATTTCAACGCTATGCCTAACTCGGTGTTCTGAGACGGAAGAGGAGTCCCAGCCTGGCAGTCTGCAAGAAAGGACGTCTTCACTGAGGAGAGAATGTGCTGTTCCTTCCCCACAAGATGCGGGGCGTTGGAGACTTTCTTGCTCTTCCCTGAACGCACTTTACAGCCTGTAGCTGAACGGTGGGCTAAGCGCAGAGAGACCTGCACCAGTAACCTTCGAAACTGTCATTGGGAATTGGCTGGGCCTTTGTGCTCCAAGGCTGAGTAGAAAAGCTAACCTCTTCCAAACCAGAGAGAGGCAGGTCTCCTTCTCGGCGGTCCTACATGATATGCTGTCTCACGAGCTCAAAGCAAAGAAATCCTGGGCAACTGTTGCTTCTGGACAAGGCCCGTAACCTTGGGCAACGGGGTATTCCTAGAAGGAGAAGGAGGCCGTTGTTTCCTCCCATCACGCGACAACTCCTTTGTGTTTCTTGGGAGGTAAGATGTAATGAATGGGGACCCATGGAGTATAGTCTTTAAGAGATGTGTCCGGCCTTGAGGGAAGGGGTCATTTCAGGGCTATGCCGAACTCGGCGTTCTGAAAAGGAATAGGAGCTCGGGCCAGGCAGGCTGCAAGAAAAGATTTCTTTACGAAGAGGAAATGTGCCGTTCCTAAACAACATGGTGCGGGAGGCTGCAGAGTGGAGGCTACTTCACTGAATGCACCTAGGAGACGGGAGCTGAGCAGGGGGCTGATGGCAGAGAGACCTTCAATACTACAGTTCTAAAGTATCATTGGGAGCTGACTGGATCTCTGAGTTCAAAGGCTCAAAGGCAGAAAAGCGAACCTCTGAAAACCCGGAGAAAGGCTGGTCTCCTTCTCTGCGGTTCTGCATGATATGCTGTCTCACGAGCCCCTGGGAAAGAACTCCTTGGCCACTGCCGCTTCTGGGCAAGGACATCCAGCTAAGCGGCTGAGGAAGGTTGTGCAGAAAGTCCCCGAAATGTAACACTAGGTTTCCATTAGGAAACATGCTGTGTCACTCTCCAGAAGGGCCACACTGACCCCTGAAGGGTCTAGAAGCTTTGGCAAGCCGCGTACAGCTCAGAGTCTCCCAGCGTCCCCAGGTTTCCTTTCATGTATCCTAGCACACAGGCAGAAACGTTCCTCGGGACGTGAAGCTGTGCTGGCTCTGGGAAAGTTAGTTTTCGAGGGGGGACAGAGGCAATTCAATCTAACCCTGTCAAGGCAGCATCTGCGTTTTCTTCTCTCATGGCGCACTGCACGGGGTTCCATGAACCTGAAATGCTCTCAATGTGTCGCTAACATAACATGGCAATCAACCTCAGTGGTTTCAGCGGCATTCGAGGGTCCAACTCCTCAAGAGGCCTCGCCCCTCACGAGCCCCCTAGAAGAAATGTTGCGTCTTGTTTCTCGCCATCGAGAGCAGTTCTGTGCACCGTGTTGGTGCCTGGAGTGTAGGAAAGATACACTCGATGTGCGGATGTAGGAAGTATACCAGGGCAGACGTCTGTTCAAACGCTTCTCCTCTAGGAACTATCCTGCCTGCCCAGAGAGCACTGTGCTCCAAAAGAGTGGCAGTGAAGGCCGTTCACACCACAGCAATGGCCTCGTTTCCCTCAGACAACTTGGAAGCGTTTGCTACACTCCAGTACAACTCGCTGCTCGGCAGGACGTTCGGGCAGGCTGTGGATATTTTCCACTCAAGCTGAACAGGCCCTGAGAGGCAGGCGAGACTTGAAAACATTCCTTGCCTACCTCTCCTTGAAGGCAGCGGTTAGCACTGTGTTCCAGGGCCCAAAATCTGAGCTGGGGAGGCCTTCGGTCTCCACGACGAGGCATGCTTTGGGTTCAGTGTATGTACGAGTTTCTCAGGAGCAAGTTCTGCTTCTCTTATTTCGCCTCCTTTAGCTGTGTTTGGCAGCCCTTGGTATGCCCTAGGCCCTCGAAAGCAAGAGATTTTCACGGGGGGCTTTTGGAACCGGATTATGAACGAAGGACACTACGGCCACTGTTTCCTACCATCCAGCCACAGCTCTTCGGTCTTTCATAGGGCGGTGAGGTATAACGAATGGGCACACAGGGTTTATGTTCTTGAAGAGATGTGTACAGCGTTGAGGGAAGGGGTCATTTCAACGCTATGCCTAACTCGGTGTTCTGAGACGGAAGAGGAGTCCCAGCCTGGCAGTCTGCAAGAAAGGACGTCTTCACTGAGGAGAGAATGTGCTGTTCCTTCCCCACAAGATGCGGGGCGTTGGAGACTTTCTTGCTCTTCCCTGAACGCACTTTACAGCCTGTAGCTGAACGGTGGGCTAAGCGCAGAGAGACCTGCACCAGTAACCTTCGAAACTGTCATTGGGAATTGGCTGGGCCTTTGTGCTCCAAGGCTGAGTAGAAAAGCTAACCTCTTCCAAACCAGAGAGAGGCAGGTCTCCTTCTCGGCGGTCCTACATGATATGCTGTCTCACGAGCTCAAAGCAAAGAAATCCTGGGCAACTGTTGCTTCTGGACAAGGCCCGTAACCTTGGGCAACGGGTATTCCTAGAAGGAGAAGGAGGCCGTTGTTTCCTCCCATCACGCGACAACTCCTTTGTGTTTCTTGGGAGGTAAGATGTAATGAATGGGGACCCATGGAGTATAGTCTTTAAGAGATGTGTCCGGCCTTGAGGGAAGGGGTCATTTCAGGGCTATGCCGAACTCGGCGTTCTGAAAAGGAATAGGAGCTCGGGCAGGCAGGCTGCAAA